>NC_138085.1:4146124-4491124 GCF_964212035.1 Myotis nattereri | reverse complement strand
TGAAAGGTTATTTTGTATGTAAGCAACAACACTGGCTATTTGGGCATCGTATTATCTGTTTGTTGTGTTTGCAACTTAAAGAATCCTTGAAAACGTGTACTTAAACATTCAAATTTGTTTCCTTTGCATTTGTAAGGTTTACAGAAGCATACTCACAGTCATGAAGAATTCCACATAAAAATCAAGGAGTCATGAACAATATCCATGGAATATTGGAAAGAAAAACATCATTGATGCTATTGATTGGATGCAAGTTCTTTACTAAAATCTCACTTCTCTAGGTTTGATTTCACCTGCAACTGGAATACTTCCTGTCCATCTTTAAATCCTGTTCACACCTGCTGGGCCAGGACAGTCTACCACGGCCACCTACTAAGGAAGCACACCACAGGGCAATGGTGTTTGGTCTAAGGCAGACTTGTTTTGAGCTGGAGGCCTTCTTTCCTTCTGTATTCCCCTTCGTTCACCCTGGATGAGCCTGGGGTATATAGACCTTTATTTCTGAGCACAGACTTTGTGATTTTTGCCTGCAGTGGTCTTGCAGCAAGCATTGGGGTTTAACCTCTGGGGCCACTTCTTGGTCTCCTCTAGGTGTCTTGCCTTGTTATTATCTTGCCCATATTTTGGCCTGGAAATGAAAAACTTGTGGCATGTCAAATGTACTAGAGTGTATAAAACACGATCAAGTACACCACACAGCAAAATGTGTGGGGAACTGTAACATAAAATATAAACATAAGCTGCAATTATGATTGGCTTGTTCAGTTCTCCGTGGCTCAGGCAACATTTTTCTAAGAGTCATAGGTGAGACTAGAAAATTTTAAAATGTCCATAATTGAAGTTAAAACACGTAAAGGGGGAATATTCATACTAAATTATATATTAATTGTATATTGGTAATCTCCCCAAATGGACAATACTCCCTACAATGTAATTTAATGTTCCAAAAAGGGGTGGTGGTGGTTCTTATTTGTTTTTTTTTTAAATTTAAGTTCTTTATTGTTGAAAGTATGAAAGTGTCTCCTTTCTCCCCTATTGACCTCTCCCTGCCTGTTTCTGCCCCCCAACCTCATTTGATTTATTATTTTCCTGCTTATTTGTCCATCTGTGAGTCTAAAGTGTAGGAGTTTGCACAGTAAAACTTGGAATTTTGAGCTTCCTTGCAAGCAATTTAAGACTTCTATTTAAAATTCAAAAAAGTTGTTTTGTTTGGGTTGCCTTTTCATGTGTAAGTTTTATAGTATGGAACTTGGCACATCTTTGGAATAAATTAAGTTCCAAAGTCCAAGTAAACTGCTGCTTAATCATGGATGAATCGCTTACTCACTCTCTACCTCAGTTTCTTCATTTATAACTGGTTATATCTGACACATCTTTCTAGCAAAACTATTTTTAAAACTCACACTTATGAAAAAGCAATGTGTGCATCACTAAAGCTCACTAATTTACAGCATAAAATTGGGTGGGGGGAGAAGAAAAGAAAGAATTGGATTTTATCTATTCTTTGAATGGGTTGATGTAAACGTCTTGTAATGTCTGTCCATGCTCTCCATGAATTAAAAAAATAAAAATCAAGAGAGGAAGGAAAAAGGGAAGAAAGAAAGGAAGGAAGGGAGGGAGGGAGGGAGGGAGGGAGGGAGGGAGGGGGAGAGGGAAGGAGGAAGGAAGGAAGGAAGGAAGGAAGGAAGGAAGGAAGGAAGGAAGGAAGGAAGGAAGGCCCTAGCTGGTTTGGCTCAGTGGAGAGAGCATTGGCCTGCAGACTGAAAGGTCCCAGGTTCAATTTTGGTCAAGGGTACATGCCTGGGTTAAAGGCTCGATCCCCAGTAGGGGGCGTGCAGGAGTCAGACAATCAATGATTCTCTCTCATCACTGATATTTGTATCTCTCTCTCTTTCCTTTTCCCTTCCTCTCTGAAATCAATAAAAATCTATTTTAAAAAAAGAAAAGAAGGAAGGATGGAAGGAAGAAAACAGGATGTGAACTGAAATTGACTTAGGCAAAATACTGGATTATAATCCAAAACCCCGATGCTGCTCTGATGCTGTGCAGCTGAGGCTGCCCTTGGGGGGGCCGTTCCACTCAAGCTCAGCACCCCCACCTGGAACTGGGCTCCAGGAAGGATATACATGTGATCTGAGCTTGAATTAAAAGCAAAACCTCAGGCACCAAAGAGGCAGTAAAGGAGAGATTTTTCAATAAAGAATGCAGTGGTTAAAACATTGCAAATGGGCAAACTAGAGCAAGGCCACAAGAACAATATGTGTGCTGCCCAAATAAAAAATATGGGAAATAGAATAAACACCGATTGGCTATGACTCTTATGTAACCTACTAGTCGCACTTTGAAAGATCCACTGCTAGTTCACGGAGTGGAGAGGCGTCAGCGGGCAATGCCAAGAGAGGCAGATGCTCCCCGTGGCCTGTCCTCAGCAGGCTCCCCTGAAACACGGGCCGTGGCTGCAGCCCACAGCCATGAGTCCACCATGTTGTGTCTCTGAATAAATAGGCTCACAGTGAGCAACTGAGTCCCCCCACAACAGGATTCCTAGCATATCCCTCCTCACAGAGGCTACAGCACCACTTTCACTTGCCAAAGGGTCACACGGATGAATGAGACACAAAACATTTTTTCAGTTATAAAAACAAAAAGGGTTATGAAATTGGTGCAAAATGTTACCTGAATATTCTTCAACTGTAAAAACAGTTTTTCTCAAGTCCTCCCTGGGAAGGTAATTACACCACCAAGTGTCAGAAGGAATGCATTTGTTTCATTTCAGAGAATAAAAAAAAATGCAGATCAAATATTATAATGATTAAAAAATTTTAAATCTGTACATTTTATCATCAAACTTATGTCTTTCATTAATTTCTTAATTAACTCTTCTGGATACCTATCTTCTAAGCAGTAAGTACATAATAGGATTTACACATACATTTATTAATGGGGATATAGTACAGCCATTCGACACACAGCTATTCAGTTAAATTTTCAATGAGCGTAATGACCAAGGCTCTAACATTAGCAGTAAGTGAATGCTATAGAATTTATGTCTATAACACACTCATCTACCTGATTTAAACAGAATTATCCAAAATTAACTAAAATGATAAATTTAAACAAAATTTCATGTGTATGTTTGGCCAGAGGTGGAGATGTGGAGATATGAGTATTGCAGGGGAGCTGGCTACATACGGTTTATAAATCAGGCAGACACATTTTCATTCATTTGTTCAACAAGCATACCCTGCACATCTACAACTCACAGCAGGGAATAGAAGGCTCTCTGATTTTTCTCCCTTTTTCATGTTGCTCATGGTTGTGAGGTAGACTGCAACTTCATCAAGTCTTGATGATATAATGTATTAAGAAAAAATAGAGGTGCTTCCACGCGGCTACGAGGACCGAGAGGAGAGTTCTGTGTTCTGAAGGAAGAAAAGGTAGCTGGCTGGCAGGCAAGGAGCGCCCAGGCTGAAGTCAGCATCGGGGAGGCTGGCCAGCAAAGGGGGAAGGAGCCGGGGTCTCAGGCAGCGGAGAGCCGCCTCCAGAGGCCAGCATGTCTGTTTGCAAACCAGGATCTTGGTTAAGAAACTGGCATCCCGGTGTCTGGGCCAAGTGAAAGGCATGGGGATGGGGTGCCTCAAAGAATGAGAAATTAGCACAGGAGAGGGAGGGAACAAGGGCTGAAATCTGAGCAGGAAGCCTGGATCAGGGATGTGGAGGCATTAATAGGAAAGTGCCCCTTGCTAATGCGCTAGGAACTCAGACCTTGTCATGTCCTCTCGGAACCGTTCCTCACGGAAGCCCTGTTTGAACACATGTGGTGGAGCGTGTGTCCTCATGGCACCCCCTCTCCTAGAGCCTGGGCCGAGCCCTGGCCTAGATGTACTGCTGGCTGAAATGAGCTTTGCTTTACCGCAGACCTACTCATTCCCAGGAACTGTCCTCCCGCACCCACTGCCTGGGGTTGTGCTCCCCCACAGAGTGGGTGCCAAACCCCATGTCAGACCTAAGGCCTTTAAGCTGCTCTGACACTAACATTTGGATAGTCACCCACTGACATCTCTATAAATGGATCTACATCCTTTGGGGGCCCCTTGAGCCTTCTCCTCACCCTAACGGTTAATAACGGGAAAAAAGAATGAATGATTCCCTGCAGATCAGGAGATTTGGCGACTGTGTAAGGTGGAGGGCCAGGTGGGGGAGGCTATGGGCAGAGAAAAGATAACCCTTTCGGTGACAATATTCTGGGTAAAAACCTGAGAAAGGGGAAGTCTGATAAGGCCAAGTGGAGCTCTCTGCTCGGTGGGCCTGGGCCAAGGGCCTTTGTGGCCTGGGGTTAAGCAGGCCCTGCTGGCAGGTTTCCTCCACATAAGGGAGATGCCCGCTTTTCCTCGGACTCCACCTACTGTCTTGAGTGTCAAAAGATTGGGGAACAGGAAGGAAAGACATGCTGACAGCATAATGACTTAAGGTAACAATAGAGCACAGAAAAGAAGGGGCAAAGTGGGTAATAAGGTGGGATTTCTCTAAGGACCTATGCCTTTATCGGCTTTGGGTAATTCAGTGGCGTGGAGGCTACGGTTTTCCCATACACGTCCAACGGGTGGGCGCCGTCCCCAAGTCCATGTGTACGATGCAGAGTAAGTCTCTGTGCTATTGATCACCCTTAGCCGTTAATGTAACCAATCACATCATCAGAAAGGTATGTAAAGAATATAAAACATTAGTTGTTTTGCTAATTCCTTAAAATTATAAGACATTCACAAAATATTCACTATTTTTAAGAGTAATATTTGCTGTGAGTTTTTAAAATCAGTTATTAAAAAGTACAAACTTTCAGTTATAAGATAAATAAGTTCTGGGCTGTAATGTGCAGGTCAGTGACTAGAGCTAACAATACTGTTTTGTATATTTGAAAGTTGCTAATAGAGTAAATCTTAAAAGTTCTTATCACAAGAAAAATATTGTAACCGTGAGGTGATTGAAGTTAATTGAACTAATTGTGGTAATTATTTTACAAATTATTTTACATATATTAAATCATGTTTTATACTTTAAACTTATACAATGTTTTATGTCAATTATATCTCAAAAAAAGCCAGAAAAAATAGTGACTAAAACAAGACAAATGGAGAAAAAGAGGCTAATGGATCATGGTAGTACAGTCTGTACTTACAAAATGTTTTGAAATAAAATATTTTTCTTCCTGTTCAAATTCAATTCTTTACTCTAAAAATGGCCAGCATCTAGGGGTGTGTGTGTGTGTGTGTGTGTGTGTGTGTGTGGTGTGTCTGTGAACACACCAGGTATTAGGAAAAAAATACAGGAAAAACACTTGCTGCTTTGTTATTTTGCTCTATTATTCTATGTTACAGTAATGAAAATAATTCTATATAGTATGCGACCTGGCAGAAGTCAAGGTCACAGTGAATAGGAAAAGTGTAAACCTGTAAACCAAATCTCAAAGTTGAAAGAGAGGATAGGACCTGTTTGTTTTTTAGTTGTTGTTGTTGTTGTTGTTGTGTGTGTGTTTTAGCAGGTCCAATTGGTTAACTTTGATATGAACTTGAAGAAAAGGAATAAACATAATTTTAACCTCGTTAGTGTGGTGGAGTATGGTGTCCTCTAAGGCCCATAATACGATAGAGGGCACAATGAGTTGCCCAGTGAAAAGACCCTCTGGAGAACTCTGAAATGCTTCCATGTCACCTTCTGGCCATCATACAAGAACAGTGACATCGGAGGCAGGACACCTCTAGGAGGAGTCGCCGCGGAAGGTCTCCCGGCTTATATCCCTGCTTGTCAGGTGCCGCGATGTATAATGAGGCTGGATGTTGGGGACAGAGCAAGACGGCTTGCAGCAGAATCAGAAACACGATGCCCCTCAAGACGGTAACACGCGGACTTACATGATGGACACGAAGGCAGAATTGCATTACGGACACGAAGGCGCGCTTCGGGTAAGTTGTATTCCATTGCTCTTTTCCTAGCTTTCCATTGAGTTTCCCACAATATTTTAGAATCAGCAAAAACCACGTTAGTCTTTGCTTCCTTTTCAGACCACCCTTGCACAGTGGCTGCATCTGACAAGTGTGTGGCAGATTTAGAAACAGCCTGTGCCCCATACAGTTCATGTGACACCAGAACCCAGTCCAGTCTTGCATACTGAGCGCCCTTTGATACTCTGACCACCTCCCTTCCCCCAGCCACCACCACTGACCAGTCTCAGTGGGGCACTCAACAAAGGCTTCCCGCTGAGGGGGTAAGTAGGTGTTGAAATCTAGCACTGCTCCACTCTCCAAGCCAAGGCCCTGCCCTGCAGGAAGGACAGCCGCTCCCTGATTTAAACAGAGGCTCCATGTAGCACTGCCACCTGGACTAACAAGGCGCTCTATAGCGGCTGCTCCAGCGGCCACCTCCAGCCATTTGGAGGAGTGGCAGCTTCTATCCATAGAACAGAAACACCAGAACGCTCCACAGGTAGTAAAGCTGCATTATTTTGCAAAACTCTTATATCAGTTATGACATGAGTTATGATGACACAGGTACATCCTGGCTTAATATATACAATGTGTTTCTTTCTTTAGGTCATGGTCAAAACACACTTGAAAGTCATCATGTCTATCATCATAATCAATTGAAAAAAATAAATGATTATGATAATGTATCAACAGGGTACATTCCACAATATTTAAAAGCATGCACGCATTGTTGTACTTGACCCTCGGAGCCTGAGGAGTTGGTTGGGATTATAACCCTGAGTTGATAGTCAGATGAGGAGATAATCTGAGGTGGGGCCTGTGGTCTGAAGACACCTTCTTTTACCAGACCTAGGACTTGGGACGACAGGAAAGATGGATGGATGCAGTGAAAGCCAATGTTTACTTTTGAGCAGCTGTGGTTTAGTTTAAAGGTTTACCTGGATGTGAGGCCACATGGCAATAAAACGCTCTCGGTGGCAAAGTGCAGAGGTACACCCAGGGTAGTGAAGATGTCCGGACCACCTGCTCAGGCCCCTGGCACAGGGGCTGGTGGTGCCCAGTAGTCCTGGACCAGGGGATGATGTGAAAGATAAAATTCCTCCCTGAAAGAAGAGAGATCAGGCTAGAAGGGAAAATAATTATTTATTTTAAAATATATTTGTATTGATTTTTAGAGAGAGAGGAAGGGAGCGGGATAGAGAGATAGAAACATCGATGAGAGAGGAAATCATCGATTGGCTGCCTCCAACATGGCCCCCACCGGGGATTGAGCCCACAACCCGGGCATGTGCCCTGACTGGGAATTGAACCGGCAACCTCTTGGTTCCTGCCTGGGTCGATGCCCAACCATTGAGCAACACCAGCCGGGCGGAAAATAATTTTTTAAATAAGATATAAAACAAGACAAAACAAAATTCAATCGAACTTTTTTCATATGTTCCGTATCCTACTTGCAGGACTACAGCCTCAGGAAGTATAGCGACTGCTTCTGTATGTAATTCTTCCCCAGTTTTCTGTGGCCTCAAATCTCGAGCTGCAGGCCATTCTAAGCCAACAACACACCTTGCATTCTGTTCGGAGGCAATTTCCTAAGTGGTTCCTTAGGGACCTAAAGACTGAAGACAGAGCCCCACACTCAGGGACCCCAGTTCACGCCTGGATCACCCCTGGTCACTGGGCTCTGTTACCAGCCTTCCACTGGGCAAGGAGGCATTTTAAAATAATTCTTGCCTGTGTTTACTTCGATCACAGCTAGATCTGTAAGACTAGAAACGGTCCTCAGAGACTACCTATAGCACACTTTCCTTTTACAAGGGGAAGCAGGCTCAAAGTAAGGTGCGGCACACATGCAGCTGCACACACCTGCACACACATGTATACACTCACGCACACACATGCACCCAATGTGTACACACGCACAAACACATATGCACGCACAAGGAGCCGGGGCCACTGGGGCTTGGATTTCTCTCCTGACACCTTCCGGCCTTCCTCGAGGAAAGGGGAAACCCCAGCCTCTCTCTAGCTGAACCCCATCTGGCAGGGGGCCTGGGCACACTCACTGGGTCCTTACATTTAGTTGGATTTCGGCCCCGGAATTAGCATCCCCCCAGCCCAGAAGGTGTGTGTGGCTTTTTCCTCCAGCGGCCCAGCCCTCTGGCTGCCAGGCCCACTTGGCACAAGCAGGGCACACCTGCCTGGCCCCTGGGCACTCACAGCAAGGGCGGCGGCAGCACCACTGACCCTCAGGTCGGAAGCGACGCCATGATGGGAACCTGCTGCCGAGGACCCCCAACCACAACCAACACTGAAGAACTTAAGGAGACCAGCGAGGCTGTGTTTTCTAGTTTTTGAAATTAAAACAAAAACAAACAAACAAACAAAAAAACAGATAAAAAACCTACCATTTTTAATTCTGAAATGAAATTGTAATTCAATTAAGCTAAAAATAATTTATTAAGTTTTAAAAAGGAGTTTCAGATTATCACTTGCTAAGATCACAGTTGTTATTTCCCAGCAATATGTTAAAAGTGTTTTTTGGGTTTTTTTTTTAATGAATTGTCCATAATTCTTTATTATGCTATCACAGGATCAATCTTTTTCAGATTGGGAGAAATTTTCCATGACTCCATTAAATATTAATTTCTGCTGTTGAAAATATTTGTTTCCCTCTTTTACATATTTTTAACAAATACTGAATTTAGTAATCATTAAAAGAAGAAATAATTAACAAATCAAACCCTGTCCATCAGAGGCACATTTTCCAAAGACCGAGGTTCCCTGCTGGTGGATCTCGGATGTGGAGTGGGAAGGAGGTTTGTGTCCATGTTCCGTTGGTTCTTAGATGCAGATAAGTGGACTTCCTAATATAATTTCCCCAAACTGAGGTCACTCTTTATTCAATATTCCACCATCAAATGCACACGAGCCTCAAGAGGTCCAAAACTAATTTTTAAAAATTAATACATGATTAGTGAAACTGATACAGCTTTTATTTTTAAAAATGCAAGATTGCCATTCTATTTCATACAATGATTCTGCACTCCTCCGCCCCCCCCCCCCCCATAGGGATAAAAGCCTGGGGCCCACCGTCATGGTGGTGAGCAGCAGGGCATGCGGAATGCACGCCTGGAGCCTCAGCCAAGGATGATAAGCCTGCATGAATTTTACGAGTCTCAGTATCAAGGTTGCCCTCGCCCAAGGGATTTAAGAATGAGGGAGGGGGAGAAGGCAGATGTATGAATAACTGGCATTGTAAATCTTCACCGTGGCAACCTACAGCTAGGAAAAGTCTGTGATGGGCTCACGACTTGAGAAGAAAGAGGCACAGCAGAATGTGAATGGATTTTCTTCAGCTACTTAATACACTGCTTAGAGCAGCTTAGGGGGGTGCATGTGAGTGTGTGTGGGGGACACTGGAGTATGTGTCTGTGTGTGTGTGTGTGTGTGTGTGTGTGTGAGAGAGAGAGAGAGAGAGAGAGAGAGAGAGAGGAGAGGGAGAGAGTAAATGTGTGTAAGAGGAGGAGCTCTCTAGAAATTTGTTAGAAGAATTACTAGCGTTATACAGATTGCTAGCTTTGGGGACAAAAACAATACCGTTTGCCTCTGAATACAAATGAGGGGATTTTGTTTGGGGGAGGGAGAAGAGGCTGTGGGGGAGGGGCACGGGATTATGAAGCGAGTAACAATGAGCAAATTGGACCCTCTGCAACACAGAACAAGGTCACGGCGAAAGGCACGGTGTTGGTTGGTGGAGGTAGTTGATAGGAGAAATGGCTCATGATAAATCACTTCCCATTTTGCAAAATCTGGCAGTTAATGAAAATAAGATGCATCTGAGTGGTCTATATGAACACCTGATTTTTCTTTCTCTCCCTCTCCCTGCCCGTGTACGCACTTATGCACATGCAAGGCCTGCTGATGTATGAAAGTAGCCCTGGCTCTAATTGTGCAATTATAAAACGGAAATGATGCAGGTTTGGCAACACAGGGAAAGAAGGCAGCTCAATAACATTGTTTAATAACAAGCAAATAAAGCTCAGAGGGGAAAGAGGTGACTATTTCTGCTTTAGACTCATTAAGGAGCCGGGAACATATTGTAAAGGAGTGATATTTAATTACGGGCTGGACTGATAACAGAGAGCAGGGCCTCACTGGGAGAGAGACCCTGTGCTCCCAGGAACTCACAGCTCCAAACATCAATTACCATGATTATCTACCCGGTGCTTACAAAATGCGCCATCTCCCTGTTCCACCAGCGACCCGCGAACAGGCATCGCACAGGCAAATTTATGGGCACAGGCAGCCAGGGCCAGGTGGGCAAGCTTGCTTCCCGTTGGCGGCTTCTCAGAGAGGAGGAAAGAAGCAGAGGAAAGAAAAATCTGTCTTCTGCACTGCCGAGAGAACAATTTATCACAGGGCATCGCAGAATAGGGCGTTCGCTGCCCTGCTGCTTGCTTTTCCCCTCTGCCGTGGCCTGTCTGCATGAGAAATGGGAATATACGAGCCAAGTCCTGGTTACAGGGACCACGTGACCTGGTCTATCAAACCTTTTGGTGCCACAGAGGCCATGGGTGCAAACCACGAGGTGTGAAATGTTCCTTCCTCCCTTTAACCTCAGCCTCCGGGAGGAGATCGGACACCGTGCGTGTCTTAAAATTAGAATCTCATAGCCCGGCCGGCGTGGCTCGGTGGTTGAGTGTTGACCTATGAACTGGAGGTCGTGGTTTGGTTCCCGGTCAGTCGGGGCACATGCCGGGGTTGCAGGCTCGGTTCCCATGGGGGGTGTGCAGGAGGCAGCCAATCAGTGATTCACTCTCTCTCTCCCTCTCCCTTCCTCTCTGAAATCAATAAAAAAAAAATTAGGATTGGGTGGAGTCACGGGTGTGCAGAGGAGATCAATGTCCCCGTGGATATGCATCAGGAAATAAGTGTCTTTTTGTTGTTCTGTGCTTTTTGTTGTTGCTGTTCGTGTGGTTTTGCTTTCACTGTGGTTTGTATTGTGCTTAGAGACTGTAGTTCTATCAAATCTACTCCTAAAAAAAATAATAAAGCACTAAGAATATGTCTGTCTACATATTACCAATTCAACTAACAATTTAGTCTCTTATGTACAAATCATTCCAGCACCTGGCAGAATTGATCAAATGGCTCAGGTAGTTTTCATCCTCTGTGTTAATGTGTATATTTCAAAATAGGAGTGTCTTTCTACTTCAACCTTAAGAGCAAACTGTTTACAAATGTATTGTTATTGATTTCAGAGAGGAAGGGAGATGGCGAGATAGAAACATCAATGATGAGAGAGAATCATTGGCCTGATGCCTCCTGCACACCCCACACTGAGTTTTGAGCCCACAACCCTGGGCATGTGCCCTGACTGGGAACTGAACCGTGACCTCCTGATTCATAGACTGATGCTCAACCACTGAACCACACTGGCTGGATAGCAAATGTTTTTGAGGCAAGTGGTTGGATACATGCCATTTGAACTTAGTCAACTCAAGTTCCTTTGTAAGCACTTTCTACAGCAACATCGCCCATAATAATTTATTCTGATTGGTAGTCAGCAGACAATTGGGCAGAGCCATCCTGTGGGACTGTAGGTGGTCAACTGGACCACAATTCCAGGCAGGTCCCTGCTCTACTCCCACCATCTGCCTTGGCAGCTAGAATTTCTCATGCCTCTCAAACTGATAAGGTCTGAGGAATATACTGGCTGCAAACATTCTTGTCAACTCCAGCCAGGAGAACAAAGGAAACTTGGGCTACTCTTTAATTCTACCCTCTCAGCTCATCAACACTTGGTTTGCATTAAAATGTAAGAACATTACACTCCACACTCTGCTAATAATCAGAAACTACTGCTTTGAAGTTTCCCCATTTCTCAGCTACTACCCATGACAGATGTTTGCCAGAGAAAAACTCAGGGGGCATTTCTCGCAAGCCTTTTGCCATCGCGCCACTTAATATTTCAGCATTCTCTGGAGGAATCAGGAAATAACAGTGACTTATTTATCTCACGTCTTGCTCTTTGCCAGGCCCTCACCACCATCGGCGCGACCTCTGCAGACAGGCATTAATTTCACCTCAGTATTTCTATAGCCTCAATTAATAAAACCTGACTACGTTTTCAACAAATGCACATGTCCTGATAAATGAGGGTCTTGACTTAATTGCTCTGTAAATTAAGAGCTCACGATAGTGACAATAGAGAGGAGTTTTAATATTTAAAAACTCATTAAATTTGTGTACTTTTTGAATAATTAAAGTTGCAGGACCACTTTGAGGAGCTAATTTAACTTTTGTTTTTAAATGTATATCCCAGATGAGGACAATTCATCTGAAAAAAAAAAAAAGTTGGGCAATGGTTACTAAATTGGGTTACTTGTGTCCTGATTGGTACTAGGCTCTGGTTTACTCCTCAGGACCCCCCCCCCCCCCCAATTACCAGGATTGAATGAAAACGCCTCGGATTGAAGATTTTAAGGTCAGTCTTCTATTTACCCGAAGAGAAGGATCCAAAGTCCAAAGGCACATGGCTGGCTTTACCTTTCTACTTTTATCTGAACTAAACCTTTTCATTTGCATTTGATGACTTTCATTTGAAGTATGTTCTAATTTTAGGGTCTAAATATTTCTCAGGGGAAAGTCGTTGTTTTTGTTTATGGCTTCAGCTGTGTAAACGTCTAAACGCTCAAGTATGTGTAGAGACAAGGCTTGAAAGGGTCTGTGCAAACCACAGATCCCCAAGATTACAGAAGGGGCTTTTTCCTGAAGAGTCGGGCTAAATCCCCACTCAATGCGGAGGGAAGCGCTCCCCTCAAGCCACGAGGTTTGCCCTAACAGTGAGGATTTGCTCTAGGAGTGATGTATGACTGTCCAGCCTGGTGTTAAAAGTTGGGAAGAATCGGATTCTGAGTCGACCAGGCTTCTGTGTCATTCGTGCAGCGTTCGCATTTCTCACTCCTTGTGCCCACGTGCCAGTGTGCGTGCTGTCATGGAGATGTAGTCAGTGACTAAACAAGCGCACGGTCTGCTCAGCCTTCAGACATCCCTGGCATCTGAAGTATGAACTCTGCAGAAGGTGAGCATACGGAGCCCTGTCTGGATTTTGTTCCAGGAAACTTGGAAAGTCATTCTGGAAGAATCGTTTTCCTGTGAACTTGATCATTTCAATAATAAAAATTAAAGAACCTGGGGTGGGAAGATTTTAGTTACAAGATAACATTGATCAGTCCTCCAATAACATTTTCTGTGGAAAAGAGGTGGGTACGGAAGAGGAGATAATATTCATAAAGCATTGTTTTCACAGGGCGGAGGAAATGCCGTGGCTTTTCTAGGCTGTGAGATGGGAAGAGGGGCATGTACAATTATCCTTTAAACTAGTGCTGTTCCAGTCATCTCCGAAAAGAAGCATGAACATGGAGCCAGTCAGCGTCTGTATTCCTGTGCCCTTCTAATAGAAGAGATTGTGAAGGTGCAGCCAAAAGTAGGGAAGAAATGTACACACAGGATAGAAAATGTAAAAGAGAAACTGTTTTTCATGCCACCCATTCATTATCTGAACCCGGCGTAATGCCCTCCTGCCTTAGACTAGGAGCTCTCATTCTAGAATTTTCAACTATAAGAAAACTATTATATGAAACTGCGCTCACAATGAATCCCATGGGATTGGGGAAAGCTATGCTGCAAATGGGATTTTCACTGTGTGAATTGCCAATCCCCCAAAATTGTGAGATCCTGTGGCTAGGCACAGGTTGTACAATATGTGCATTTGTGAAAAGGGAATGTCATCACTACATATTATTTTTACCTTTGGCAAGAATTTTGCAAAATCGCAGAGCAGAGCACGCTCAAAAATACTTCTATAAAGGAGACAAAATTAAAATAAAATTTCTCTGGGTACCATACCATCATGTATGTTTTAATTTGTTCTAATAATGTTTTTATTTTATATGACCTGGAAAATAAATAAATACTCTAGGTTGCTAGTCCTTTAACGTTATTAATCTGTTGAAAGCCATAGTATACCAAATACGTTAAAGGGCACAAGAGAGGTAAAGATAAATAGGAGACAAATTTTAAAGGACGGACGCCAGGAAAAACTTCAGGGGAGGAAATTAGGAGAGATCAAAGGGCCCTTCCTCTGTTTTGCTTCTGTTTTGGAAATGTGCATATGAGACAGGGAAAGAAATTGATAGAGCGACACATGCTGGGGAATAACCAAAGACCACAAGACACAAAGCCACCCGTGCCACTAGGAATGTCCGTTCTCATAACGCAGGACACAGGGAGCACAGGGCGCCCAGACTGAATGCTGGCTCGGTTACAATGTACTCACTAAAAAGGAGAGTGGGTAAACCTGACCACAGCACACTTTGCCTTTTTCAGAAACCGACTTTCAGAAATCCATTGAAGTCTCCTTTACAACTAACATGATGGGCGTGTAGAAATGCATCTCCAGCCACCAGGGGGCAGAAAGGAGCCCTCTGGTTGGCCAGAGATTTTTGGACATGAACTTGGATTTTGAATGGTTGCAACTTGCAGAGCTTTGTCACTATCAGCTCTCACTGGCTGGGACTCATCTGCATGAGCTTCTCCAAGAAACACTCGCTCCAGGGCGGCGCGGAGCTTCACTTTACCTATAACTGGCTTCCTTTGCACTGGAGAGGTGTGATGAAGGTGCTGGATCTGACATCTGGTGGCCTTGTCTTCTGAGGATGCGTGGGGGGTTTTTTTTGTTTGTTTGTTTTGTTTTGTTTTTCAGTGTCTACAAGATTCGTTGGCATATTGACTCTGCTCTCTTTTACAAGAACACAGAAACGGGACTGTTAAACACGTTAATGCCTACCATTTTATACAGCGCTTTTCACTGAAAGTGGCTTCAAAATATCAAATTCTTTGTCCCTCTGTAGCTGCAGGAGTCCGGTGCTCTCTTGGTTGGGATGTGAACGGCCTCTTGAAAAGAAGGGGCAGGCCTGATGGAGATAAGGTCGCCGCGTGCTCCCCTCGCTCTGTCCAGTACGGGTGCTCAGTGGCGATGGTCTTTCTCAGTGGCAGAAGCAAAGAAAGAGCAGCCATTCAGGAGAAAAACGAAATGTTAAAAATAATTAAAATAACTACAGCTGACGTACACTCAGGGGAGCTATAAAATGTAGTTTTCTCTGCTGGTGCCAAATGTCTAGCCAAACTGAAATATAATCCTGCAGCAGCCGAACATGGGAAAAAGTCTGCCTCCGGCATGGTCACTGGAGTTGGTTGTTCACCACGTTTCTGAACGGTTTACATCTGCTGACCATCTCTAAATCCTACCTAACAGGAACTCTGGGGGAGGTCACATCGGAACTAATAGATGTGAGATGGATTGAGTTTAATTAACACATCTTTACAACTCCATGTTGAGGATTTGGCATTTAAAGAAAACTAGAGCAATATTCAGTAGCACAAACATTGTAGTACACAGAGATTTAAAAATAAACCATAATAAGAAACATAAAGCCCATGAAACACTAAAGAGGCAAACTGCCTGGAGGTAGCCAGTGAAAAAAGGACAGCCCTTAGACCAGTGGTTCTCAACCTTGGCTGCACATTAGAATCACCTGGGAATCGTTTTTAAAATCCTGATTTCTGGGCCTCATCCTGCGGAAATTCTGTTTCTTTGTTATGAGGTGGGGCCACAACATGAGTAACAAAGAAACAGAATTTCCGGAGGGTGAGGCCCAGAAATCAGGATTTTAAAAAAGATTCCCAGGTGATTCTAATGTGCAGCCAAGGTTGAGAACCACTGCCCTAGACTTTCATCAGCAATCTGCCGGTACAGCCAGGTGTCTATTGCTGAACCACATATGATTTCAATGTGATCTTTTTAGAAGAAATACACTAATAAAACAAATGCAGGTGATTTCAGAACGAGTCTTATTTCCTCCAAAACAAGACACAGAACGTGCTCTTTAGCACATTGCTATTTCCTGGCGGGGATGGGCTCCCCTGGTCCCCAGCTCGCACTCTCTGGAATGGGCCCCATGTGCCTGAATTCATGTCCCCTTTGCGGGTCATTATCTGGCCCTTGGAGGCTCCAGTGACAGGGCTATTCCGTAATGATTTTCTGTGATGTGCACGACATTGATTACAGACACATTACGTATACTTTACCACCACGGCAAAATCCATAACAAACAAATCCTCCAATAACACACATACAAGCCAGATGGCCAATAGCTCAATCTTTCCTAAAATTATATACTCATATGGAGGCAGTGATGCTCACCTCACTCAGTGTGTTCCTATCTGTTATCATCCACCTCACTTCTATTTCTTCTAGATTCTGACCTCATGAATATCTCTCTTTTTCCTTATAGTTCAAGCTATCTCGTTTTAATATTTTAACTGTTAGTAATTTGGGTTTTCTGTTATAAATAACAGCGGAGGTGCCATGAGCCCCTGCGTGGTTTGCGAAAATGATGCTGCTGGGTAGTGGTAGGTATTTGCTTTGAGCCCTTTTTCCAGATGGATGTATACTGTTTTGCTTTTCTCTTTTCTGGCCCTGCCTATCCTCCCCAACAACGATTTTTCCAGCAGTGATCTGTGTTGTGATATCGTTAGGCTTTGTCACAGGCTGAAACTCACAGGGCTAGTTTGATAAAAGTATCCATGAGCTGAGTTCCAAACGCCCAGTCCTGTCCATGGGTCAAGCCAACCCCAGGTGTCGTGTGCATACAGAACTCTCTAACACTACCATACTTCCACCTGAATTTCTGGTAGGTACTTGCAGAATTACAAAGCATATTTTTAAAAGTTATCTACTGTAGTCAACAACTCCTCCATGGGGTTTTTCAAGGTAGTTCCTCTGTCTGGGAGGAAAACACAGGGATGTCCAAGCAATTACACATACAGCTGTCTAATTGCTTGCACATTTGAGGCCGTTAGGAACTGTCACTGAAGGACCAGGAGTAAATCCGGCCTTGGAGATTCTGTGATGAGCTCAGAGCTCTGTGGAGGACGGGCCTCTGCCGTTTCACAGTTCCAGAGGCATTTGTGTCTATGTTAGGGCTGCTGCCGGATTATTTATGTTGCAATTTTAAGAAGGTTAATATTACACTAATGAGACAAAATTGAAAAGACTCAGAAAAGAAAATGTTGCTTTGATCTAAACACAAATCCTGCTTAAAATCCAATAACGTAGTTCAACTACATACTAATAGAAATAAAGGTGATATTCTGATGAAAGACAGAAATTTACAAATCACTTGGATATGGATGTTTATGAGGCATCTTGGACTGGACCGGAAGGAAGGCCCAGGCATCATTTGGGGGTCCGTACAGGCTAGACATAAATAGCTCAACAGTACATTTTAGGAAGAAAACTTGACCTTCAAGAGCACTGAGTATGTGGACAATTTACCTATAATCCAGATAATAATACGAATGCTGTAGAAGCCACTAGGGTCGTTATGAGGAAGTCTTTGCAAAAGCTCAGCAGACCAGGGTATTTTCCCAAATCTAGAAGTCAGGTTCCAAAGAAATCTTGGACCTTTTTAAAGAATATCACACGTGACCACGTTCTGCTTTTTCTGAAATTGTGGTGTGCTCGGCAGCCTTCCTTGGTTCATTGTCCCCTCGCCCCTGACCACACGCCTTTAACCAACGGCCTGTGCTTGAAATAATGGCTAAAGGAGAGGCTCAGAAGCAAAATGCTAAAGTAGCCGCCATTGGTCTCATCTCTGCTTCTCCGCTGTTCCTCTTTTGTGTCCACTGTATCTTCCTCCCACGTAAAATTTCTGAAGGAAACCGTTTGTAGATTATCATGTGTAATTAACTGAAATTCAATGGTTTGGTACTCCCTTTAATTTCTTTTGGTGGTTTGATCAGTGAATTCATTAGTAATCAATCTAGTTAATAAGTGTATGTGCATATTTGCTATCACACACAGCACTTTAAACAACGTATCATGTAACTTGTGCCGAGTTCCAAATCTTGATTATTTAAACAAAAGCAGATTTACCTCTGCAAAACTTTACAAAGATTCCCAACAACCGAAAGGAAAAAAAAAAATGACAAATAGTTATTTGGTTTCAATCTAACATGTGCATCTTTTTGGCCTTAATAATTTCCCTCTGTTTATTTTCCATTTAAAAAGGAGGTGGTTATCCAATCCAATGTGACTATTTAGAAAGACCCGGAGCTTGCTGCGACAGTGTTCATTAGTTCATATCCTTGTTAATCCACAACGATCCTGGTATTATTGATGATACACATTGCAATGTGACTTAGTTGAATTCTGCAGCCGGGGGTGTGAACGCTGCATTGGCTGCCCGGGGGGTCCCTCCTGTCAGTTTCCTCTTCAGATGCACCCATACATTGTTGATTGCTTAGAAAACAAAGTTGCAATATTCATCACTTTGTGAGCACCATGACAAATTACAGAGCATTGTTGTTTAAATTAAATGTTAAAGTAGGTTAGTCCAGACATTTATAATGGAGCATGTAATTAGCCCAAACACCAATGAAATATCAACAAATTAACTGTTTTTGAAGAAAAAAAAAATATGTGAAATACTCCAGTACGAGCACGGGGGCCTTTAAACAAATGATGTCACACCGTCGAGGAGGCTTTGTCATGTTCAGTAAATTAGCGTGGCCTCGCCACAGCACAGGATTTCCTTGAGCTGCAATAAAGACTAAATGCTTTCAGACTCCCATGATCCTTTGTAGTCCCCATCTGAAAGCACTGCCTTAGTGAGCTCAACCTGTAAAGTTTTCTTTGGAGCGGCTGTGCGTTGATTAGATCTATTTCAGCCTCGTCGTGGTAATAGGCTCCTCTCTGCGAGACTGCTTACCCTCTGCTCCCCTGGCAGCTGGAGAGACTGGAATTAATCAGGTCTGCTGGGGACTCGCTCGGCGTCTCCGCAGGCCAGCGATATGGAATCATTTACCACAGAATCTGACTGTCAACTCTTTGTCATTTGGGCTTTTGATTACGCTTTCTTTCTTTCTCTAGTTTTCTTTCTTTTTTTTTTTTTCCTTCAGAAAAAAAAAAATGGAAATGCATGACAGATTACCCTAATGCAGAATTTCCTAGTGACTTTTCCAGGTATGCCTTATCACCTTTGATCTGTCCTTTAAAAAGGTATGTGTGTGCTAAGAGAGTGTTGGCCTGCTATTAAAATTAACTCTCTCCCTTATTAAGGTATATATCCAGCCTAAAGAAAGACAGACAGCCTTGGCTACATGGTCTTTTGATCTGAAGGAAGACACTTGAGAGAACTCATCTTTGAAGAACCTCCTGCTTGGCGTGGCAGCACCCCACCGAAGGCCTGGCCCGCGTGCCCGGTGCAGCTCCGGCCGTCGCAGCATGGGCAGAGCCGCCCCTCACCCAGAGCATATTAGCATTCATGGCCAAGCAGCCACCAAAACGACAAAGAAACAGGCTCACGTCCACATAAAAGTCTGAGTCTAATTCCAGTATTTGATTTTCTCAGATGCAAATATCTTGATAATTGAGTTGCCTGATTTTATGCTTAAAATTAAAAAAAAAAATCCCCTAATGTCATAACAAAAATAAACCACCCAAATCAAAGTACAATTTTACATTAAGACTTTTTTCTTGGGGCAACTTTTTCTTCAATTTAGCAACCAAGAATATTTCCTCTTATTTCAGCATTATAATTGTTTGACATGGTTCTCCTTCTGAAGGAAACACATACCCAACAGATAGGGGAAAGACATTTAAATATCTTCTCTAGGGTATAACCATGATAATTATATGTAAATGCTGGGACTTAATGTTTCTAAAATTGTGATACAAAATATTCTAGAATAAATGTAATCCCCTGAAAGTATTTTTACAACCAATATTTCCTTTCACCGAATTGGTATCAAGGCTATAATGAGTCAAACAGAGAAATACTGTGTATTGTAAATGCCAAGATGTAATGAATACATTGGTATCACATAGCCCCTACCAATGAAAGTGTTGCTGAAACAGACAACAGACTGAATGTGTTTACCTTATGACTTGAATGCCCTGCTTTCTGTATGGGCTTTTCTGAGCTCTGCAACAAGTCTGAACTAAGAACTTGTGAGCTATGCTGGGCTTGTGGGCCTGTATGGAACGTGGCTTTCTCATTTGTTCTTCTGACACTGTTTATGTCTGGTTGAGCCACAAACAGACATAAATATAGCAGAGATTTGAGGGCTCCCTTTCTGTGTGTGTTTGCTGGTGGGAGTGTGAGGAGAGGGAAGGAGGCACTAGAATAAACTCTGCTAAGGGCACATGACTGATTTAAATTGTACTGGCCTTTGGGCTTATGTGTTTTTAAGAATTGCATTATTTTTTAAAAAGGGGCTCAGGCCTTACTTAAGGCCATTCAGACCCAAGTGGCTTGGCAGAGCCTTTTCATTAGTGGCCTGCATTCCCCCTGGTCTGCTGGTCTCCGCCTCTCTCTGCTCATGGGCGCCAGCTCGGCTCCGGCTGCCATCTCATTGCTTTCTTCTGTTTGGGCGGGCAGGATGCCCAGGTGCGTCCCGAGGGTCCTCACCTACACTGCTCATCAGCCACCCTTCAGAGGGAAGAAGCAGCCTGCCACGGTGCTCCGTGCTGCCTCCTGGTTCCCACAGGGCCCGGACGGTGGTTTCTCTGCCGCTCTGGGGTGTCCTGGATATCCGGGACAGGAAGGGAGGTTGCTAAGCCGCTTTGGCATTGCCCCTTCCAGCTCTGCAGCATGCACTTGGCAAAATTCAATGAGAGAGAGGGAGGCAGAGAGAGGGCAGGAGAGGGAGCGAGAGCTGGAGGGAGGGGAGGAGGGAGGGAGGGAGAGAGAGACAGAGCAAGAGGGAGAGGAGAGAGAGGGAGGAGAGCTGCTCACTAATTGAGCTATTTACCAGACTGCAGAGGCACCTGGAAAGCAGCCAACCATTACTCAGTGTCTTAATAGTATAGAGACTCTGGAATCCTTATGAGCAGGAAGTTTCACATATTTGCTTGTGTTGTTTTGCTTGTCTTTGGGGGTGATGTGGAAGAGGCACGGGTGGGAATAAGAGCATAGAAAAGGGGAGGGTGAACGGCAAACAACAGTGGAGCGTATATCAATCCAGACATGGAAGCAGGAGAAACCAGGAAGTGTCCTCAGACGGGGAGGAAATCGTTTACAAGGCAAACACGGGCAGTCACACAGAAAACAGGCTGGGGAGTTTAGGAGGCTAACTGTCTTTATAAGTTTCTTTTTTTCTTCCCTTTGAGCATGACCTTTTACCTACCAGGGCATGCTCTGCCATTTGTCAGTGGCCACGCCGACCTGCGGCGCCGGGACTGACGCGTGGACACGGCCATCGTGGTTCGCTTGGGCAAGCGCCCTGGGGAGACAGGATGGCTGATTGGCAGGACGGCGGGCGCGGGAAGGCGCTGCCAACCATACCCGCTTTCCGTTCTAACTTGGCTGGAAGTCTGCCTTTTCCTGGAAGCTGCTGGGGCTGTTCCCTCCCTGTGTTCTCCCTTCAGGCCTCTGTGTCACATCACGCCGTGCGATCTCAGGCACAGGTTCCCATTCGCGGATTTCTTTTTGAGTCAGCGGTGCCTCCTCCTTCTTGACCAGAATGTAAGCCCTCAGTTTCGGTGCCTTCCAGTTCCCGTCCTGTTTTCCTGCGATGCTTTCTCCAATACTCTGTCGGGAAGCCTTCACGGGGCCTACTACGGACCTGCTGTGCAGAATCGTAGCTGTCAGCGAAAGCTCCCATCCTGTTAAAATCTCAGCCAACCCATCAAGGTGTCCGTGCCTCCGCCTAGCAATAAGAGGCGCCAGCACAGTGGTGCCTTTGCAATGTCCCATGAGAATTAGTGGGTGATGAATGGCGATGGTGCCAGATGGGGATGAAGAGGCCGGCTCTGCCGCCCGGCTGCCCGCTGGCGGCCCCGGTCTGTCCTGGGTCTGCTCAGTAACTGTGCTCTCTATCGACCATTTTAGGCTGGACAGTGAGTGAATGTTTGCTCCGGGCCAGCCACCGGGACAAGCACCTCACAGCCTTCTCCCTGCATCGCCAGGCGCCTCTGAAACATGCACCCAGCGGCCGATGGCTCAGCGCAGTGCTTGGTACAGAGTAGGCCTCAGTCATGGTCAAACTACGACCAGGTGACGGATTCAATGTTTTCTGAAAGCTGGCATTAAAAGGGCGGGCCCGCGGCTCCTTTCTGCAGCTGCCTGGCTCCCTGGGGTTGGCGCTGTGGGCAGGTGGGAGGCGGTGCGGCTCATGCGCACCTCAGCGCTGTCCAGGCCGCGGGGGGGGGGGGGGGGGCGGGGGGGGCAGGGGGGGATGGGGGTGGGTACGGGAGGTGCCTGCGTCCTCGCCCACCCGCTCCCCGCGGGGCGCTCCTGCCCCTGTGCCCGTCCAGGGCCTCTGAAGGACTGCACCGCCCAGACGGCTTCTCCTAAAACTGGCAGAACGATTGCCAAGTGTTGCTGTCAGCTAGAGGCCCGCCTCTCCCCTGTGAGAACGCTGAGCTTCTCCATGGTTTTAAAAGCACATTTCTATGTGTGTGTGTTGTTTGTGTTTCTCTGTGTGTGTGTCCTTGGGCACGAGGGTGGCATGCTTGGTGGCACGCAGTGCAATGATTTAGAAATGGTCACATCAGTGATTGAAGCTGTCGGGACACTGAACACATACCATAGACGTGTCTAGGGTTACGTCAGCAGCTGCTGTCGTTTATAAATGCTTGGAGAGTATTTTCCCTAGCTTAGTATTTTCATTACATGAGCCTTTTGTAAATATTACAATGTTTTGTCTTGTTAAAATCTTGGCCAATCCGTTCAAATTCTCTGCGCCTCATTTTATCAATATGAAGAATAATCACAGTGATGCATTTTCAAATGTTCTGTGAAAAGTAATGGATAATTAATGGCGAAAGAAATAAGTAATATATTTTATTATTAAACAAAATGCCATCTTTATTCCTAGAGCAGTTAATTTAGTTTTCTAAAAAAAAAAAAAATAGGTATTCAACATAAGACTTTTTAATATATAAACTCACTTGAAAATTCTCACTTTTATTAATTAAAAAAATGACCACCCTAGCCAGTTTGGCTCAGTGGTATAGAGCGTCAGCCCGAGGACTGAAGGTCCCGGTTCCATTCCCTTTAAGGGCGTGCACCGTGATTGCAGGCTGGATCCCAGCCCCAGCCGGGTGCATGCGGGAGGCAACCAATGGATGTGTCTCTCTCACATTGGTGTTTCTCTCTCTGTCTCCCCCCTCCCTTCCACTCTCTCTAAAATCAATGAAAAAATTGGTTTTCAAGTGGGATTAACAGCAACAAAAAATTTACCAAGATTCAAAGGCATTCAGGATCCTCCCATAGCAATTAAATGGGACATGGATTACTTTTTATATTTTTTAGCAAGAACACTTTCTGGAATAATTCTATCTTCCACTTTCTGAGCACTAGTTGCTTTATTAGATCCTAATTTAAAGCCAGAGGAAGAGATGTGACCCCCATTTTACAGATAAGGACACGGAGGCTGAGGAACAATCCTGTTTCTGTGGGCCACATACTGCACATCAGAGCTGATCCCATGCAGGTCTCCCTGACGGCAGCCTCAGCCTGCAGCAGCCATGCCACCTGGCACCCACGTCTCACATAAAAACATCAGAAACTCATATTTTGTGTACAGAGCAGCATGGGGGTCAGATTCCAGATAAAATGCAGGACCTTGGTTAAATTTGAATTTCAGATAAGCAAGTAGTTTTTCCGCAGTATGTTCTGTAGTATGTTGCATGGGACATACTTATACTAAAATGTATTCATTGTTTATTTGAAATTTAAAAATAACTGGGCGCCTGTATTTTTATTTGGTGAACCTGGCACCTCTGGTCTGAATGTTCTCAGAAAGCAAGTGGCAACGCAGATTTCCTCTGTCTCCGCCTCCCTGGGATTAATTCCTGTTGTCATCGGGGTCCTGAGAGATTCTTGCTTTCTTCCCTCTCCTTTTCTTCTTTTCATTACCCTTGGGTCCCGCTGTCCCTTTCCTGTTCTTCCTTGTTGTGACGAAGCCCCTGGAAGCTCCCTCTGTCAAATGCAGCACGTCCACGCCAGGAGCCACGCCGGCCTGGCTACGGATGACCCTGCCCTCGGGGTACACCTACTGTGGTGGGCGCAGTGCCTCCACTGGGCCTGCACGTGATTCTCTGTGTCCATGGGTTTCAGTTTCATGTCCCACATCGGAGTGAACTCACATGGTTCTTAGCTTTTTCTGTCTGACTTATTTCGCTTAGCACGATATGCTCAAGGTCCTTCCATGTAGTTGCAAATGGCAGTATTTCATCCTTTCTTATGGCTGAGTAGCATTCCACTGTGTGTACGTGCCACATCTTCTTTTTCCAGTCCTCAATAGAAGAACACTTAGGTTGTCTCCATGCCTTGGCCACCCTGAATAATGCTGCAGTGAACATAGGGGTGCATGTATCCTTGGGAATACACGGGCATCAGTACGGTGCTTACTAGAAAGAAGAGGTGGGTGAAAGTAAAGGGCGAAGGGGGCCAAATACATGGTGACCAAAGATGATTTGACTTTGGGTGGTAGCACGCAGTGCAATATACAGATCATGTATCATAGAAATCTACACTTGAAACCTATGTGATCCTGCTGACCAATGTCACCCAATAAATTTAATTTAAAAAGTAGGAACAATTACACGCATTACCCTGACAATTACATGTCAGTGCCCAAGAAGGGTAGGTGAAGCTGCTCTTTTAGGCTCACGCTTTGCAGCCCTGCACCCTGGGTTTGACCAGAAGTCAATGAGGATTGAGCAGGAGGAACATTTGAGTAGTAACCACCATAGTCTGCTCAGATGACCTATCAATCCTACCACATCCCAGAGGACACCTTTCCTACAGGCCTCTCCAGCCCTTGTGTCAATAAATCCCATCTGCTATCCCTCCTCTTCCCCCTCGCCACCCCCCTGGAAATGCTGGGACATGCCTGCATCCAATGCGCCATTGTTTATGTTCAGTCTGATATCGCCTACTAGACTGCTCTCAATTCATTTTGGGTGCTTCTTCCATTGTCACTTGAGTGAAAATGCTACATGAAGGAGGGGACCATTTAGAGTGCATTGGGGTGTTTTGAGGTGAAAACTAACAAGCATAGGATAGGATTCTCTGAGGTGCAGATCATAGTGGATATATAAAGGAGGCCGCCTAATAGACTGAGAAAGCAGGCAGGTCTGGCTGAGATCCAGCTCTTGCATTTATCATCTGTGTGACATCACACTAGTTAAACTACTGAGGGCTCAAAGTGGACCCCAAGGGGTCAAGATGCCTGGCACTTTCTGAGAGTTTGGGAAAAAAAGGACATTCTTCCAAACTTTCAGCAATTCCATCAGAGATGATGACATTCCTGAGAGGAGCCATAATATCACTTCTTTTGTGATTGTTATGAAAAGTCCTTGGGTACCTGCTTCACCAAGCCAGACCTCGCAGTGTGCCTGCTGTCTCCGGTCACACGTTCAGGACCACATCCTCGGGCGTAGTGTGCTAGATCTTGATTCCTTTCAAACTGCAGAGCTTTGCCAGCTCAGCGCCCTTGGGCAAGTCCTGAACCTGTTTCTTCACCTTAAACGTAGATAAGGGTTACCTTATAAACACTGTTTTGACATGTCATAGAGCTTCAATCAGAGCAGGGATTAGTAACAGGCATCCTAATTCCATCCTTAGTATAGTCAGCATTATTAGCATTAGCGTTGCGTCAACACAGGTAGACAGGCTACTGTTGTACAGATCAGCAGATGGTTTAGACAGTTTCTTCTGTTCTTTAAGCTGTGCTGGTCTTAGGTACTCAGTAGCCTAATGTGACTATTAAGCACTTTAAACGCTGTGAGCTGTATATGTAAACTGCACACTAGATTTTGAAGAAATAGTATGAAGATGAGAATGTAAAATACCTTATTAATAAGTTTTACATTGTTACATGTTAAAATAATAATTAGAAAGGTCCATCTGCCTTTTTACTTATACTGAACTAGGGGCCCAGTGCACGAATTTGTGCACCTTGAAAGGAACTGTGGGCTGCCAGGCTGCGGTGGGCACAGGGGTGCATCTCGGACCATCCTCTGCGCCCCTACCTGGCCCCTCCAGCCACAGCCTCTCCCACCCCCATCCCCTGTCTGCCGGCAGCCCCTCTCCTGCCGCTGCTGCTCCCATGCGCTGACGGTGCCGGCCCAGCTAGCACCCGCTGATGGTGCAGAGCTATTGGGGCTAGCACCAGCAGCGGGTGTGAGCAGCAGCTGCTGTCCTGATCACCCCTCAGGAGCAGAGGTATGTAGAGAAGCTCTGAGGGGGGGTTGGGGCTGGCGTCAGGTGCCAGCAGCAGGCGCAAGTGGTGGCTCCAGCACCAGCAGCCGGTGCAAGCAGGGCCGGTGCCGTCAGCATGTGCCAGCATGGGGCAGGACCGCGGCACATGGGAGCAAAGAATTTTCAGTAACCACTAGAGGCTCACCCCAATGACAGTGACCGGTACCCCGCCTTGGTCTGGCGCCCCCGCTCACCTGCTCCACCATCCCGCTGCAGCCAATGCCCACCATATTCTGCTCTCTGCTGCTTGCTGCCGACACCTGCCATGTTCCATGTGCACCGCCTGGTGGTCAGTACATGTCATAGCAACCAGTTGTTTGGTTGTTCCACTGTTCGGTCTATTTGCATATTAGGGCTTTATGTACATAGATGTGGCTATTAGAAAACTGAAAATCATATAGAGATGGCTCACTACCTGTGCTTACACAGGCATACCTTAGCAATACTGAGGGCTTTGCTCCAGGCCACCACAATAAAGTGAATATTGCAGTAAAGAGAGGCACAGGAATTCTTTGGTTTTCCAGTATGTATAAAAGCGATACTTTACTATGCTGTAGTCTATCAAGTGTACAATATTTATGCCTACAATATGTACCTACCTTAGTTTAAAAAATACTTTATTGCTAAAACCAGCTGTCATCTGAGCCTTCAGTAAGTGGTAATACTTTTGCAGGTGGAGGGCCTCACCATGGTGCTCCTGGCCCAAGGCTGGGGTTGCTGAGTCAATTTCTTAAAACAAGTTTTCCCATGACGTTCGACAGTTTGTTGACTGTTCCTCTCACAGACTCTTTCTGTGTAGAACGTGATGCTGTTTGAGAGCATCTCACTCACTCAGAGTGGAACTGTTTTCCTGATTTGAGTCAGTCCTCCCAAACCCTGCCGCTGCTTTCTCCACTCAGTTTATGTGATAGTCTACATCCTTTCTTGTCAATTAACAATCTTCATAGCATCTTTACCAAGAGTAAATCCTATCTAAAACACACACACACACACACACACACACACACACAAAACAAAAACAAAACACTTCCTTTGTTCATCCGTAAAAAGCAACTGCTCATCCATGAAAGTCCACCATGAGGCTGCGGTAACTGTCCTGTCCTCAGGCTCCCTGCTAACTCTGGTTCGCTTGCTGTTTCCACCACCTGCAGGCACTTCCTCCATGGAAGCCTTGAACCTCCAAGTCGTCCACACGAGGGTTGGAATCAGCATCTTTCAAACTCCTGTTAATCTTGGTATTTTGACCTCTTCTCATGAATCATAATCGTTTCTAATGGCATGTAAAATGGTGAAGCCTTTCCAGACGTTTTCAGTTTACTTTGCCCAGATCCATCAGCAGAATCATAGCTTTACAGAATGTTTTTCTTAAATTATAAGACTTGAAAGATAAAATTACTCTTTGATCTATTAGCTGCAGAATGGGTATTGTGTTAGCAGGCATTAAAACAAGATTAATCTCATTGTACATCTTCATCCGAGCTCCTGGGTGACTGGCGCACTGTCAATGAGCAGTAATATTTTCAAAGGAATCTTTTCTGAACAGTAGGTCTCAACAGTGGGCTTAAAATACCTAGTAAACAATGTTGCAAACAGATGTGCTGTCACCCAGGCGTTGCTGTTCATTCATAGAGCACAGGCAGAGGGGAGTTAGCATCATTCTCAAGGTCCCTGGGATTTCCAGCATGGCAGGGAGCTCTGGCTTCAAGTCATCAGCTGCTTCAGTTCCTAACAAGAGAATTAGGCTGTGCTTGGAAGTTGTGAAGCCAGGCATTGCCTTCTCTCGGGCTGTGAACGTCTTAGGTGGCATCTTCTTCCAACATAAAGTGTTTTGTCTCCATTGAAAATCTGTGGTTTGGGGTGGTCGCTTCAGTGATGATCTGAGTTCGATCCTCTGGGTAACTTGCTGCAGCGTCTGCATCAGCACTTGCTACTTCACCCACACTTTATGTTGTAGAGATGGCTTCTTCCCTTAACCCTCAAGAACCGACCTCTGCCAGCGTCAGACGTTTCTTCTGCCGTCTCCTCACTGCTCTCGGCCTCCGTAGATGGAGGAGACCCGGGCCTTGCTCTGCCTGGGCTCCCTGTAAGGGAGGGAGTGCTGTGGCTGGCTTCACCTTCTGCCCAGACCACCAGCTCTTCCTCCAGAGCAGCAAGAAGGCTGATCTGTTGTCTTGGCATTTGTGTGTTCACTGCAGTAATGCTCAGAATCTCCTTCAAGAACTTCTCCTTTGTATTCACAACTTGGCTGTTTGGTACACGAGGCCTGGCTTTTGGCTGCTCTCAGCTTTTGACCTGCCTTCTGCACGAAGCTTAATCATTTCTAGATTTTGATTGAAAGGCAGAGCCATGCAACCCTTCCTTTCACTGGAACACTCAGAGACTGCTGCGGGGTTATTAACTGGCCTGATCCCGATATTGTTGTATCTCAGGAAATAGGGGGGCGGAGGAGGGGGAGACAGGGAAGTGGCCGGGTGGTGGAGCAGTTAGAATAGCCCCAACGTTTGTCCATTACATTTTTTGTCTTATATCGGCCCTGCTTGTGACACCCAAAACAATTTGAATAGTAACATTCAAGATCGGTGATTACAGACCACCATACCAATATGGAAAACTTTGAGATATTGAAAAAATTACCAAAATGGGGCACCGGGACACAAAGTGAGCAGACACTGTTGGAAAATCGGTGCACAGAGCAGGGTTGTCACCAGCCGTCCAGTTTGTAAAAACAGCAATGACACTGCAATGTCCCCAACGCACAGGGAAGTGAGGCATACTGCGGTGAGGTTGGCCTGTGTCATATTTCTATTGGGTGCATTGCTCTAGGGCCGTGGTCAGCAAACTGCGGCTCGTGAGCCACATGCGGCTCTTTGGCCCCTTGAGTGTGGCTCTTCCACAAAATACCACATGTGGGCGCGCAGTACAGTGTGATTGAAACTTCGTGGCCCCGTGCGCAGAAGAGACGGTATTTTGTGGAAGAGCCACACTCAAGGGGCCAAAGAGCCGCATGTGGCTCGCGAGCCGCAGTTTGCCGACCACTGCTAGGGAATTCAGGTAATAGGACCAAAAGAAAGTGAAATTCAGCCGAGCTTTTTTCACTTTTATTTGGGTTTAGAGAGACTTTATTCTGTACAGTAATACTTTGTAAAAGATTTTTCCCCTAGTAAACAGAGAAAGGCAGAGCTAGCAAGGGCGAAAAATGTAGAAGGAACCAAAACAAATGATGACAACAGAATTTGTTACATCAAGAGGAGTTCAATGTTACTTTGAAATTTAAAAAAAATTAACCAGGTCAGATATTTATATCTGGACTTATTTTTGATTCCACATAGCAAGAAATCTTCACTGTAAAACTTGAATTGCAAAATTTACTGAAATGGGGGAATAGCACCTAGATGTTTGCTGAAATATTTGAAGAGTTTTATTATTGGCTCAGCAATGAACTTTGATAGAAAGATAACCTAATATAGCATATGTGTGATTGTGTGACTCCCAATTAAAATATTCAAGGTCTTCATTTGTGAGCCAACATCTAACAATTTTTCCAAGTTTTATAAAACGGTAGAAAATCATGGGTATACCTGGTACACATCAGGCAGTGTCACCAGGTCCTGGAATTTCCCTTTACTCACAATGGATGTGAAATTCTGGGCAAGCATTTTTTTTTATATATACATAGAAATACTGCCATTGTTTTGTTTTGTTTTTTGTTTTGTTTTTTTCTTCATGTCTTTGTTCTATGCAATGCTGTTGAACTTGCCCTTTTAAAAATTAATCAAAATCTGCATTCACAATTGGCTTAAGACTGCCACTACACTTTGGAGCTCATGTCATGTGATAGGAATTAACTTGATTAAAATGTACACAGTCCCCAACAACAGATCACGTTTTCAGGTTTCTCGGAGCCATGCTGCTGTTGAAATTTGAAAGGGGAGTGGTTTAGGAGTAGAGAGAAGATCTTGACTATTAGTAAATGTCAATGCTAAGAGGCTGTGACTGGGTATCTTACTGCAACATTTTTATTTATTTATTTATTTTTTTAAAAATATATTTTATTGATTTTTTACAGAGAGGAAGGGAGAGGGATAGAGAGTTAGAAACATCGATGAGAGAGAAACATCGATCAGCTGCCTCCTGCACATCTCCCACTGGGGATATGCCCGCAACCCAGGTACATGCCCTTGACCGGAATCGAACCTGGGACCTTTCAGTCCACAGGCCGACGCTCTATCCACTGAGCCAAACCGGTTTTGGCCTTACTGCAACATTTAATACTCTCATAATAATCATAATATGTTAAGAATACGAAAGAAAGGAAAGAGATTAAAAAAGGAAGCCTTGCTTTTTCACTCCCAACAGGCCAGCTCCATGGAGGGAGTCCAGCTCTACCATAACTCTCCCCTCTGTCATTTCCTGGGGTGAGCGGAGCCCCTCTGAGTTTGGGACAGAGATAATCTTACGTACTTGGTTGTCTGCTGGCATTGAGGAGGAGGCCTGGGTCTCACTCTCACTTGGTCCTATTAAACCTGATGTTGGTGATTTTTCTTTCGATGTCCTGGCCTCTGCACGAAGGTGTAGGGGTCTCTTAGTGGTGCTCAGCTGAGGACACCGCCAGAGAAAGGCAGCCCCTTGGGTCCTTCCAGTGGTCCATGCCCCCCACTGCCTCTCTAGGGAGGGTGTCCCCTCCTTTCATCTCTGTGCTCCTTCCATGGAGTCATGTCCATTGCTAATTTCACTTTTTCTGCCTCTGGGTGTCCAGGGAATTAGGGAAGGATGTGCCTCATGTCTCCTACGCTGCCAAAGGCTACTCCTGTCGCCCTTCTACCCTCCTCAGATATCGCCCGGCCAGTTGTAGGCACCGGTTCTGCTATTCTCTATGCTGGTCAGTCACAACCAGAATATACATGTTGAGTTTACACTCTGTTACTTGCTGTGAGCACTCCTAACTCAACCACTGATTCTCGTACAGACACACTGGTTTGACTTTGGAGAGGAAGGAAGAAACCTCTTCATTTACAAGATTTTCTGCCTCTGAGGTCACCCACTCCACTGGCCAGTCCATCCGTCTTTACTTTTTAATCTTCTTATATAGATAAAAAAGGGGGGGCGGTGAAAGCGGGTTATAGCAGGCCAGTTCTGCCATCTATAATAATAAAAGCGCAATATGCTAATTAACTGGGCATCCTTCTGGATGACCTTCCAGATGAAGCCAGGGCTGCAAGGGACGCCCAGGTCTCTAGTGCCTGCCAGTGGCCGGAGGGAAGCCCGAATCCTGGGTGCCAAAAGGAAGCTGGTGCCAGCAGCCAGGGGAAGGAAGGTGTATTCTTGCACGAATTTCGTGCATCAGGCCTTTAGTTTCTAAATAAACAGAGAATGGTGTTTGGCTCTATCAGTTGTATTATCTTTCACTTATCAAGTTTTGGATCTTAGAACACATTCCAGCCCAAAGGAAAAAGTGCACTTATCATCTTGCTGATGTGTTTTAAAAAATTATTATTATCACTCAGCAAATACTTTTAGTTCTTCTTTGGGGGACGTGGTCGAATTGCATTTCCTTACCTCCTTAAGTCAGGTATACAAAACATTCCCAAAGAAGCAGAACCAAAAGGGTGTGTGTGTGTGTGCGCGTGCGCACGCGCACGCTGTATACCTACACACACATACACACACATGCACACACACGCACACACCAAGGGATTTATTATAAAGAATTAGCTTATTATAAAGTTTTATTGTAAAGAATTATGAAGACTGACAAGGAGCAAGGCCTGCAGGATGCGTCAGTAGGTCCTCACCCAGGAGAGCAGGTAGTGTAGCTCTAAGCTTCACATCAGCAGCTGGAGACCCAGGAAGAACTGACGTCTCAATTTCATTCTGAGGCAAGAAACAGCTGATGTCCCAGCTAAAAAGGTGTGAGGCAGAGGAATTCTCTCTCACTGAGGAGAGGGCGAGCCTTTGGCTCCATTCAGGCCCTCCCCTGATTGGGTGAGGCCCACTCACATTGGGGCGGGCAATCTGCTTTACTCAGTTTACTGATTTAAACGTTAACCTCATCCTCAAACACGCTCACAGACACACCCATGACAACGTTTGACCAAATACTTGGTCACCCAATGGCCCAGACCATAAAATTAGCCATCAAAGGCATGGCCATGCTTTAGCCAATAATGATCTCACTTTGGGAAGGAAGTTTTAAGAGTGATTGTACAAGTTACTACATTCACATTTTCATGGCAAGGTGATTGTAGAGGAATGCACGTGCATGGATTCCATTAGACTGGACCCTCAAGTATCTAAAATAAGCAAAATCATCAGCTGCCTTTGCTCTAGAGAGGAAATGTGTGAGATATATATATATATATATATATATATATATATATATATATATATTATTAAATCACAAAGATTTTGGAGGGTTTTTTTTTTTTTTGTCACTGCAGGAAAATATAGACTATCCTGACTAATACAATGCTGGATTACACATGTGAAGCCAGTTGGAAGTTGCATCAGATCTAGAGGATTCAAATCTCTATGTGAGATTCTAAAGAGGTGCCCAGACTGAACCTAGCATTTTCTAAAATAGCTTGACTATGTGCCAAGAAAGGGCAGCTCTGGGGTCAAAATCATGCCTAGGGTAAGCTATAGTCTTTGCAAGAAACCTGTTTTGACTCTGCACAATCTGGCTCACACTTTCTGCCCTTATTATTTCTACAATAAATATGAAAGAAAATCATCTAGTTTTTAGGTACTAACCATTGGTAATGTACCTTCCTTCAGTTGATCTGTCACCTTTAAATGAAGAGCTATACTTATGATTATAGTTTCTTGACTGAGTTCTGATAGAAAGTAAGGAGCATGTCCAGGTACCTGAGCAGAGCATGTTGGAGTTTGATAGGGTGAACGTGCTGTGATCTAATGGTCCACAATGAAGTCAGAAATACATCCTGATGAGCAAGCAGGTGGACGCAATGGCTCCTGCCATAGAATCAGAGCACATTTCTCTGTACAGTATCAAACTGAAGGCATCTGTATGAAGTAGGTTTTGGCTTGGTTATACATGGGAATGCCCTAAGTCATAATCTCTTCCCTTTAAAAATGAAGAAAACAATTACACGGATGTATTTTGAAGGCACACATGAGAGAAGGAAGTTGGAACTTGTGCTCTCCATTCTCAGGTTGGGTATACGGATCTGCTGGGCTCTAGTTCTATTCGTGTTCCTGGTCTGAGAGTGTTGCTTCCTTTGTCTGCTAGCTGAGCCAACTGTGTGGCAGGAATCAATCATCCTTTCACTTTGTCAAGTTCCTCAGGGAAATATGTAATAAAAAAACCTAGAATTTTTATAACTCTCTCAAAATAAAATCATGGATCACGTGCTTGTTAATTATTCTGACTATTGGCCATTTAAGTGGAAGGTTGCTTTGAGGAAAACCTACCGACTACAAAATAAGGAGTGGTCCAACTCATGCAGAGTTGAATCTGGGAGAATCTCAGGTCTCAAACTGCTACTTAAGTGCATATTGGGTAAAAGTAGCAAAACTGAATGAACAAGGAAGTATGGTCATTAAAATTTAAGTACATGGAAACTGGATAACTGCATGCTGATTTTTATCCTGACAAGTCTTCCTCCCGCTTGTATTAAAAGGTACCATGTAGAACCATCTTCTTGGAAAATAAATAGATGAGATGATTCAACAAATGATTGTCTCAAAGTTCTGTCAGGGAGAGAATGCCCACTGCTCATGAAATGCCCAACTCAGGGTCTGGCACACAACAGACACTCAATAAATATATGTTGAGTTTATTTGTGTATGAATGTAAGCAAAAATCTTACTTTTCCATTAACATGGAAGTGAGTACAATAGAGAAAATTATTTTAAAATATGGCCCAGAAACAACACAAATTATCTCCATGTGGCTCTTTTTTTTTTTTTTTTTTTTTAAATATATTTTATTGATTTTTTACAGAGAGGAAGGGAGAGGGATAGAGAGTTAGAAACATCGATGAGAGAGAAACATCGATCAGCTGCCTCCTGCACATCTCCCACTGGGGATATGCCCGCAACCCAGGTATATGCCCTTGACCGGAATCGAACCTGGGACCCTTCAGTCCGCAGGCCGACGCTCTATCCACTGAGCCAAACCGGTTTCGGCCCATGTGGCTCTTAATTAGCTTCAAGAGTATATTATTTTATTAGTTTTCAAAATTTGTTTAATGCTCATGAAATAGTTGGAATATTTGTGGTATCTTCTCCACCGCAATAATGCATTTGGCATCCTTTCTCTGACGTGCTTGAAAAATGATTTTGGGGTGTATTTTAGAGATGCTAAGGAAAATGTCTGGGCTATAAAACCCAAATGAAGATTTCCTTTTCAGCTTCAAGCTAAAGACAGTAATTCAACATTGAGTATATATGCAATGAAGTCATGAAGGGCCAAGCATTGGGGATTGTTTATAGAGGGTAGATAGTTTTATGCTCAATAGAAGCTCTCTCACTGACAGATGACTAGTGAAGTGATTCACAATAGTGTATGTGTTCAATTGTGATTGTCTATGTGATCTGTTGAAGGTGAGAAAACATAAACCTCCCATTGCTGATTGCTAAAAAAACTGGGTCATAATAGCTTTAAAAATCCTGAATTTCCAATTAAAAAAAAATTCCTCAGAGCAGGAGGAAGACTTGTCAGGAGATGTTTTACAGAGAATCTCATGTGTGTGCCTTGCCAGCATGGCCAAGGGTGAACCTGAGGAGGGGTGGTGAAGGACTGAAGAAAAGACCCACAAGAGAATACAGCTGGGGCTTGGTGGATCTCCCGTGCCTGGAGGAGGACACAAAAGACCCACCCTGCAAGCTGATGCTTTATTTTATAGTCTGATTAAAACAAGGGTAGATGAACATGTATACACAAATGTTCTCTTTTGGCGACACTTCCTGCACCTCCCACAGCCCATTAGCTCCTTAGGAAGGAATTAGGGAGGGCTACAAGGCCAGGCTTCATTATGCTAGTAGAGCTCTGCCCTCCAGGCTGGGACTTGTTTGTGGCCCTGCCACCGGTCAGCCCGAAGCTTGACCCTGGAGCCGCTCCTACACATGTGACCAATGATTTCAACTAAAAGAAGACCTGGTGGTTGCTTATTGTGGTTCTTGCCCCTTTTGAAGAAAACTTTTCTTTCTTAACCCTCTACAGAGGTCAAAGCTACCTTTGGCCAGGCTTCAGATTTGCTTTCATGATGAGGAACCACCAGTCCTCCTTTGCCCTGAAGCACATATTATTGTCCCTCCAGGATTTTTGCATCTGGGGGTGACCTGACATTTTTGAGAATAAAATGTAGCCCCCAGAGAATCTCACTCTTTGCTTCACTCCCCTGTGTGTCCCACCAAGGAGATTGTCATTCTATAGTCCTAATGCCAAAGAGAAATGGAGCTAAAACGCAAGCTACCTGATATGTTCAAAGTCACAGACACCTTTACTGGTGTTAGGATTCAACATTTATTTTCAGGCTTCCGGGTTCGCTGTTCAGCTTCTTGCCCACGTGTCCACAGGAGGTGGGAGCTTCCCTCTTCCTCTGCTGGTGGGTGGTGCCCCGCATGTGACCCAGATTAATGTCGCAGAGCCCAATGCACAGGCAGTGCCTGGCACACAGGAAGCCCTGGCCATGCTGACTGGTCCTCCTTACAAATGGCACTCAGGCCAGAGAGTGGATTTCTCACTTTCTCCAAGAATTCTAACGCCATCCACACGATAGGCAGTTCTGCTATCATGTAGAAAATAGCGCATTTTATATATAGTGAAGCACTTTGTTTCATCATGTCCTTCTACAGACACCACTTCACAAGGTAACCTTCCTCCATGCAAATCAGCTTCGAATTCCAGGCGTCACCCAGGCCATTGTTAGGCACTCACAGTGACCTGCACTTTCAGACACATTGGCTCAAACGCATGATTTCATGCCCACTGGCCACTGACTACTGTACGGGAACCCCCGAGGCAACCTTCACAACATCCTCAGATGCAGCTGATGCCCCTCGCCCCTTGGGAAGGCAGGACCTGCAGGGCTGTCCTGTGGGACGGGCCTCAGCGCGCTGCTGCTGAAGCTTGTTGGGGTCCCTTTACGTCATCCTTGTCTTCCCAGAATTTGTATTTTAAGTCTAAGATAAAAGCCTCTTTTATTTTGTGTTCCTCAGCAAAAAGACATGAACAGTTTTGAGTGCCGTTTTTAGATGTGGTGATTATTCCTTTGTACTTATCCACTCAGCAGCATTCTCGCCCCTTTAGATTCCTTCTCAGAAGCAGGTCTGCCGGCTGCCACGCCTGCGTGTCCAGGAGCAGCCAGAGCAACCTTCCGAGACAGCTCTCCTGTTTCCTGCCTCACATCCTGTCTCCTCCTTCCTGAGAGGTCACCGCACCCTGAGACAAAGCTAAGTCCCCACAGGCACACGTGCTCCAGGGGCTCCTCACTGCTCCGTGAGTGTTGATTAGGGCTGAGACTGTGTACTGTGCCTTGCTTTCCAAAGTGATGCCCCCACCCTGGGAGCTGCAGGAGGAGGGCTGAGGCTGCAGCTACTTACTCCCTGCTCCCGGGGCAGTGCTGGGGTGCAGTACACAGGGGAGCCTGAGCAGGGCGTCCTGGGGCAGTGCTGGGGTGCAGTACACAGGGGAGCCTGAGCAGGGGGTGTGGACAGGGAGGGGGAGACCTGAAGCACCAGTCATGAGCAGCTGCATGAAGTCTGCAGGTGTGAGGAGGTGGGGCAGTTGTGGCTGGAGAAACAGAAAGAGAGCAGGAGAGCTGGGGCATCGAAGGGAGGGAGGAGGGGAGAAGGGAGAAGGGTGAAGCGGGAAGGTCAGTGGTTGTGGGGCCTCTGGGCTCCATTCGGAATAGGTGAGGGGCATGGGTTACCGTGACTTGTGCTCTGGTTAACATAACTTGTCCACTGTGTGAAAACGGCTCCTGGTGAGAAGGGAAGAAAAGGAGATGCCAGTTAGGGACCCTGCCGCACAGGAGTGGGAGAGGAGAGAAGTCATAGCATCCAGAGACACGCAGGGGGGCTGGTGACAGCCCTGGCCGAAGGTCGTCAAGCTTTTACTCTGCGCCAGGCACTGCCACTCTGGGCGGACTCCCCGCATTCCTGTGTTATGATTGACCATCCCCATTCTACAGATGTGCACACTGAGGCGAAAGCGGCCGGACCAGTATTGAAAACGAGGCTGTTCACTGAGAGCGCTAACCACCTGGCGGTCCCGAGCCACAGATGGGAGCTCTTGGAAGGGAGCCAGGGTTAACCCAGGGAGAGGGCCAGGTCTCCGGGATGTGAGTAAAGGCAGGACCAAGGCTGATGGGGGCTTAGACACTGACCAGAATGAAGTCAAAAGGACTAATTGGAGAGGGAGAAGCCGAGAAGAGGTGCTTTCTGCGAGGGGCTGGTTCCATGGGCACCCCGACGGGTCCCATGAAAACCCAGGGCTGTGGGTCTGTGGGTCAGCTTTGGGGCCCTGAGCGTCACGGTGACCTGGTGCATCTGGGTTTCCGCAGTTCTTCCTATTGCGAGAGCTGCGCACTCCCCCTGAGAGCTAGGATTCCAGAGCAAGTCAAACTAACCTCTCCCTCCTAACCGCGCACGCGTGGCTGCCGTTCGCCGTGCACTGCGCTTAGCAGCTGAACTACACGCGTGCCCTTAAATAAGATCTTCCCACTAAATTGCCAATCTCCTGAGAAAGACCTGATAAACGAAATTTTAATTAATCTCCTTTTATGCCCTTCTCATCTTTCCTCCAGTGAATGACTTTTCCCCTAGCAACTCAATACCGAGTTCACGTCACACCAGGTTCTACCCGCAGCCCTCGTTGGTTTCTCTCCTTTTCTCTACACTGACCCTGGCCCGCACACACCAAAGGCCACATTTCTAAACACGGTGCTTCTTCCTGCCGTGCAGCCGGTGCTCTATCTTTGCATGTAACCAATTCACCGAGAAAACATTCATGAAGCACCTTCTGGGTGCTGGGTCCTGGAGCACAGAGGGACAGGCAGCAATTCTTGCCATGACAACTGGCATCCAGGAGCCGGAGGCTGACAGGAGAGGGCAGTCAGCATGCCACCCTCAGATGGGCCTGGGCCTGGGCCGGGCAGTCTGCTCCCGGCAGACCTGCTGTGAGTGAAGTGCCTCCCTCTCCCCACGCTGTCTGACCCGCTTTCAAGGTTCTGTCTGCAGGGCAGTCAGTCCCCCTTCTTGCCCAACGACTTCCCTTGAGGGTTCATCACTCAGGGCCACTAGACACAGCCCAATCTCCTGGGGCCAGGCACCAGGCAGCCAGATAGCCCGACGGCCGATGCCCAGGAGTCCGGAAAAGATTCAAGTTGGCCTTTTCTGTTTCTTTTCTCTTCCCTCCCTCCCTCTTCTCTCCCTCCCCTCCCTTCCTTCCTGCATTAATTTATTTTTGTGTGGGAGAGGTTTGAGCATATTTACCAAAAGAAGAGCTGGAGGTTGAGGAAAGGGAATGGTTGGTGACCCAGTGGTGCTAGAAGTGATGAGGGCAAAGGCGAGGACACATACGTGTTGGCACCAGAATTGCAGAGACCTCTCTACCTCCCTACCTCCCGGAATGGCTGGTGCCATATATGTTTCAGTGTGTGTACAGCGAAATCTCACTTTATCCTCATGAATTTGCCTACGTGCTAAAATTGATTTGTAAACCCCAGATCAATACTCCTAGTGCTTGTGCAGCCGTCTGAGGACGTGCAGAGTGGGGGGAAGTTGAGTCATCCAACCTGCGTATCTCCAACCAAGGTGGAGCAAAGCAGCGCTCTGCCCTCTGCCCAGCTCTCCTGCTGGGAACAACAGCCTTTCACAGTCTTATTTACTGACACTTTTTTTGTGTGTTTCCATGTTCTTTTACTTGCCATTTTGCTGTTTAATATGACCCTCAAGCATGGTGCTGAAATGCTGGTTAGAGTTTCTAAGAGTAAGGAAGGTGTCTTTAAACAGAAACATACATAAAAGGTTTTATCTTAACCAGTGGATGCAAACATCACCAGAGGCTCACAGGAACCTAACCATGTATTTCCCCGGGAGCAGTGGTTCAGTGTTTGCAGCAACTTTGTAAAACGTAACCGTGGCAAGTGATCAAAATTGACTGCATATATACTTATGCACATTTACTGAAGCATGTAGGAGCTAATATACGAATCATTCAGTGACTTACTTAATAGCTCCTTTAATCTATATACTGCCCTGGCTGGTGTGGCTCACTTGGTTGGGCATTGTCCCATGCACCAAGAGGTTACTGGTTTGATTCCCGGTCAGGGCACATGCCCAGGTTGCAGGCTCCATCCCTGGTAGGGGGGCATGCAGGAGTCAGCTGATAGATGTCTTACTCTCATATCAATGTTTCTCTCTCTCCCTCTCCTTTCCTCTCTCTCTCTGAAAATCAATAAAATTTGTTTTTAAAAAATCCCTATAACATCTCTATGTGGTAGGCCCTTTTGTTTTCTCACTATATGTTTGGAGACTCTGATTGGTTAATGGATTGCACAATGTCACAGACCAGTCTGTAGCAGGGTTGGGTGTGATCGTAGGCAGTGTAGCTCTAAGGCCTGTTATGTTAATTACTCTGTCAGGTGCCTGTTTGTGTATGGATCTGGACTAGCATAGTGGCATTAATAGGGCATTTCATTAGCACCATTGTCATCTGGTAGCATAAGGAAAGGCAAGTGGATCAGAGGCATAAGAACAAATGTAAGGAGATCTTAGTGTTGAATGTGTTTCCCGGAAAGATTCAGAGTGAAGAGGAAGAACATGAATTAAAGGCCAACATTTAATTGTGATTTAAACAAACAATCAAAACTAAAAGTATAAGACACTGCTCATGGCCCCAGGGTTGCAATGGTTTATAAAACAAGGTCCTATCCTCAAAGGATTGTCATTCAGAGTCCTAAGTCACAGATGACTGGCAAACGGCAACACAGTGCTTCCTGGACCTGCCAGGTCAGAAGAGGCTTCCAATAGGAAGAGCCACCTGAGTACATCATGAAGTGTGAGTACAAATGTGTGACTCTAAACACTTGAAACTTCAAAGTTGATGCCTCAACTTTGAAATGGGAATCGAAATAGTTTAACAGATTTTATGAGAATCAAATAGGTTAACTCAGTGGAAGCATTTAGTATGGTGCCTAAGACACACTAAAGCCTCATTAGATGGTGTTATAACAATAATATTATTTAGTAGGGGAAGATCAGAAAGAAGTATATTTCTAAGAAGGTTGAGGGAAGAAACAATATAGTTCATGACAGAGGGGTGGGCAGAAAATGATGCTTTTGTTGAGTAAAAAGAGTGACATGGAATATGGTGGGTAGAAGCCATGGGGAGCCAAAACATTGCTTATGGACAAAGAGGAAGGGTGGGTTTTTTCATGAGATATGATTCAGGAGGCAGAACTTTTGAGTAAATTAAGGGTCCAGGTAATTGTCTACTATAACTGTGCTGAGATTTAGCAGAATTTCATGATTTCCATGAAACATCTTGTAATTCAATTTAATCTGCTGTTGCTTCATTTTCCTAAATTATCAGATTGATTTTTAATCTGGGCCCTCAGGGGAAATGAGCTGGACATATCATCTCTTCACAGCTCATTTTTTAACTTATGCATTCACTCATTTATCTGTCAGATGTCTACTAACTCCTGGGCACAGAGCTTTCATTTACGTGCAGAGGAGTACAGAATGCGTAGACATGGGGATGCTTAGAGTCTTGGCAGAGAGATAGGAAAATAAAGAAGGAGAACACAGTTGTGGGGAGCACTGGGATAGTGATGAGAACAAGCTATTAGGGAAAAATACCTGAGGGATTTGACAGAGGGTACAATGGCAGGAATCCAGTCAAGTGGACACATGTTTGTGAGTTTAAGGTGTTCGTGCTTGACCAGTGGCACTGACTAGCCACTTATATTCTGGCTTTTTTTTTTATGTGACAACATCTTACATTTTGGACAGGGCAAGCCCAGGGAGCTTCCTTTAAGGCAGCTCCTCAACATTTTTTAGCTCACCAATTAGAAGCTAAAGAAGACAAACCATCTCCATAGGGAAAAAGAGTACATATAATCACAGATTCTTGGATATAAGATAAAAGAATTGCTAACCTACTAAAATCCATTCATGGCTGACAATGGTGAATTTTGCTTTGAATGATAAAGTTCTATGATGTGTTCTATCTCTTGTGGGACCAGCACAGCCTTCATCAAGCCCAACCCTGTTGCTCCAGTAAGGAATAATGCAGAGGAGGATATGAGCCAAGAAAGCCACCAGTTACTGGCCAGCCACCTCAGGTCACCCCACCGCAGCTAGTCCTGAAGTCATTAGTGTTCAAATGGAAAATACCTTTCTGAGTACTTGGAAGGATAACTCAGATAGCCAAATGGCTCTCCAAGAAGACAGAGAACCCCTGTTGACAAAATGACATAGATTACTTTGTTTTTATTTGGAGGATTCAAGATATAATTGCTATGGCAGTGACTGATACTGTAGGCTGGGTTGGAAGAGATGCTTTTTCTTAGGAGGGATTAAACAGAGTGGGATTTTTAGAAACATCAGCCCAATTTTATATTAATCTATTGACAAAATGCAGTCAGAGTTCTTTAAGGAAACCAAATGTATAGTTAAAGTATTCTATAATTCTTTAAAAATGCCTTTATGTTGTAGATGGTAAGAAAATAAATAGAAAGACCTTTAGTTTTCCTCTCTATCACTATGACTAGTGAACTACATGTCAAACCTTAAATAAAAGAGTTGATGTGAATTTGGCCTATCTCTAATAACCAATAAGCACTTCAAACTCCCACCTCAGGGATTTTTTCTTGATTATTAAGAGGCATTTCTTAAAATATTGAACTTTTCTTAACCCCACCTGCCTGATTTTAAGTCTTTAGCCATCTTCTTACAAAGCTATGCCTGCTATCTAGAGTTCACAGCCCACAGTGATTCTATTCACTGAGTGGTTATAAAAAAATCAATTCAAAATTAGGAAATTGTAAAAATTATAAAAATGTTATCTGATACCACCTTATTGTCTCAGTGAGTTCAGGAACAAAGGAAATATTGGGTACGTATATTTGTGCTTTATTTTAAATTTTTTATTACAGTATAAATAACACAGAATATTATATGAGTTTCAGGTGTACAACATAGTTATTCAGCATCTCCATACCTTACAAGTGATCACTGTGATAAATGTAATAGCCATCTGTCATTGTACAAAGTTATGATACTATTGGCCATATTCCTTATGCTGTGTTTTACATCTCTATGGCTTATTTATTTTATAACTGGAAGATTGTGGGTACAAATATATTAATCACAATAAAATTCTGTGTGACTTTTATTTAAATTTAACATTTCTCCCAGTCTGATGATTCTGGCAAATTGCAGCTTCAGACTCAAGTACACCTTTGGATCTAAGACTGTGTATTTCCTTCAGAAAGGAAAGTCATCTTCAGGAAGAAGGTCTGTCTTTGCAAGGAGAAATAATTGACTGAACAGGCATAGTGTGATTCACTTTTAAAGTATGTTCTTCAACATGACACTTCAGTGGTAACGGTAACTATCTTTCTTATTTTATGCTCCACTAGGGCATATGTGGCCAATTGTATCGCCAGTGTAAGTCTGGATTACTTTCTATTACTTTCTATTGATAATTTTTAATAACTGAAGACATTTGAAACTAGAAGGCAGTCAGTGGTGCTTGCAACAAAGCCGGGGCAATTAAGATGGGTGAGGGTTTTAAACTCCGCATTGGTCTGTGCACATCGGAGAGGCAAAGGCAGCCATTAAGAAAAATTAAACCATTTAGGTCTTGGCTTAAGGTCTGTGAACTGTTTAATGTCATAATTGCCTGCTGCCTCAATCATCAAACTGAATGAACTTCTAAGTCGAAATGTCATAAACGCTCAGCATAAAGATTTATATAACCCAGGTATCCGACCTACCGCCATGCTATGCCTGTGGCAGGAAGTGTTTGTTATGTCTTACTCAACCTTTGGGAAAAAAATAAATAAATCCGGAAATGTGCTTGTTCTGGCAATGATCAAAACATTAAGAACCAATTCTGCTATCTGTATGGTGTGTGTGATAAACATAGCCATTTCCTATAAAAATAATCTAGATCCAAATTCCTTTCGTGGATATGTGCGTGTTTATTATACCAAATGAAAATGGTGGTATAATGGTTTTCCACGGTGCGTTTTTCTAACATGTGAGAGGAACATTTCTAGTTAAACTCTATGTTCTGAAGCAGTACATTATTTTGTTAGTCTCAGATTTTTATCCTCCTTTAAAAAAAGTCCCCAAATTTTATCATGTGTACGTTAAAAATTTAGTTAAATAAAGCAATATTTTGTAGTCACATGCTATTTGAAATTCCCCCTTTCTATACAATATAGGAATATTTTAAAGTCAATGACTTTTATAACTTAAAATAATGGCATACTTGCTTATTATAAACATTATTAAATCAACCAATTTGAGAGACACTGTGACAAGAGTTCTCTTATGAAGTTCTAGCATATTTTACATGTGACCAACCTATTAATTGTATTAAAATAGTGTGCATTAAATTTTACAAATGAAGACATTGAAAAAATAAAGTAAAATGAGCAAAAGATCTCTCTCTCTCTCTCTCTCTCTCTCTCTCTCTCTCTCTCTCTCTCTCCACACACACATACACACACACACACACACACACAGGGTGTCCCCTCAAAAATCTATACACACTTTAACAGCTGATAGCTCGCTTTTGGAAATGAAATGTATTTTAATAAACACTGCCTTTATAATTATTCAAAGTGTGTGTATACATATTTGGAGATACCATACACACATAAGTGAATAAGTTTGTGAAAAGCTAATCAACATCATTAGTTTCTAGGGAAATGCAAATTAGTGTGACAATGAAATATTATTACAATTCTACTAGTATGGCTAAAATTTAAAAATACTAAAAATACTTAGAGTTGGCAAGAGTATGGAGGACCTGGACTTCTTAAGTATTGATAGTGAGAGTATGTATTAAATGTCTAATATATACCAACACTCAACCTATGCACTGTTAACAATAAGGAAGTGTACAAGATGCCCCTGCCCATGATACGGCTAGTCCTTTGGGGAAACTGGTCAGATAGACAATGATCACTGTGTAAGGAGCAGGAGTAGGCGCCTTAGCCTCACAGGACAAGGATGGAAAATGCTGGAGGATTTTAGACGGCATGCCAGCTGGGCTTGAGCAGACCAGGAAGGGCCAGGAGAGGAGAAAAGGAGGAAGAAAAATAGTGTAGCCACAACAATACGCAACTCACTAGGGTAGACACGAAGGAGCATGACAGGCTTAGGGCACTTCTGGAAGCTAGAGCGAACCATAGGAAGGCAGAAGTAGAGGCAAGGATCAGAGAGACAGGAAAAACATATTTGCAGCACTATGTACAATACCATGCTAAAATATTTGGTCTTCATCCTGAAAACTGTAAAAATCCAATAAAGCTTTTAAATGTCATGATCAAATGACATTTTGGTTTTTGGAAAGAGCACTCTTTTAGCAGCACTGGAACTGACTGAGTGTAGGTAAGAGTGAAGACGAGGTGGTAATTTGAACAATTTAACAACATTTATAATTCAGCAATGGTAACTAAGACACAGTTACCACCTTTGGCTATCCAGGTCTTAATAGTAGAAGTTTCCACCAAACGTGTGTGTGTGTGTGTGTGTGTGTGTGTGTGTTATCTGTTTAGGTATTTATTTTCCTGCCTGAATTTATGCAGTAAATTATGAAGTGCCAAATACCCCTCAGAAATGCTGCTAAAGAAATTTCAGGCAGATGATGATAACATTATTATTTTTAAAAAATATATTTTTATTGACTTCAGAAAAGAAGGTAGAGGGAGCGACAGAAACATCAATGATCAGAGAGAATCATTGATTGGCTGCCTCCTGCATGCCCCCTACTGGGGATCAAGACCACAATCCTAGCATCTGCCCTGACTGGGAATCCAACCAGTGGCCTCTTGGAACCTGGGTAGATGCTCAACTGCTGAGCCACCCTGGCCAGGCAACAACATTATTTTGCCCAAAGGTCATCACATTCAAAAAAATATTTCATCACAGAGAAACCCCCTTCCGGAATAGAACATTAGCAGCCAAGGCTCCAGTCTAATATAAAATGAGTTGCAAAAGTGTTGTTGGAAGATCCGAAAACAGGGTAATGGAGCAATCCATGGCTTAACAACTGCAGGAAGGGATAACAACCCCAGGGACCGGAAGGCAATAAGAAGAGGAAGCTGGGGCCTTGGAGGATGAATCTGCTGTGCAGGAACAGATTTCTAGGGGAGACAAAGCCATGGTGGGTAAAGCATGAGGAAACAGAGATGGGGTAAAATAGTATGGCTTCCCTCCTCCCCAGCCATCTAATACCGGGCCAGTGTTTCCATTGTCTGAAACTAACAAGTGGGAAGTGTGTTTTGCAGTTGTTTTCCCACTGTGCTACAGAAGGACAGGGGAGCTACCTGAAGGCTGACAGACTAATAACCTACCCAATATGGGTAGTCTTCACTGTTGACCTTGGCACATCTTTCCTAAGATCAACAAAGAGCAGTCAATTTGTCTGCTTCCAGTGAGAAGTCAACAAATATTGCATAGTAAGATCAGAAGTTCTCAAGTTTCCCACAGGTGCTCTGTAACATCATTCAAATTTATAAATAGATTTCAAACAAGTCATACTTAGTTTATTTAACAGAAAATATGGTTCTGTTTTTCTAACACAGTAGCTGCACAATAAGGTTTATTGAAAGAATAATTTTAAAATGATTGGGGCACAAGTGTCCTCTATTTCAGTCACTTTCTGAAATCTGAAAGCAAACTTAGAGCTCACTTTTAAAAGTTCCTTTAACTACAAACAGAGATGACCATGTTACTGAGAAAGATATTTAATTTTTGTGGCAGAGGCATTTAACAAAGATTTTATGGAAGCAGGAACCGGGGTGCATCTACAAAGAGGTAACATCAAACCTGAGATATGCTATAATAATGAATGCCCATTCTAAAATTTTGAGAAAATAAATGGTTCACATAATAAGAGTGAAGAAGAGGGGCAATAAAAATGACCGTTCAGACCCTCCTACCACCGTCCTTCTCAACGTTTTCTCCTACAGTGCAGCGTCGGTTGTACATCACATGCAGTGACTGTTCCCCTCAGCCTCTCAGAGATCACTGGGCTCGGGACAGTTAGCTGAGCTCCCTCTCCTGTGTGATTTCATTTTATTTTGTGTTCATCTAATGCACTCCCCCCCATATTATACTTTTGTTCTACTATTTAAGTGCATGTATGGAATTATTGTTTTGAGTTTGACATTGTGTTAAATATAGCCCAAAACCAACCGACCAGCCAACCAACCAACCAACCAACCAACCAACAAACAAACAAACAAAAAGAAACAAATGAAGCTGAAGGTATATTTCTTTTTTTCTTTATTAAGGTATTGCATATGTGTCTTTATCCCACCATTATCCCCCACCCCACCCCCACTCACCCCCTCACCCCCTGGTGTCTGTGTCCATTGGTTAGGCTTATATGCATGCATACAAGTCCTTTGGTTGATCTCTCCCCCTTACCCCCCCTCCCCTACTTCCCCTCTGAGGTTTGATGGTCTGATCGATGCCTCTCTGTCTCTGGATCTGTTTGTGTTCATCAGTTTATGTTGTTCATTATATTCCACAAATGAGTGAGATCAATGGACCTAAATAGATACTTTTTGAAGGAGGACATAAGGAAGGCCAAGAGACATATGAAATCATTCTCAAAGTCACCAATCACCTGAGAGATGCAAATCAAAATGACAACGTGGTACCATCTCACACCTGTCAGAACGGCTATCATCAACACATCAACAAATGACAAGTGCTGGCGAGGATGTGGAGAAAAAGGATCCCTTTTGCGTTGTTGGTGAGAATGCAGACTGGTGCAGCCACTGTGGAGAACAGTGTGGAGTTTCCTCAAAAAACTAAAAATGGAACTTCCATTTGACCCAGAAATCCCACTTCTAGGAATATATCACAAGAAACCAGAAATACCAATCCGGAAGGATATACGTACCCCTATGTTCATAGCAGCACAATTTACCATAGCTAAGATTTGGAAACAGCCTAAGTGCCCATCAGTAGATGAATGGATTAGAAAACTGTGGTACATCTACACAATGGAATACTATGCTGCTATAAAAAAGAATGAACTCTTACCATTTGCAACAGCATGGCTGGAACTGGAGAGCATTATGCTAAGCGAAATAAGCCAGTCAGAGAAAGATAAATATCACATGAAGGTATGATTCTTAATCTAAGGGAACTGAGAGATCTTGTTACCTTCTTGTACTTTTTCTAAAAGTTTCTTCATTTAATAAGCATACATGGATCAGCTGGTGATAACAGTTCACATTCCTTAAGCAATTATTACACATGAGGCGCTCTGTTAAGCACTTGGCATGCTATCATTTCCCCCCCTTTAATCGGTGCTATTAGGCATGTCCTATTGTTATTGTCATTTGACAGAAGATGCAAAAGTGACACAGAGAGGTTATGCTGGCCTGTATATAGGAATGGAAGGTTGATTGCAATGGGTCATCATCAAGTCTGTGTATGTGGAAAAGTGTTGCCCCTGAAAAAACTTTGCATGAAAATCAAGCAGAGTAGCGTGCAGGGGAGTTTACTCTTCATGGGCGCAGAGATTGCTGTTATCGTTGGGAGCAGTGGTGAGGAGGTAGAAGTGCCTTGTGCACTGTGCCATGGAATTTATGCAATTGATGCTGGGGCTGAGGATGGGGAGAACTACATCAAAGCTAAGATAGCTAAGCTGATTATAAATAATTCCATACACCACCCCGCCAAGATCCCAAAGTATTTCAGTCTGTTCTAAGAGTTCCAATACCCAAACCACAAAATAGCCCACGGACGTCATGGCAATCTGAGGCATATCCAAACGAGATTAGCCTATGTGCCACTCTATTCCTGCTCCTATCACTGACCCCGAGTCTCCAGTAACATCAAATCCCTCTAATATCAGCGCAGCAGGCTCCAGCTGGGGATGTTTAGATGTTTGAGTGATAGCCTTAGGCTGAGATACATGGTAATACCTAACGAAATGAAATTCACTGTCACAGGAAATCCCAATGCCCACGCTTTCATGGGCCCCACATTTCCAAACTGGAACTAGTATGTGATAACTATGTGAACAAATTAGGCGCATCACCCAGATAATATATAGGTAGTCAAGATCATACTGGTCATTTTCCAACCCGAACCTCTACCTTTAGGCGTGCTGCTTGGTAAGACCCTCTGGTGAGTCATAGTTCATGGTCTGCTGATCTGCTATTAATACAATTTCTGTTGCCTTTTGAGCTTTTAGCCCCACATGTGTAATTCCTCCAAGAAATTCAGTATGTTATCTGAAAGGTCTCTCAATGCCACTGCATCAATGCAAACCAGACTGCACTGAGATGAACAAAGGAAATTTAACTTTCATAAGTTGGTTTTAAAAATGCATTTACTTTGCACTGAAAGAATCTAAAAAAAGATGAAAAGCATCTTTAGCATGCCAAAAACATCTGGTTTCATATTTTCAGACCAAAAGGAAATTGCGTGAAGACTAAAATCTTATGTTTTGATTTATATTATTATTGGAGGGCTGAGAAGCTGCCAGTCACCAAGTAACATTTTATGATGATAAATAAATAAGGAAAACAATCTGACAAAACATGTTGTGGAACAAAGCTGCATTTCAAGTTTAATTAACTGATAATAATGTTTATGATGGGAGAACTGTGCCACCAGTTACATAGTTAGTAAGCGGATGATCCCAATAAGAAGACAAGCCCATAAAAGCACATAAGGCTCTTCCTCAACATGGCATTTCAGCCCACCCACCCCAGCAAAGTTTGCTTCATGCAGTAAACCACGCACCTATTAGACCCTTTCTCCACACCTGCAGCAGTTGGCCTCTTAGAGGTTTATTTTAAATTGAACAGTAGCAGGAGCAATGCATTCCTAAGAAGCCAAGTGATGGTGTCTTCTGTAAGTGGCAGGCACTGTTACAGCAGAAATATCGCAGTCAGGGAAGAAAGAAGAAAAAACAGCAAAAAGAAAAAGGGATGTTTTCATCTTTTCAGTACTAACTTTTCTCTCCCCGAAAACCTCAGATACAAACCCAACGAAGCATGCCTGTAAGAAGGCCTTCACGCAGCCTGCCACCCTTTCCTTAATCGCATGTGGAAGAATGCAATCCCTTTGCTGTTCTGAATCTTGCATTAAAAGCACGGCATACTCAGGTGTTGCAGCTCAAAGACTTAGGATCACAGCTATAGTTTGTTCGCAGAATAAACTGTTTGCTTTGTTTACCATTGAGACTATCCCGGGCCATATTTTAGCACTTATTATATTTTTAGAGGGAAACTCTTAGCAGATCTTATAAGTTGATTTCTTCAAACTATTGAAAGAGATAAACCTAGGCTGATATGTTCAAGATTTTTATGTCCAATCTTCCTCAGTTTTGGAATGCTGTATTATATTACCAAGTTTAGGAAACACCGAACGCCAGTGACTCCTGGCCCATTAACCATTCCGCTCTCACCCCAATAGAATGATTTCAACGGCAATAACTGTCACTATGCTTTTGGTCCTTCTGACAGTGAGCACCACACACAAATAAGATCAGTTAGCACTTTAAGCAAATATTCCAAATACTCGGCCGTTTCCCAGTGGATACCAAATGAAATTGAAAATGAATATATATCTGGTATTAAGGAGAGTAGTATTCAATCAAGTGCTTTTGTTGGTAAAACTCAATATTCTGTAGTCAGACAAAAGACCCGTAGAATGCAGAACAGTTGCAGAAAATTCCTGGATCTTTAAACTTAGATACAGCTGCCATCAAAAACATTCTGAAGAGCATTTGTTGATTCAAAAGGAAGTACAAAGAATTTGGAATTTTGTTTTCCTAGAATCCATTCAAATTTGTGCATGGCAATTTCCTGTGTGATTTTTCCCCCAGTTTCTCCAGTTATATTCTTTCATGAGTTAATTTAATGCTTTTTCTCTGCTTATTAGAATTATTAGCAATCAACTCAATTGTTTGGTCAGCTAACCTTTGTTTCTCTCTCTCTCTCTTTTTTAGGAATATGCGGTAACTATAACCAGTTTCATTAATGAAATGCACTTTTCCATATGAGGGAGGCTGTGTTGGATCATCTCATGTCTGTCTGCATGCATGTATGTGCGTGGAAAAGTTAACATCCTGTCTTCGACGCAGTTGGGAATTACTAGTGGCATGTTTTGACTCATTATCTTGAATCTTAATCAGCTGATGAAAAAAAATTAGTTTCATCAGCTGATGAAGGCTCAGGGTAATGAGTCAAAACATCCTGATAGGGCTTCTCAGCAGCCAGAAATGGGACGGGAGCACTTCACCTGCCACAGCTGTCTCTCAACGCTGTCCAACAACTGACTCACCCAGGCTCTGTGTTTACACAATGTGGCAACCACAACATGGCACGGGAAAGGGGTTGGCACATCATGAGCTCTTTCATCTCCCAGGAAGATGAGTTGGATGTTTATTAATTTTTCTATTGTAATAAATATGTGTCACTAAATTTCCCTTTCTAGCCATCTTATAGTGCACAGTTCAGTGACATTAAAAACGTTGTTGTGCAGCCATAACCACTGTCCATCTCCAGTATGATTTTGTCTTTCCAAGTTGAAATTCTGTCCCACAAAAAAATAACCCCATCCTCCCCAGTCCCTAGCCTTGGTCAACCGCTTTCTACTTTCTGCTTTCCATGACTTTGACTCTTAATACAAGTGCTCTATGTAAGTGGGATCATGCAGGATGTGTCCTTTTGTGACTGGCTTATTTCACTTAATGCAGTGTCTTCAAGGTTCACCCAATGTTGTAGCATGTATCAGAATTTTCTTTTAAAGGCTGGATAATATTCTTTTGCATGTATAGACAACTTCTTGTTTATCCATCTAATGATGAACACTTGGGTTGCTTCCAAATTTTGGCTACTGTGAATAACGCTGCTGTGAACATGGGTGCACAAAAAGCTGTTCATTTCCCTGGCTTAATTCTTTTGAGCTGAATCATATTCTATTTTTAATTTTTTGAAGAACTGAATACTTTATTTTTAAAAGAGAATGTCTTTTTTATGTTTTGAAATTGATTTTAGAGAGAAAAGAAGGGAGAGAGAGAAACATCAATCGGTTGCCTCCCATATGCATCCCACTAGTGATTGATCTGCAACCTGGGTATGTGCCAAGACTGGGCATCAAACCAGTAACCATTTGGTGAGTGAGGCAATGCTCAGCCAACAGAGTCACACTTGCCAGGGCTGTATACTTTTATTTTTAAAGCAACGGTTGCTACTGACCTGGAGACTATCTGGAGGTGTGTGTAGAGTGCGTGGCTGGCAATGCTCCTGTGTTTAGGTAACAAGTGTAGGGAGAAAGTGTAATCCACATCACAAAACTGTTTTGATGGCTCCTTGCTGTTCATAATCAGGAAATTTAGTGAAGAAAAAAACAATTGTAACTATGAGTTTTGAAGAAAAATAAAAAGGAAAAATACCTTTACAAAAATATAAGCCAAAGTTTAAATCATAATGCTTTAAACTTAGAAAGTGCAAAACACTTTCTAAAGAATCAATAATTGATCATGCATATGTGTTTTAAAATGAGATGCTGAAAAGTATACTACAAGGGTGTTTCTTTTGTAGAAAGTACAATGAAAGCAGAACTGAGTTGTTCTCCCCAACATTGTATTTTCTCACTCTCATTTGTGGCTGCCACCATGTCTCCCTTTTTCTCATGTTTCTCTTCCAAATTGGCGCTTTATTTAGGTCAAATCTCCTTGCTTCCATAGCACAGCCAGAAAGTCACTCAAAGGAAAGATGAAATAAATAAGAACGTGAGGGACCTCAGATACACAGCTAGAGAAGTCCCAAGAATAAGTGCTGTAAAAAAAAACAACACAAAAAACAATTGTCATTTTGAAGTAAAAAGATATCAGAAAATTTGAAATGGTGGACTACAAGGCCAATGATGAGAGAATGACTGTCTATAATTTTTAAACTTATAAATACTAGTTCTCAAATTGTCAATGATAGAGTGTCATTAGCATTGTAATCTGCAATGTTTTTATATATTTATTTATTTTAAATTTATCTTTATTGTTGAAAGTTATACAGATGTACCCTCTTTTTCCCCCATTGACCTCTTCTAGCCTGCCCCCTCCTCCAACCCCAGGCCTTCACCACACTATTGTCTGTGTCCATGGTTATGCATATACACATGTAAATTCTTTTGTTAATCTCTTCCCACCCACCCTTGTCTGAGATTCTAAAGAATAAAATAAAATGATAAACAAAATAGACCCAGAGACATAGAAACCTGGAACTGACTAATGAATCTCAGAGGGCTACAATGTTTTTAAACCAAAGGGACTTTAGGGATCACCAGCCCCCTCATTCCACACTCGGGCAACAGAAGACCTTGCAGTCACGTAGCTGGTAACTGAAAAGCCTGCCGAGGAGAACAAATTGACTGTATTTTTATTCTTGACTTTGCGACTAAGAATGATTTTTTAAGGCGCTTTCACATTTTCCTCTTCATGTTCCTGCCTAAATAGCTTTGATTTTTCCTCTGTTCCTATCAATCCTTCCAGATGAGACACCGAGTCCATATCTGAGCCTTTCCAGATTCTAACCATTGCAGATGGATTTCTCCATGGAGCATTGTCAGTTCTTCCTAACTGACCATGTCTCTTTGTTGCATTTCTATTACACTTGTTTTACATTATTGAGTTAATATTCACTCAAATTATTTAAACCCCGATACTGGTCATTTCTTAGGGTATCATGGTTTGAAAATCCCATATTTTTATAGCTCCTCACAGGCATAGTAGTTGTTTAGTGGGCATTTGATGAATTGAAAAAAAAACAAAACTATTTTTAAAAGGAGCCAATGAGAAAGACATTGAGACAAAGCTATCCTTCAATCTTCTCATATTCTGTGAGAAAAATTAAAATTTCCCCCAGATTAATGTATTACTAAATTACGTTTTATGAAGAAAACATTCAATTTTTACAACAGAGGTTATGAAGTCTACTTGCCCCAAAGTCCTTAGGACATTTACTTTCTCTGTAAGTACCATAGTATCTATGTCCTTCTAGAACATAAATGATTTTAGAATCTCCTTCGGATCTTCAATGTTATCTTCTTAGCCAGGCCTTCCTTAAACACCCTCTCTGAAAATACAACCCCCTTGAGGCCCTCTGCTGTCTCCCAGCTTCATCCTCCCTCTCTCGGTCTGCCAAATCTTCTCCACTTCTGTTCCCTTTTTTATGTTTGTTTTCTTTTTTTACTTGATGCCCATGAGATGAAACTAAAAGAAGGCAAGGATTTACTTCTCTGTTTTGTTTATAGCTATATCCCATCGTGGGTCTTTCATAAATATGATTCAGTGAGTGAGTGAACATCTTTTTATTCATTCCTCCTCTATATTTGAAATTCATTCTACTACTGGCCAGGGCTCATTTTTTTTTTTTCTGTATAAAATCAATCTGAAATGGTTAGAATTTGGAAAGTCTAAACTAATTCTTTCTCCATCTCTAAAGCATTTTCACTGCTGGACTAGAGAAAAACTATTTTGTTTAGTACTGCATTCCTTTTTCTATATATTTATATACCAAAGGTATCATATTTTTAGATGCTTATAAGACTAGTTAGTTCCTTAATCCAATCTTGGAGTAACACTCAGGTTGCTTTTAAATTAAATTAAATTAAATTAAATTAAATTAAATTAAAGCCGCTTTGTGTGTGGGTGCATTTAAGGTCTCTTTTCCCTTAAGACCACTCTTAGTATGTTCGGGACTGCTTCTCAGTATTCCAGGCGACAGGCCTCCCAGGTGCGTGTCCTCTGCTATTTTTCTATTCTCAGAGATACTACTTCTACCGTTTCAAATACTTTCTTCCTAATTTTCCAACCAAACTTCGAGTCTCCCTGCCTTCCCACCTGCCAAAGGGCCATTTGAACTGAACATGTGCAGTTCAAAGTTCACCGCTTTATTCACAATTAACACGTCAGTCAAAACATACACACTGAGCCCTGGGCAGTTTGGCTCAGTGGATAGAGTGTCAGCCTGTGGACTGAAGGGTCCCAGGTTCAATTCCAGTCAAGGACACATGCCCGGGGTTGTGGGCTCGATCCCCAGTAGGGGGCATGCAGGGGGCAGCCAATCAATGATTCTTTCTCATCATTGATGTTTCTATCTCTCCCTCCCTATCCCTTCCTCTCTGAAATCAGTAAACATATATTTTAAACATACACAGTGAGAACCATATATATGTGTGTGTGTGTGTATATACACATATATTAAATACATATTTTATTTATATTTTATAAATATATATAATATGCTTTTTAACTTTAACACATACTCATACCCCTTCCTTATTTGTGTATATAAACACAAACCCTGGACTGTATTCTTGCTCATCTTTCTAACACCATTTATTTTGCCACATTCTTTTTCTTTTTTATTTATTTCCATCAACATTTATCCCCCTTTACCCTCCTCCAGCTCCACCTATTCCCCTACCCCTGGCATTCACCACACTGTTGTCTATCCCATGTGTTCTTTCTAAACCCCTCAACTCCTCTAGCCCCTCTCCCCCCAGCTGTCAGCCTACTCTGTATCTATGAGTCTGTCCCTATTTTGGTTGTTAGTTCAGTTTGTTCATTAGATTCCACATGTGAGGGAGATCATGTGATATTTGTCTGGCTTATTTCACTTAGCTCTCTGATCCATCTATGCTGTTGCAAAGGGTAAAACTTCCTTCTTCTTCTTTTTTTACAGCCAAGTGGTATTCCATTATGTAAATGTACTATAGCTGTTTCATCCACTCATCTAGTGATGGACACTTGGACTCCTTTCAATTCTTAGCAATTGTCAATAATGCTACAATGAACATAGGGGTGCATATATTTTTTGGAATTAGTGTTTCAGATTTCTTCAGATAAATTCCCAGAATTGGAATCACTGGGTCATAAGGCAGTTCCATTTTTTTAATTTTTTTAGGTATCTCCATACTGCTTTCCTTATTTTGCCATATTCTTAAGCAGAGAGGACTCTAAAGTTTGAGAAGGGACAGGTCCGCCACCATGATTGATCCCTGTACAAGGAGAAATTAATTACAAAAGTGAGAAGATTTATAATAAGTTTCAGGTACCACTTTTTATCTGATATTTCCTTTGGAATAATATACAGACATTTTCATAACTGCAATGTTACTTCCCATCAGGACCTACCAATAAGATTGCAAGCTACCTGGTCAGAGACACTTTTAGGCTTTGAATTATAGCTTAAAATATCACACGTTGCAGCATATGGAGCAAGGTGAAAAATTCTTAAATATTCAGTTAACAAAGCATAATCTGTTTCTCTGAAGGTAAGGCAAGTTTCTGTGGCAACATTTTCACAATACTAGGTGTACCAGTTAATAATGTGGATTTTTTTCAATAGATAGAGTACACACATGTTGATATATATGCGATTTGATATGTATGCTATTTTGTTGTATTAACAGTAAACTTTAAAACTTCATATGTCAAATTTTCTGAAGGTATTAACATCGTAGATATTTTTACCCTTAAAAATGTTGAATTTTGTGCCCAAAAAAGAGCATTTGCAGGAAGTTTTAATTCATTACTTTATTTTGAAGAAAGGTGCTGCTGAATACTTCGGGAAGCTTATGGTGAACATGCTCCATCTCAAGATACTTGTGAACACTGGTTTGCACGCTTTCAAAGTGAGGATTTCGATGTGAAAGACAAAGAACGTCCAGGTCAACCGAAAAAGTTTGAAGACCAACAGTGACAAGCGTTATTGGAGGAAGATGCGTGTCAGACTCAGAAACAACTCGCAGAAAGATGAAACGTTGCTCAGCAAACAATTTCCGATTGTTTACCAGCAATGGGTAAGATTTTAAAGGGAAGGAAAATGGGTGTCACATCAACTGAACGAAAGACAAATGGAAAACTTAAAAGTCATCAGTAAAATGTTGCTTCAATGGCATGAAAAAAGGTCTTTTTTTGCATCCAATTGTGACTGGCGATGAAAAGTGGATTATTTTGAGAATCCCAAATGCACAAAATCATGGGTTGATCCAGGTCAACCATCAACATCGACTGCAAGGCCAAATTTCTTTGGAAAGAAAACAATGCTCTGTGTTTGGTGGGATCAGGAAGGTGTGGTGTATTATGAGCTTCTAAAACCAGGTGAAACCATTAATACTGATCACTACTGACAACAAATAATCAATTTGAACCACGCTTTGATTGTGAAACTACCAGAATGTGCCAGAAGACACGGCAAAGTAATTTTGCTTCATGAGGACGCACTATCACACACTTCAAAACCAGTTGAAGACATGTGAAAAGATCTTGCCTGGGAAGTATTAACCCACCCGCTGTATTCACCAGAAAGTATTCACCAGACCTTGCTCCTTCAGATGACCACTTGCTCTGACTGATGGCACATGCCCTTTCTGAGCAGCACTTCAAAACATATGAAGAAGTGGAAAAAAGGGTCTCTGAATGGTTTGCCTCAAAACAAGAAAAGTTCTATTGGAACGGTATCCACAAATTACCTGAAAGATGGGGAGAATGTGTAGCTAGCGATGAAAATTACTTTGAATAAAGCATTTTTTAATGTTTCTCTTGAAATGATCATGTTTCGTGTTTTCTTTGATTACAAAATCTGCGTTATTAACTGATACACCTTTACTGAGAAGTCCTTCAGGCCTGATCAACATGTGCACATGTGTGCTTGTGTGTTTATGTCTGTGCACACACAAAGTCACACAAACAATAACCATTCTCTCTAGTGCCATCAGTGCCCAGCCATTGACTCTGTCTTTCCCCACATGCTGACTAAGTACATTTTTTGAGTTGTACAGAGTAGAGAATGTGTTGCCTTAATTGATCATCCAATGTAGTATATGGGAGCTTGGGGACAAGAAGTGCTTGACTGTGAAGGGCAGATGGAAAAAACAAATAGTCACAATCAATTGACTCAATAACCATAAAGTTGAGCTTTTCAAGTTGCAAGAAAAATCAGAGTTCTGGGATTTGCATCAAATTTGTATTTTTTTTTCTTGGCTGATTTAGCCATTCATTGTTTAATCTAATGGTACATTTTATTTTTTCCAACCTTTTAAACTTATTTTCTTTTGAAAAGAAACATCTCAACTTTGAAAATCACAGAGGTTAATTTTTGGTAATTTATTTTTCCCGCCTTAAATGATTTTGCTACATTTATTATTCTTATCATATAAAAATGGTACATTCCTTCCCACATAGAACATAAAAAGGAACACACACACACACACACACACACACACACACACACAAATCTGTCCATAGAGCCTGGAATGCATGGGAAGGGATCATAATCCCTGTTAGTTCTATTAAATTAATAAGATTAATGGTTCTTAATAATGCACTATCCAATGTTGTGTGTTTGAAGAAGTACAGAGCAACCTGAATCTTATTTCTTTTTCTCCTTAAAAATAGTTTCTAACCCTCTCCTCCCACCCTCACATATTCATTAATTAATAGTGCCCTGCAAAGAATCATCATTTGCAAGCATTTTGTGTCCTTTCTTTTATTCATGAGTCATCACTATGATCACGTCTAAAAGGTCTGATGCTAATGTAGATGGCCACAATGTCAATAACATTAACTTTGATTTGTGACAGATAAGTTTTGTATTAGGTACTGTCAGTCATGTCTTCAGTACTGCTAAAACTTAAACATTTATTTCAAGTTAAAATAGTCTGAGGACTCTGCATACATCTCAGACAATCTAATTTTAGTTTATTGAACAAGTTGAATAAATACTGACCTCATTCATAAGGTTCTGAGATTTCTAAATCTTCCTTGTTTACATAATTTGATCTTTTATTGCATATTTTGGTAAGAAATTATTTGGAAGCTCACTCTTGAAAAACCTCTTTAATTTTCATGCTAATTTCTAAGAATACCAAAAACTTCTATATCTAGACAAAATAATGTGCTTACCATGCTCTTCTAGCCATAAATTCTGTTTCCTAGAAAAATAATTATAAATTTTAAACAAAGTCTACTTTTTTGATCATAACTTAATTGAGCAGACAGTAATTTAGCAGCCAATAACTATATTATAAAAAAGTAACATTACTTCAAATATTATAATGTTACAAGTGAATTTTTACTTTTCATATTTTCTAACATTTCTATAGCTATTTTCCAATTGGAAACTCCTTATACAAATGAATTTGATGGAAGAACAATCTGCCTGGTAATTGCACACACAATCTTTATAAAGTCTGTAAACAACTGCCATAAATCAGAAACACAATTTTCTTTACAATTTTAAACAATAAGATTCTTTACATTTTTCTTAAATAAAATTATTTGAGAGATTTTTCTTACATTTTTTTAGTCTGAAATAATATATTTTTCTTTACCCAGCAAGGCTATTATTTAAATTTGAAGGAGAAATAAAGTGCTTCTCAGACAAGAAAGTATTACAAGAAATGTTAAAGTGTCTTCTTGAAGAAGGAGAAGAATAAGAAGAGGAAGAAGATGGAGGAGATATAAAGAATACAATGGTAATAATTACGTGCCTATCAGTAATCACTTTAAATGTAAATGGCTTAAATGCTCCAATCAAAAAGCATAGGGTATCTGAAGGGATAAAAATAAAAAAGACCCATATATATGCTGTCTGTAAGAGACCCGCCTGATTCAGAAGGAAAGATACACACAGACTAAAAGTAAAGGGATGGAAAAGATATTTTTTTGCAAATGGAAATTAAAAAAAAAAAGCTGGAGTATCAATACTTATATCTGACAAAATAGACTTTAAAAATAGTAAAAGACAAAGAAAGACACTACATTATGAAAAAGGGAGCAAACAAGAGGATCTGACTCCTGCAAACATTAATGCACCCAACATAGGAGCACCTAAATATATAAAACAAATATTGATGGGCATAAGGGAAAGATGGACAGTAATACATTCATACTAGAGGACTTTAACATCCTGTTGACATCAATGGATAGATCTTGTAGACAGAAGATCAACAAGGAAACAACAGCCTTAAGTGATACACTAGGTCAGATGGATTTAATTGATATCTTCAGAGCATTTCACTCCAAAGCAAGCGAATATACTTTTTTTTTTCAAGTTCACATGGAAAATTTTCTAGGATAGAACACATGTCAGGACACAAACAAGTTTCAAAAAATTTAAAGAAGCTTGAGTATTTTCTCAGACCATAATGTCATGAAACTAGACATCAGTCACAAGAAGAAAACTGAAAAATACACAAAGATATGGGGGCTAAACAACATGTTACTAAATCATGAGTGGGTCAATAATGATATCAAGGAAAAAATAAATAAAAAGATACCTTGAAACAAATGAAAATGAGAACAACCCAAAATTTGCCCCAATTAATTAATTATCTGTTTAGACTTGGGACAAATGCAGGTGACCAGGAGTCAGCAATAATGGCCTATCCCCTGGTACTTCAATGTCTAGACCGCTGAGCCGAACCAGAACACATGAATACACAAGACAGAATTAGTATGCAATCACACAAGGTTTATTTACCTGTTTCTAGTGGGTCCTGGGCTCCAGCAAAGGCCACCCAGCGATGCACACCAACAGACGGACAATGAAGATGGAGACAGACAGGTGTCCACAGCTGGTTCAGGCTCACACAGCAGAGCAGTCAATCAGGGGCTTGTCTCACAGAGCGACATGGAGTCCTCCTCTCATCAGGCAGGAGACGTCCACTGAAGAAAATCTGTTGCTTATATAGCCCATGGTAAACAACTTGTGTCTTATCAGTGTGGGTCAGACGGTGTGCCTTTGCTAGGAGCAGGATGTTTATGCTTTAAGGCAGAGGTCCTCAAACTTTTTAAGCAGGGGCCAGTTCATTGTCCCTCAGACCGTTGGAGGGCTGGACTATGGTTTAAAAAAAAACTATGAACAAATTCCTATGCACACTGCACATATCTTATTTTGAAGTAAAAAAAAAACAAAACGGGAACAAATACAATATTTGTATTTGCATGTGGCCTGCAGGCCGTAGTTTGAGGACCCCTGCTTTAAGGGCTTAGGGCATTCACATCAAGATAGTGGGGTGTTCACCACATTTTGGAAGTTACAGAGTATTGGGGTCTGCACACAGCAAACATTTCACACATTACTCATTTCACACAATAATTATTTCCACACATTAGAGGGGTTTCCTTACGACCATAACAGTATTATAACAATGGAAACAGCTAAAGCAGTCCTAAGAGGGAAATACATAGCATGCAAACATACCTCAAGAAACAAGAAAAATCTCAATCTAACTTTACACTAAATACACACACACCAAAAAACAAACAAACAAACAAAACAAAACAAAAAAAAAACTATAAAAAGACCAACAAAGTGAATAGAAGGAAAAAAATAGTAATGATCGGAGTAGAAATAAATGAAATAGAGTCTAAAAAATACTAAAAATACATGAAACCAAGATCTGTTTCTTTAAAAAGATAAACAAGATTGACAAACCTTTAACTAAACACTTTTAGAAAAAAAGGGAGAGGACCCAAATAAATAAAATCAGATATGAAAGAGGAGAAGTAGCAACTCACTCCACAGAAATACAAGGGATTATAAGAAAATATTATGAACAAGCTATATGCCAACAAATTGGACAAAAGAAGAACTAACACCTACCCATCTCAAATTATTTCAAAAAAATGCAAGAAAAAGGAAGACTGCCAAGATCATTTTATAAGGTCAGTATTATGTTAACTTCAAAACCAGATAAAGACACTACAAAGAAAAAATTATAGGTCAATATGCCTGATGAACATAGATGCTAAAACCTTCAACGACATATTAGAAAATCAGATCAAGCAGTACATTAAAGAGATCATATGCCATGATCATATGGGATATATCCCAAGGATGCAAGGTTGGTACATATTTGCAGATCAATAAACAAGATACACCACATAAACAAAACTGAAGGATAAAATTAACATGATCATATCAATAGATACAGAAAAAATTTGATAAAATCCAGCACTCATATATGATAAAAAAAACAACTCTCAGTAAAGTGGGAATAGAGGGATCATAACTCAACATAATAAAAGCCAAATATGGACAAATCTACCACCAACATCCTACTCAACTGGCAAAAGCTAAAAGCATTTCCTCTAAGATCAGGAGCAAGACAGAGATGTCCGCTTTCACCACTCTTATTCACTATATTACTGGAAGTCCTAGCCGCAATAATCAGACAAGAAGGTATACAGAAGGAAAGGAAGAAGTAAAACTGTAATTATTAGCAGATGACATGACACTGTATATAGAGAATCTGAAGATATCACCAAAAAAAACAACTAGTATACGTGAAGAGTGAATTCAGTAAAGTAGCAGGATGCAAAATAAATATCTAGAAATCAGTTGCATTGCTATATACCAATAATGAACTATTAGGAAGGGAAAGTAAGAAAAGAATCCCACTTACAATTTCATAAAAAAACACCTTGGAATAAATTTAACTAAGGATATAAAAGACCCGTACTCAGAAAATTATAAGACACTGAAGAGAGAAATTGAAAAAGATACAAATAAGTGGAAGCATATACTGTGTTAATGGATAGGAGCAATTAACATCATTAAGATTTCCATACTATCCAAAGAAGTCTATAGATTCAACACAATCATTATCAAGATATCAATGGTGGCTCTAGCTGGTTTGACTCAGTGGATAGAGCAGGGATGGGCAAACTTTTTGACTCGAGGGCCACAATGGGTTCTTAAACTGGACCGGAGGGCCGGAACAAAAGCATGGATGGAGTGTTTGTGTGAACTAATATAAATTCAAAGTAAACATCATTACATAAAAGGGTACGGTCTTTTTTTTTTTAGTTTTATTCATTTCAAATGGGCCGGATCTGGCCCGCGGGCCGTAGTTTGCCCACAGCTGGGATAGAGCATCAGCCTGTGGACTGATGGGTTCAATTCCAGTCAGGGGAACATGCCCAGGTTGTGGGCTCAATCCCCAGTGAGGGGCATGCAGGAGGCAGCCGATCAATGATTTTCTCTCATCATTGATGTTTCTATCTCTCTCTCCCTCTCCCTTCCTCTCTGAAATCAATAAAAATATATTTATAAAAAAGATATCAATGGTGTATTTCACTGGACCGAAACAAATATTCCAAAAATTTATAGGGAGCCACAAAAGATCCCAAATAGCCACAGCAATTTTGAGAAAGAAGAACAAATTTAGAGGAATCACGTTACCTGATATCAAAATACACCACAAGGCTATAGTAATCAAAAGAGTATGACACTGGAATAAAAACTGGAATGGATATCAATGGAACAGAATAGAGAGTCCAGAAGTAAACCCACACCTTTATGGTCAATTAATATTTGACAAAGAAAACAAGAACTTACAATGGGGTAAAAACAGACTATTAAGTAAGTGGTGTTGGAAAAATTCAACAGCTACATGGAAAAAATGAAACTAGACCACATTCTTATATGATACACAGGATAAAGTCAGAGTAGATTAAAAATAAATATTAGACTAGAAAATATAAAAATCATAGAAGAAAACATAGACAGTAAAATCTCAGACATTGCTCACAGCAATATTTTTTTCTGATATATCTCTTCAGTCAAGGGCAATTTAAAAAATAAGCTAGCGGGACTATATCAAACAAAAAAGGTTTTGGCCCTAGTTGGTTTAGATCTGTGGATAGATTGTTGGCTTGCTGACTGAAGGGTCCCAGGTTCGATTCCAGTTGAGGGCATATGCCTGGGTTGTGGGCTTGATCCCCAGTAGGGGGCATGCAGGAGGCAGCTGATCAATGATTCTCTCTCATCATTGATATTTCTATCTATCTCTCTCCCTCTCCCTTCCTCTCTGAAATCAATTAAAAATATATGTTTTAAAAAAGGTTTTGTTTAGCAAAGGAAACTATCAACAAAATTAAAAGACAACCCACTGAATGGCAGGCTATATTCATTGATATATCTGAGAAGGGGTTAATATCCAAAGTGTAAAAAAAAAACACCTTATAAATCTCAACACCAAAAACCAAATGATCCAATTGAAAAAACAGGCAAAGAACCTGAATAAACACTTGTCCAAAGAGGGCATACAGATAGCTTATAGACGTATGAAAAGATGCTCAGTGTCACCAATCAACAGAGAAATGCAAATGAAAACCACAATAGCTATCACCTCACACCTGTCAGAATGGTTATCACCAATAAATCAAGAAACAAGTGTTGGGGCGGATGTGGAGAAAAGGGAGCCCTGGTGTTTGTGCGATGTTGGTTGGAATGCAGCTTGGTATAGTCACTGTGGGAAGCAGATTGGAGTTAACTCAAAAGATTAAAAGTAGAATTGCCCTATGACCTAGCAATTCCACTTCTGGGAATCTATTTGAAGAAACCCAATTCAAAAGAATATACATAGCCCTTTGCTTATTGCAGTGTTACTTACAGTAGTCCGATCTAAAGCAGCCCAACTGCCCATCAGTAGATGAGTAGGTAAAATAAGCTATGACATTTTTACACAATGGAATAATACTTAGCTGTAAAAAGAAAGGAATAAAGCCCTAACCAGTTTTGCTCAGTGGATAGAGCATCAGCCTGAGGACTGAAGGGTCCCAGGTTTGATTCCGGTCAAGGGCATGTACCTTGGTTGCAGGCACATCCCCAGTAGGGGGTATGCAGGAGGCAGCTGATCAATGTTTCTCTCTCATTGATGTTTCTAACTCTCTATCTGTCTCACTTCCTCTCTGTAAAAACTCAATAAAATATATTCTTTAAAAAAGAAAGAAAGGAAGGAGAGAGGAAGGAAGGAAGGAAGGGAGGAAGGAAGGAAGGAAGGGAGGAAGGAAGGGAGACAGGAAGAAAATCTTACTTGCGACAGCATGGATGAGACTGGAGAGTTTTATGGTAAGTGAAATAATCCAGTCAGAGAAATCCAAATACCATATGATTTCACTTTTTTGTGTGAAAGCCAATGAACAAAATAAACTAACAAAAAAAATAGTAACAGACTCACAGCTGGCTGAGGGGTGTGTGTAAGAGGTTTAGGTATAAAAGGTGCAGGAACTAAGCAAAAAAAACAACCCAAAAAACAAAAAAAAAAACCCACATCTCGTAGGCAATAGTATGGTCATTAACAGAGGGAAATGAGGGTGGGAGAGGCAGGAGAAAGTAAAGGAATAAGTGGTGATAGAAAGAGAGATGATTTGGGGTGGTGAACACACAATCAATATACAGATGATGTTATAAAATGTTACACTTTAAATTTATATAATTTTATTAACCAACTAGAGATCTGGTGCACAAAATTTGTGCACGTGGGGGGGGGGCCCTCAGCCCAGCCTTCACTCTCTGCAATCTGAGTCCCCTCAAGGGATGTCCGACTGCCGATTTAGGCCCAATCCCAAGGATTGGGCCTAAATCGGCAGTCGGACATCCCTTCACAATAATGGATCTCTGGCTCCTAATTGCTCACCTGCCTGCCAGCCTGGTCGCCCCTAACTGCCTCCTGCCTCTGGTGACCTGGTCACCCCTAACTGCCCCTGCTGCTGGCCTGATCACCTCCAACTCCCCCCACCCCCTCCTGGCCTGGTCGCCCCTTACAATCCCCCTGCCAGTCTGGTCGACCCATGCAGCCTGCTGTTGAGTCATTTGGTCATCCCTCACTAACCCCCCTGCCGGCCTTGTTTTAGGCAGCCATCTTGTGAGGGCATGAGGGTTAATTTGCATATTACCTCTTTATTATATAGGATATTACCCCAATGAATTCAATAAAACATTTAAAAAGTAGAAAAAAACACTCAATAGTAATTCCCAACTCTGAAAAAAAATATTTGCTTTTACATGTATCAAAAGACTCCTTTGATGATAGAACAGAATAGCGAGTGAAAGTGAGGCTGCTGACTTTGTGAGAAACAGTAAGAACCCCATATGCTATCAATTTGTTACTAATTAAAGGTAAACATCCTACAACTTTATTTATTTTTTTTAAATATATTTTATTGATTTTTTTACAGAGAGGAAGGAGAGGGATAGAGAGTTAGAAACATTGATAAGAGAGAAACATCGGTCAGCTGCCTCCTGCACACTCCCTACTGGAGATGTGCCTGCAACCAAGGTACATGCCCTTGACCAGAATCAAACCTGAGACCTTTCAGTCTGCAGGCCGATGCTCTATTCACTGAGCCAAACCGCTTACGGCCATCCTGCAACTTTAAATTGCTTTTGATTCAGGAACCAAAATTAATTTGTCATTTTAAAACTAAAAAAATACATTTTTGTCATACCTTTCCATACAATTTGATATGAATTTTTACCATTCCAATCATTCATAGACCAACAACCAAGACTACTATATCCAGCAAGGCTATCATTTAAAATTAAAGGATAAATAAAGAACTTCCTATACAAGTAAAAAATTAAAAGAACTTATCACCAATAAAATACTATTACAATAAATGTTGAAGGGATTCCTATCAAAAGAAAGAAAAAAAGAGAACATAGTTATAAAGACTAAATGACAATAAATATGTACCAATCAATAATTACTTTGAATGTAAATGGATTAAATGCTCCAATCTAAAGACATATGGCAGCTAAATAGATAAGAAAACAAGACCCAGGATATCCCAACATGGTGGCTGGCAGGACGGCAGGTAGTGAAAGAGTGTGAGTAAAGGAGAGAGAGGAATGTGTGGACGTGTGTGGTGTGTGTGTGGGTCAGTGAGGGACAATTAAATCTTTCAGGAGTCTTGGGGACTGGCAGATCAGGCTCCCCTAGGTAAGGAGCCCCTACTACTGCCACAGGCATTCCCAGGCCAGGCATGACTTTGGCATGGAGCCCATGCCATCTTGTAGAGGGGAGCATTGGTCAGAAGGGAATGGAATGATGTATACAAAGTGATTCAAAGCAGGTGAATCCAAGAATACTCTACCAAGCAAGGCTATCATTCAAGATTGATGGTGAAATCAGGCGCTTTGCAGACAAACAAAGGTTAAGAGAGTTTACCACCAAGCCAGCAATGCAAGAAATGCTAAAAGGACTGTTGTGAAAAGAAGACATAGAAAGGGAAGAAGGAACACAGGTATAAAGAATAAAAATGGCAACAAACAAGTACCCATCATTAATAACTTTAAATATAAATGGATTCAATGCTCCAATCAAAAGACATAGGGTGGCTGAATGGGTAAGAAAACATGACCCATATATATGCTGTCTGCAAGAGACCTACCTCAGAACAAAGAACTCACACAGACTGAAAGTGAAGGGATGAAAAAAGGAGTTTCAGGCAAATGGAAATGAAAAAAAAAAACAACAAAAAACCGGTAGGGTAGCAACATTTATATCTGACAAAACAGACCTCAAAGTGAAGGCCATAACAAGAGATAAGGAAAGCCACTTCATAATACTAAAGGGATGGATACAACAAAAGGTTATAAGTCTGGTAAACACATATGCACCCAATACAGGAGCACACAAATAAATTAAAAAAAAAAAACACTTTTAGAAGATAACAAGAGAGAGATCAACAGCAATAACATCATAGTAGGAGACATTAATACCTCATTGACATCACTGGATAATTGTTCTAGACAAAAAAATCAGCAAAGGAAAAGAGAGCTTAAACAACTAAGTAGATAAGGTGGAACTAATTGACATCTTCAGGACATTTCACCCCAAAGCTATGGAATATATATTCTTCTCAAGTGCACATGGGACATTTTCAAAGATAGACCACATGTTAGGACACAGGCTAATTCTCTTCAAATTCAAGAAGATGTAAACCATATCAAGCATCTTCTCAGATCACAATGGCATACAATTAGACATCAACTACAATAAAAACAATCAAACACTTGGAAGTTAAATAGCATGCTATTGAACAATGATTGGGTTACCAAAGAGATAAAAGAAGAACTAAAAAGCATCCTGGAAACAAATAACAGTGAAAACACAATCCAAAATCTACAGGACATGGTGAAAGCAGACCTGAGAGGGAATTTCATAGTACTACAAGTTTACTTCAAAAATACAAGAAAAAACTGGTACTAAGTTATCTAACCCTACAACTTAAAGAATTAGAAAGAGAACAACAAGAAAAGCCCAGAGTGAGTAGAAAGGAGGAAATAATAAAGATCAGAGTGGAAATAAATGACATCAAGACCAAAAAAAAAAATACAAAAGATCAATAGAACCAAGAGCTGGTTTATTGAAAGAATAAACAAGATTGATGAACCTCTAGCTAGGCTCATCAAGAAGCAAAGAGCGAGGACCCAAAACAACAAAATCAGAAATGAAAGAGGTGAAGTAACAACCAACCCCATAAAAATACAAAAATTTTTTTAAAAACACTGTGAACAACTCTATTCTAATAAACTGATGATATGGACATATTGCTAGAAAAATATAATCTTCCAAACCTCAATCAGGCAGAATCAGAAAAATCTGAATAGGGCGATAACTACTGAGGAAATTGAAGCAATAGTAATAATAATAATAATAATAATAACAATAATAAAACTTCCAGAAAAACAGAATCCCTGATCCAGATGACTTTTCAGGGGAGTTTTACCAAACATTCAAAGAAGAACTAAAACCTACCCTCCTCAGACTATTCAAAAAAATTCCAGAGGAAGAAACACTTTCAAGCTCTTTCTATGAAGCCAGCATTACCCTAATCCCAAAACCAGATAAAGATGCTACAAAGAAAGAGAATTACAGGCCAATATCCCTGATGAACATAGATGTTAAAATCCTCAACAAAATATTAGCAAATCACATCCAACAATGCATTAAAAGGATCATACACCATGACCATGGGGGATTTATTCTGGGGATGCAAGGCTGGTACAATATCCTCAAATCAATAAACGTGATACATCACATAAACAAATTGAAAGAAAAAAATCACATGATCATATCAATTGATGCAGAAAAAGCACTTGACAAAGTCCAACACCCTTTCTTGATAAAAACTCTCAGCAAAATGGAAATAGAAGAATCATACTTCAAAATAATAAAAGCCTTATATGACAAACCTATAACCTACATCATACTCAACGGGCAAAAACTAAAGCCCTTTTGCCAAAGAACAGGAACAAGACAAGGGTGCCCACTCTCACCACTCCTGTTCACCATAGCACTGGAAGTGCTAGCCACAGCGATCAGACAAGAAGAAATAAAAGGCATCCAAAATTGGTAAAGAAGAAGTAAAACTGTCAGTATTTGCTGATGACATGGTATTGTACATATAAATCCCTAAGTACTCCATCAAAAAACTGCTTGATTTAATAAATGAATACAGCAACGTAGCAGGATACAAAATTAACACACAGAAATCTATGTAATTTTAATACACTAATAATGATCTCACAGAAAGATAAACTTTAAAAAAATCCCATTTAATATTGCAACAACAAAATTAAGAAACCTAGAAATAAAGTTAACAAAGGAGGTAATGACTGATTACTACAATCATGTTGCATTCATTTTCCTCATGTGCCTTAAGCGCAGGCACACCATTTCTCTCCACTAATATATACTAGCAGTGAATATTTTAGCAGCTGATTGGTACGTCATTAGTCTTGGACTGACTTGTTTGGTGTGTGCAACAGGAAATATCTCACTTTCAGAGGACAAGAAAAATAGGTTTATTAGAGTTACACTTATAAATTTGTGCAGTTATTCAGTGTCTGGTAAGTTAATGTTCAAGAAAAAAATATTAATTTTTATTAAAATGTTCTATTATCTTATGTTAACAATTACTCATTTATTTCATCCCTTTGTATTCAGCGTGTCTCTATCAAAATAAACCTGTGTTTCTATGAAAATGGAAGCTTTTGATTTTTTGCCGCCCACATAAACTTCAACCTTGTTTATTTGGCCAGAGTTAGCCTTTGAGTTTGACATGCTTATTGTAAAGTATATGATTGTCTTACCACTATGCAATACACTGGAGATTATGGAAAGTAAGTGAAAAAATAATTTAAAAAAGCAAAAAGAAGAAGAAATGATAAATTTTTATTGCTATCATGAGCTCTCAGTTTTACTTACGTGCTCATAATTTTCATTTACTTTCAACTTCTCTTTTCATGAAAAATATATTTTCATCAGAAGAGAAAAATAGAGCCATGCCACATTTCAATATTTATATAGAAAACTTCACATTATTACCATTTAACTAGGTTTCTACTTTCTGAGAAGTTGGCAGGTGTCCCTCTGCCTCTCATATGAAGCTTATGCCCATGTGGACCCTATGTGCTTGCCATGTGAACAGTACCTGGTTCCCTTACCTAGCATCTAGGCTCTCTGCTGTTACTCACCTAGATTTCAGGCATCACCACCTCCAGAGGGCTTTCCAGGATGCCCCATCTGCCCAACCTCAAAGGAAGACACTCAGAAGATAGGGAGGAAGAAAAGATGCTGCTTTTCCCCCAACTCCATGCTCCTAGACCCACAAGTCTAGATTTTCATGTAACCATAGGGAGTGGGAATGCTTAAAGTAGTTGGAATATTCAAACTTTTAACCTATATTCCATTGGTCTAGGATTCAATGTAATAACCAGGACATCACACAATCAGAAAGAGAGAGTTTGACTAAGGTCGAAACAGGGATTGACAATCATACAATAATTTCCTATTTCTAACTCAGTGTGTTGAAAGTCCTCAAGAAATCAGATGCTTATTACATAATTTATGCAAACTGTACTGGGGGCTGAATCAGTCTGGATTTGAGGCAAACTCAGAGTGTGTTATGTATTGTGAGAGTGGGGTGGGTGGGTTGATATTGTGCTGTGGCTTGAGGCTCTTTGACCTGGAAGATTTGGGGCTTTTAAGTCCAGAAGCAGCCAGTATGTGAGAGCCACCGCTATATAGTTGCAAGATATTGTCACTGGTTATGGGTGAGGAAAGGGAAAGGGCAGGAAAATTGCCACGGATTCTGTAGTTACTTCTTGCAGAATGTGGAACCAGGCCATAGGCCTGGGTAATTCTCAGATATTGTTTATTGCTCTTTCCCAGGTAAAAAGAAATAGACATGATCAGTTAAATTTGAGTACCAGTTACTTTGAGTATCTCTCTGGAGCTTTTATATGATGAGGTTTTTATTGGTTAATATGGTTTGTCTGAGATACCATCTTACGGTTCTCCCAGAGACCCAGGAAATGAGCTTCCGCCATGTTTAATTTCTATATTTCTAACTTATTTTTCCTTATTTTCTCCCTGACAAAGATGTGAGTGAGAAAATCTGGCTTGAGTTACACAAATGAGGGGACACTTTTCTTAGGAAAGTGCACTAGAGACAATGTGGCCCACTGAACTCGTTTTGTTGATCAGGCCCCCAAGTCCAGGGTGACATGAGCCTATCAGGCATGCCAGGTGGTGTGACCCCTGTGGTGGCAACATGTTCCCACCTTTGAGGACATGCCTTGCCCCCGGGCTTCCAGGCACAGGCACAGACCCATCTCAGGGAAGAGATGTCACCTCAAACCGCAGCTTCTAGGCTGAATTGTGCCATTGTGACTTTCACAAGCAGGATCTCGGACAATGACCTATTTTGGGTGAACATTTGAATTTACTGTGATGATTTTCCATGAAAAAATGTTATTGCCTCAGTTACCCGCTTTGGTGACTAGCTCATATATATGCTTATGTTTTCCCACCCCCTCCACAGGATAATCCCCATGTGAGAAAACAAACGTTGTAGTTTGGGATGCTGGTTGGTATTCCTATAGCGCTTTTCTTCTGCCTCTCTGCATGCTTTCACCATGGCCCTGGGCCCTAAGCGGAGAGCAGAGAGGCAGACCCTCAGCACTGTTTGCTGATTGACAGCCTTCCGAGAGCAAACGCCTGCATTTGACAATGGCCCCTGTACGAGCCTCTTTCCTCTCCACCTGGACACCAAGCCTCTGCTCCAGGTTTTACATGTCAGACGCTCTGCCACAGCAACATGCTCCTGACAGATAAGACTTGGCACAAGACTATCTTCTCCTTAAGTCCGGGACACATGCCTTGGTTTTCTTCTAAAATAAATATTGCGGGGCACTAGCTAACTAAAGAGGGGAGGGGACTCCAGGTTTGGGGAGCTCTTGCCTGAGACTCAGTGTCTCAGAGGTGCTCAGTCGGAAGGTTCTGATGAATGAGGATCAGATCGGGGTCGCCGGTAGGGTCTGATCTGTTAAACTGCCCTCTCTTCCCCACCAGAGAGCTCATGCCTGGGGCACAGGTGCTCCTGCTTGGCCATGTCCCCCCACCCTGCCAACACCCGCTAGATTTCCTTCTAGGTCTTCCTGCCCTGGTGGCTTCAACAGAGCTTCTCTTGGTCAAATCCAGTCCCACCAAGAGCAGCTACTCCATCGCTCTGTTAGGACGGTCTGCTCCTTCCAGGACTCAGTCAGCCCACCTTATTCCACCTGCTCAGGCCCTGCAGACGGCACGGGCACCTCAGAGAGGCTGTGACTCACGCTGGCCCGGAGGATGGGATTCAACCAGGGCCATCGGCCCAGGCTGTACCGGGGAGCCCGGGAAGGGCGGGGCACCCCGTGTCTTCCGAACGGGCTGCTGCTCCCCAGGAAGCCCAACCCCTATAAATAGAAGTGCAGAGCATGGAGAGAACGCCAGGGTGCCCAGAGTAACTGTGGAGACCTAGGTGGATCATTGCCTCACGGAAAGGGACTTCAGATGCACAGCCACTTCCCAGCCGGCTGTGCCGCTGGCCCCAGCGGAGGCTGCCCTCAGCCGGCTGACTGCTCGCCGGGCCTGCGAGGCCGGTCTGTGCTAGCCGCACCATTCGGAAGGGAGCTTTGTAGTCCCTCCTGTTTCCAGGCGTCAGCGTTGCTGAGGGCGGCCTGGGACAACGCCTGGCCACGCCCGGCTGCAAGTCCAGAGAGCTGGGTTTAGTGCAGATGATTTTCCTTCCGAGCAGTCTCTCCAGACTCCACCCCTAAAATGTGCGTAATACTAACATCTGTCCGACTGCACTCCTGAGGCTGGGGAGAACTTAGAGATCAAAAAGTTAAAACATGTATTTTTACTGAATTTATTGGGTTTCAAGTGTACAGCTGAATAACACGTCCTCTGCACACTGCATCGCGCCTGACTGTCCGAAGTCAAGTCTCTTTCCGCCACCAGTTCCCCTCCCCTCCCCGCCTCGATCACCACACTGCTGTCTACTGCTTCTACTTGTTCTTTTGTGGCTTAAGCTCTTTACCCTTTTCACCCCAAGTTCTCATCAATAGGTGAAGGGATAAAGTTAAAACATACAGTATTAGAAAGGAGGTTGCTATGAAACTGCTGTATTCAGGTTGTATTTTAAAAGTTATTTTCAAGGAAGTGCATCTGCACAGGACAGAAAGGAGTATAAAAATTGGGCAATTACAAAATGATTCAAACAAATCATTTGAGAAGAAATGAAAGGGGGAGGTTGGCTTGAACTATTTATATATTTCCATAGCTCTTTATTTTATTTTGCTGACTTTATGAATTAAGCTAAGCATTTAAAATGATAAATGACATGAAAGTATTTTTTTTTCTTATTAATTTAGTTTGAGGAGCAAACTCAAGATTTCTGAAATGTTTAATTATACTTCTGGTGACAAAATCTCTGAGATTTAAAATTGATCATATGATTTTTTAATTACCGGGGATGTTTTTATATTTGCGTTTTCAATTGAAGAAAAAGTTTCCACTAAGTCACAGATAGCTGAAAAGTTTACCTATAAGAACAGTTAAAATTAAATTCATGTTAAAAAGTAAACATGTTTTAGTTGACGATATGACAGCTTTATTTACAAAATTTTATTGATTAATATTTTGTTTTATAAACTTTCATTGACTTCAGAGAATTTTTTTTAGGGCAGAAAACAAAGTGATTTCTTGCTGGGGTCCAACCCCAGCAGGTCCAGGGGTCCCCAAAGGTGTGGACGGAGTCGGCGAAGAAGGAATGACACGGAGACAGCGTTCAGTTGATCAGCAGCCTAGCCAGGATCTCCAGCCAGGATCTCCAGCCAAGTTCTGGTCTGGATCTTCAGAGAGGTTCTGCTTAGGATCTCCAGCCAGGTTCTGTGTCCATGTTCTCTTGCTAGGTTCTCCAGGCAGGTTCTGTAGCCATGTTCTCTCGCTAGGTTCTGTCCAGGTTCTCCAGCCAGGTTCAGTCACCAGGTTCTAGTCAGGTTCTCTTGCCAATTTCTGTAGTCAGGTTCAGTCCAGGATCTTTTGCCATGTTCTCTCCAGCGAAGTTCTTCTGTCTCTAGAGAACGTTCTGTGTAGGTTCTGTGCCTAGGTTCTGTCTCTCTCCGTTCTGTCTTCTTACATCTGTATTTATACCAGTTGATTCCAATCCTATCAATCTCTATTTCAAAGGTTAGGGCGTTTCTTATCTCCATTCCAAGGAGTAAAGATTATGTAGCTTAAGCATGATTGTTCGTAGTTAAAGTGATTAATTTCCCACCTGGCACTTAGTTAAGAGGTTTTATTCCCTCCCTAACTTCAGGGGGAAATCCCTACCTGGGGAAACAACCTTTCTCAGAGAGGAGACCTTGGTTAAAACACATAGTGCCAAGAAGGTGAGCAAACATATTAAGAACCGTATGCCATATATGCCGGGTCCCTTGAAACAGCAAGGATGGACGGGCTCCCGGCAATTTCTCAGAGAAACACTGCAATTGCCAGTTTCCAATCCGCATAAACTGTATCTAAACAGGATTCTATCCAAACTGAAATTACTAGAAAACAGCAGATTCATTGATAAAAATTACTAATAAAGCAGCTGGACTGATATGAGAATGATGAATTTATGGTTTCATTAAAATCATTGTAAACTAAATTTAAATTCACACACCTAGTAGAAATTCAATTGACAGTAATCAAAAGATATTCCATATTTTTGATAAACACAAGTTGATTTCTGTGTTTTCTTGAATTATGACAATTACAGCCACTTTCCTCTGAATCATATGTTTTCATGCATATTATCTCATTTGTTGCAATAATATCCCTGTAAGGGACAGATGTAACAGTCTTAAATTTACAGATGAGAAAAGTTAGGCACAGATGGCCAAACTTGCCCGAAGTAAAGTTGGACACCAAACTGGCTCCCACTGAGATGTCCATGATTTTTATGTTAAATTCTGTGCTTAATCAGGGGTAGGGAAGTGTATGGAATATGTAGCAAGTAGTAAATGTTGCCCAATCCCCACTTTCTTTCCTTCCCAAACTAAGAGTAGTAGGTCATCATTTACCAGTCCACTCTTCCAATGAAGGTAAGCCCCAAACATCTTGCTACCCATCTTACAGTGCAATTATGAATGGATGACTTAGCAGCAGGACTCCCTTGGTTGTAAAAAATAACCTAATGCAGGCTGATCAGTGTGACTCAATGGTTCAGCTTCGACCCATGAACTAAGAAGTCACTGGTTCGATTTCCAGTCAGGTCACAGGCCCAATTCCTTGAATGTTTCTAGCTCTCTATCCCTTTCTCTTCCTCTGTCTCTAAAATAAAATTTAAAAATAAAATAAATAAAAAATAATTTAACTCAGACAAAATTTTGGAACTGAGAGGTTTGCAGTCTTACTCTAACCTTATCTACCATATCTCATTTTGCTCCATTAAATAAGAGAAAGCATCATTTATTCAGGGCTTGCAGAGTTTTAAACTTCTATGTTAGGTCCCACCAGTGTCAGGGGCTGATTGGAATCCCGGTTGAGAAGGATTCTACATCAAGTCAGGACGCCGTGTGGGAGATTGCTGACCCATTAGCCATACTCTGATAGATGCAGGTCAGCTGGGGCAGCAGCAGGGGTCAAAGGTGATGATAGGTATGTGTACCACTAATAATAAGCTGCTCCAAGATCCAGTGGCTTAAAACAACAGCTATTTATTTGCTTATGATTGTGTATTTGGCTTGGGTTTGGTCTTGGCCTGGGTTAGTTAATCAACTGCTGTCCACTTGTCTCACGGGAGGGTGATTGATGCTTCAAGACGACCTCACTCACATACCCGGAAGTTAATTGAGGTTGTTGACTAGAGCAACTTGGTTCCCTTCCTGTATCCTCTCCAGCTTGATAGCCAGAATTTTTTTTAATTTTTATTTAATGATGCTGGCAGTGTCCCAGGAAAGCAAAACTCATGGTGCAAGCACTTATCAAGCTCTTGCTAGGATCACATTTCCCAATGTCCCATTGGCCAAGACAAGTCACATGACCAACTTTAGAGTCAATGTGGGAGGAAACTATATAAAAACCATTGATACTGGGAGGTATGAGTCACAAAATGTCTTTACTGTAACAATCCCCACCGCATGCAATGCAGTTGCTGTTTCTGATACGTGGGGGGAAATGAGGACTAGAGGTTTGAAAGCTGGGCTTAGTCTTTGCTCTGACATAAGCTAGATGTAGCTTTAAGCCTTGGTTTGCAACTTCCCTCCCAGGTAAAAAGACAGCATCACTGCTGCTCTTCATGCATTGGTCAGATTTTTTTTTTTCACATGGTAGGTAATTCAGAAGGTGTTTCGATAAAACAAAGTCCTCACTATAGTGGTTCAGTTTCCTGACACATATTAATTTTCTAAGTATTTTATAGAGAATACACAAATGTCAAGTTCTCACCTTTGAAGGAGCTGATGGCATAATGAAAAAGATGAACCTTATACAGAAGACAGTAACCATGACAATAAAGCTTAGAATAAGATGGGCTTTCCTAACTACATACTAGTATGAGCCACATGGACTAGTGCTATAGGCTTCCTAGGTGGGAATGCCCTGTGGGGAAATAAGAGGACACTTTATGAAGATCATATGCAAAGAGGGCCTGGGAAGGGGGATCAGATAAACTCAACTTTCTTTTATTGCAAAGTAATACGTTTTCATTATAGAGCATTTAGAGAAAAGGGAAAATATGCAAAAGAACTTTCATTTTTATAATAGTACATATATACATACACACATTTTTAAATGTACTTATGAAAATTATTTTGTTAATAACAATATATTGTGAACATTTTCTACAAAATTAGTTTTATTACTTTCCACTTAAATGGTTGCATTGAATTTAAACTCATGTATGTACCTTAAATAACTTAACTGTCTATTGATGAATATATAGGATATTTATTTTCTTGTCTTAAAAAATGCTGCAATAAAAATTCCTGCAGGCAAATTTTTACTAATAGCTTCCTGCCTGGCTGGTGTGGCTCAGTGGTTGAGCATCAACCTATGGATTCCTGGTGAGGGCACATGCCCGAGTTGTGGGCTTGATTCCCAGTAGGGGGCGTGCAGGAAGCAACTGATCAATGATTCTCTCTCATCATTGATATTTCTTTCTCTCCCTTCCTCACTGTAATCAGTGAAAACATATTTTTAAGAAAATTCCTAAGGATAAATTCATAAAGGTGGAATAATAAAATCAAGGGGCAGATAGATCTATATTTAAAGTACTTTAGTATAATGCATGTGATGCCAAATTGTAATTTGGAAAAGCTGAACCAATTGATGGTTTTATTACTACAAGAGGCTCATTATTCTGAACCCTCACCCAGTGGGTATTATAATTGGAGTTCTTACTTTGCACTTTGTGGCTTAAAAATCTTACACTTAATTGTAACTTGTTCTTCTTTAATTACAAAAAAGCTGAACTTTTTACAATATATTTATTGGAATTTTGTTTATTTTCTAATTTAATTTCTAATCTGGGAATTAGTTATTGCAAAGCCTTTGTACATATTCCTTACTACTGCCAGTCATTTGTAAGACATGTAAGGGTTCTTTATATTAAAACTAATAGCCATTTGTCTAATATATGTTACATTTAGAAACATTTACATTTTTACAGTGATTTTTACATGACTAATCTTTATATTTCTTAACAATCTTTCCTTTTATGGTTTCTATTTTTGGCGCCCTGTACCAAACTGTTTTCAAAAGGAGTGATTTAAAATTCACATGTCTTTCTTTTTAGAAGATTCATTGCTTTATTTTTTATATTAATATTTAAAGTTTTATTCATATGCAAATTATTTTGATATGTGGCTATGTGGTGCATTCTCATCTAACCTCTGTGTGTGTGTTTATCTGTGTGTGTGTGTTTATCTCTCTGTGTGCGTGTGTGTGTTTATCTCTGTGTGCGTGTGTGTGTGTTTATCTCTGTGTGCGCGTGTGTGTGTGTGTGTTTATCTCTGTGTGCGTGTGTGTGTGTTTATCTCTGTGTGCGCGCGCGTGTGTGTGTGTTTATCTCTGTGTGCGTGTGTGTGTTTATCTCTGTGAGTGTGTGTGTGTTTATCTCTGCGTGCGTGTGTGTGTGTGTTTATCTCTGTGCGTGTGTGTGTGTTTATCTCTGTGTGCGTGTGTGTGTGTGTTTATCTCTGTGCGTGTGTGCGTGCGTGTTTATCTCTGTGCGTGTGTGTGTTTATCTCTGTGTGCGTGTGTGTGTGTTTATCTCTGTGTGCGTGTGTGTGTGTGTTTATCTCTGTGCGTGTGTGTGTGTGTTTATCTCTGTGCGTGTGTGTGTGTTTATCTGTGTGTGTGTGTTTATCTCTCTGTGCGTGTGTGTGTGTTTATCTCTGTGTGTGTGTGTTTATCTCTGTGCGTGTGTGTGTGTTTATCTCTGTGTGCGTGTGTGTGTGTTTATCTCTGTGTGTGTGTGCGTGTGTGTGTGTGTACCTGTGCTTGCACATGCAAACACTTAGTTGGTTGAACCAGCAACATTGATTGAGCACTTTCATGGATAAATGAAACTATTCTAGCAGAGAGACAGTACATGTTATTTAGTCATAGACATTCAATAAGAAAACACAAGTGGGTAGGTAATATGCATTCTTAAGAGGATTGAAGAAAACAAGTTAGGGAAAGGGATGAGATGATAAAAGGTCTTACAGGACTGACTAAGAAGGGCAAGATGCATTTGTAGGTGTGATCTTCAGGCTTTTCTTTCCTAGGCAGTAGAGCTGTTGAGACCCAGAGGACCACAGCGGGAGTGGCGGGCAGGCCGATGATGCTTCCTCTGCCTGGACCTGAGCTAACGCTCATGTTTCCTTCTGATGGAGTCAGTTCTCCAAGAGGCACAATGGCCCTAAGAAGTTTGTTTCCACTCCCATCCACATTCATTCTTCAGTGGTTCTCAACCTTCCTAATGCCGCTACCCTTTAATACAGTTCCTCATGTTGTGGTGACCCCCAACCATAAAATTATTTTCGTTGCTACTTCTTAACTGTAATTTTGCTTATGAATTTTACTGTTATGAATAGTAATGTAAATATCTGATATGCAGGATGTATTTTCATTGTTCGTGACCAACAGGTTGAGAACCACTGTAAGAGAAAGCCAAGAGCTCCTGGGACCCCTCAGAGCTTGGATGTCCCCTCCTTCCTAGGGGAGTGGCGGGGAAGACCTCCCCTTCTTCCGCTCCGCCTGCTGGCCTCACTACAAAGGGGCAGCTCCATTTCCCTGGTACCAGGAGTGATGAAGGACCTTGGCTTTGACCCATTCTGGAGTTCTGTCCTCCAGTGAAATCCAGAAGATCCCTTATGGAGGATTTGAAATGAAAAGTGCTGGTTTCTTTGTTTCCCAGAGGATAGCCTGGGAATTGTGCCATGCTTCAGATTCATTGAAAAACAGCACAACTTACATGATGAAAATTTGGGCTCTGAAGTTTTTTGAGCCAGACTGGGTTCAGGTGCCATCTCTGCCACATGCCTGATGTGTACTTTGAGCTGGTTACTTTATCCCCCAAAGTCTTGCTTTCCTCATTTAGTCAATGAGAATACTAATGGGCCCCACCTGGGCAGACAGTGCTCGGCCCAGGGCTTCCTTCCCTTAGCTCTAGCTAGAGAATCAGATTTTTTTCTTCTGATTTTGAGTTAATAAGGTGGCAGGGTAGGTGGATTTCTCTTCCAGTGTCAGGGGATGAGATCTTTCTTTAAATATATTTTTATTGATTTCAAAGAGGAAGGGAGAGGGAGAAAGAGATAGAAACTTCAATTATGAGAGAGAATCATTGATCAGCTGCCTCCTGCACACTCCCTACTGGGGATTGAGCCTACAACCCGGGCATGTGGCCTTGGCTGAAATTGAACCCAGGACCCTTCAGTGCACAAGCCGATGCTCTATCCACTGAGCCAAACCAGCTTGGGCAGGGGGGAGATTTTAAGAGACCAAGTCCATTGTAGCAACCTCATTACCCTTGCATCTGCCAGGCATTGGTCAAGAGATGGATAGGCCTGCTGAGACCTGGCCAATCTCACGGAGCTTCTGGAGAAAAACATTCCCTTGAAAAAGTAATAAAATGTATTTAGAAAAAGTTCTTTCTTCATTCTTATTTTTAGAGGTGTTGTCTGAAGACTGGATGTGTGGGGTTACAGCAGCCATTGTATAGGCATGAGGGGAAAGCCAAGAGCTCCACAGAGAAATGGATCCAAAACCTGATATTACACCTGCCTCTTTCAGGATTTTGTTTTTGTAAGGCAATAAAAAGTCTTATGTGACTAAAAACCCTCAGTAGATGTTAACTATTATTATTTTCATAATTACTATTACTGTGAGTAGTGTACTGAATCTTTAGTAAATATCAGGCACTATGTTAGGAACTCAGGCAGGACAGAGAAGGTGGAAGAATGGATGGATGAACCTGACAAAACTCTGATATGGAGAATTACAATCTTCAGGCAAGACTATTACTTGGTGAGGATACAGCCTCATTTTTAATGTCAAAGAGCCAAGGCAAAACATTAAATGCAAAAGGAGATTATTTTAGTTTAATACATGGTCCAGGTCAGAGTCTGGCTAACACACATTCAGATCTGATTCCACTGGAAAGCCTGAAGTTAACAACAAAAGAGCGATATTAAATTTCACACAAGTTTGAAGCTTAACATGAGTTAATCATGTTCAATCTGTCAATTTACTAAGTTTTTGAGAAATAATTTTTTCAAGATCCTTGACTACTCAGCTATTACAGGGTCCAAAGTTAAGATTAGTCATCATACAATTTTGCAAAGAATGTGAATGTATTTTTCTTTGAAGGAATATTAATGACCCACAAACTTTCACAGAAAATTGGCTATTGATGGTAAGAAGTGAGGTCGGGGTAGCTAGTTTCTGAGTTATTTTGAAATGACAAGATTATAAATACTTTATACTTAAATTATAAAAAATTGAGAAAAAAATGAAAAACACATTTTACCCAAAAATGCTTGGTAGGCATATTTTAACATCTTCAGTTGCTAAGTGAGTGGTCACATGTTAGTTGAGCCCGCAGGCAGTGTGCCTGACTGCAGAGATGATTCGGGGTCCTTACCCAGACTCTCCCTCTCCCTCTTGGACTCGGTCCTAAAGAGCCACTGCCGCAGGGCTCACATCCCGTCACTCACCAAATGACACTGTTCTGCCCCGCACTGCCTCCTCAGGTGTGCTCTATTTCTCTGTCTGCATCGCCAGTTCTTGTCTTTTCAGTGTCTTTAACTTTCCCTTTTACATGATTGTTGCCAGCTTCCTGTCTGCCGCCTACTTCTCAGCACATCTACATCTACTACAAATGATCATAATTCTTTTGTGCCCACATATTACTTCAATGAATTGATGTTGACACTTGGGTCTGTCAATGGTTTTCTCTAAGTCCATATCTTCTCAGCATAGCCTGCTTAGTTCCATCCTTTAGGCTGATTCTACTGAACAACTTTTCTCATTAATATCAGAGCTCCTGTTTGCAACACTGAAGAGACAGGTGAGATGCTTCCCATTAATTTTCCATCAGAATTATTTTTCTTTGCCTTATTTTACTGAACCTTCATAAATGCAATTGGTGATTTTTAAGTAGGATTTGTTGATTTATGGCTCAGAAATATTCTGGTTCTTTGGAGAGGTTGTTCAGTAAAGAATGAGCATGGGAAAGAGGAGTCAGTCAGAAAGCAATGAAGAGAGACGTGGATGAAGCTGAGATATAGCCTGGACGTTGGTAAGCAGAGCTTGTTGATGGATTGTATGTGGGTGTAAGAGAAAGAGAGAAAAGAAAGCTTGAGGAGCTGGGCCTATAGCTGACATACAATGAACTGGGAACCCACAGAAAAGGGAAAGGTTTCAAGGTGTGGCTCTATTTGAAAGAGTATTTAGACATTTGCTTGACAGTATAAGAAGAAAGGAAGTTGCATTAGATTCCACATATGAGTGAGATCATATGGTATTTATCTTTCTCTGACTGGCTTATTTCACTTAGCATAAGATGAAAAAAATAGAACCAGAGGTATAGATACATGGAACAGGCTGACAAATGTCAGGGGAAGAGAGTGGGGGAGAGGGTAGGACTGGATAAAAGAATGTAAAGAAATTAGCCAAAGGACATTTATGCATAGCCCATGGACACAGAGAAGAGTGTGGGAAGGCCAGGGGAGGGAGGGTGGAGCCTGGGTGGGGGAAATGGGAGACATCTGTAATAGTGTCAACACTAAAAAAATAAAACAAATAAAAATAAATAAATAAGAGCAGGAGCTCAGCGAATTAAAAATAATTTGGAAGCTAAAAAGATAATAAAATAAAATAAAGAAGGGAAGTTGCAGTCATGAGTTCTGACTCCGAGGAGAGAAGTGAGCCTGAGACCGTGAGAAGCAGGAGTTATTGTACCTAAACATGGGGATGTGAACCTTGAGGCCCCAAAGTTTCCGTGGCTTGTCTTGTAACACTGAGGAGTGGCCCTGGGCTGACGCCCATGTCGGCCTAAAGCAGTGCTTTTCCACGGGCCCTGAGTGCTAGGACTGCCCAGCACCAGCCTCGGCCCAGAGGAAGACACCATTACGAAATGTCCCCGTTCTCAGACAGATCATGTCCCAGAGCACCCTATTTTTGGTGCTGGGGCTTCTGGAGGAGGAGATAAAGCTAAATGGCAAAGGATAAGTTGTTTTATCAGCATTTTATGAAATATATCTGGACAGTATCTAGTTTATAACCTATGTGTGAGTATTTGGAAATGATTTTTTAAAAAAAGTTAGAATGGTTGCTTACTTTTAAAGTGATTTCTTAGCATCAGAACCCAAAACAGCCAGGATTCTTGAAATACTTAAAATATTTTAGACTTATTTTTTGATTCAGCATGAACTAGCATAGTGAGGGAATGTGGTACTATCTTAAAAAAAAACATTACCTAGCATTTCTAAAATCACTTTTATTTTTACCTTATCCTTGTTGTCTCAGGGTCTAAGCTAAACTGTTAATCAAATTCAAGCAGAAAAAGCAGGAAGATGTAGCTTAAAGAAGTTCATGTGGGAAAATGGTACGGATATTTGCTGATTACAGTCAGAATAGGATAAACTATGCATAAAAACAAATAAATATTTTAAAAATATATAAATAAGTCATTTCTACAAACATCAGTAGCTTAACAGTAAAATAATTCATTGCTGAAGCGAGTTGGGTGGCCTTTCTCCAGTTGCATCTGACACCCTCCAGGTGGCCGCTGGAGTCCAGGGAGGGACAGAGACAGAAGAGTGGCTCCTCATCACCTCGCCCAGGAAGTGACACACTTCACTTCTTTCGGAATCCTTTTGCCAAAACTAGTTGCAAGCTCCAACCTAACTGAACAGAAGGCAGACAATTCCGGGGAAGCCCATGGAGTGTTTTGACGGTTTGGCCATACTTGATGAGTCAGCAATGTGGGAAATTAAAACTGAAGGCCAAAGTGGTAGACATAGATACAGCATCAAACTGGGAGGAGGTGGCGGAACCTGCGACTGTGGCTATGATGGGCCCCCCTCCATGTGGAAAGGAGACTGATGTGACTGAACTCAGAACGCGCGGGTGGGCAGAGGGTCACTCACTCAGGACTGGGGGGAGAGTTAGTGTGGAGAGATTAGGACACTGCAAGTGGGTGCAGCACTCTTCTTCAAACGCCAGCAGATTCATTCCACTGACTCCAGAAGTGGCTGGCAGATTTCATATAAATAGAAAAAGGAAACTCTCTCTCTAAATAGAACGTGTTTCTAGAAATAGAGTGAGCTTGCCATATTTGAAGTGATTCAGACAGCAGCGGACCAATAAATATGAGTGGACTTCTGCAGTGAGTGAGGTAAAGGACCTCTGACTATTCATAATTCAAGGATTCGCCATTAATTGTTGTCCCCATTAACATATTTAGCTTTCTTGAAGTTGAAACTGTGAAGGTAAGGACATTTGAAGATAGAGAAGGATGGTGACACATATCTATTCTGAAAACATTTTTCCACTCAAAATTACAATTAGCCACATTAATAGTTGGATGTTGCTCCGCCCACATGTCCATTTATGCTTGCTGTAGATCTTGAAGTGTAAGAAACAGAGCTCTGCCCCTGGTCTGACCCAATCCCACGCTGACTTTGATTTTGTTTGTCGGTGCAGTTTCCTTTAGTATGTTTTTAAAATCTGCTGGGAATGAGAAAAGAACCTGCACAAAATGAGGAACAGTTTTCCATATTACTTTTTAAATTAGAAATTCTATTTCTTTTTGACTCCGTTTTTGTTGTTGTTTCATTTTATTATTCATACTGCAAGGTTATAGCTACTGCCTGAAGTGAGAAGTGAACAATTGTTTCATTAGACTTCAATCGTTTCAATACCCAAGGTCTGTCTTTGTTTATTTTCTCCTCCCTCTCTTCTGTTTTGGAGAAGGAGACATCCTACTTTTTTCCAAGTCTACATTCATCCTGAATTTTTGTCTGATTTCTTCCTTCCTCTTATATGATTACTGGAGGCCCAGTGCATGAATTCATGCACCAGTAGGGTCCCTCGGCCTGGCCTGCAGAATTGGGTTGAAACTTGCTCTCCGACATCCCCCAAGGGGTTGCGAGAGGGTGCAGGCCAGGTTGAGGGACCCCACTGGTGCACAATTGGGGCTGCAGAGGGAGGTGGGGGGTTGGCAGGCTAAGGAGGGACCGCGGGAGGGTTCCAGAGCATGTCTGGCCTGTCTCGGTCAGTCCCGATCAGCCATACCCCAGCAGCAAGGTAACCTACAGGTTGGACATCTGCCTCCTGGTGGTCAGTGCATGTCATAGTGAGTTGAGTGGCCTTAGCATATCATTAGCATATTACGCTTTGATTGGTTGAATGGCCAACTGGACAACTGGAAGACCAGACACTTAGCATATTAGGCTTTTATTATATAGAACTCTCTTAATTCCTTTCCCTCTTTTTTTCCTTCACTATAATTTAACTGGCTCATCTCTATCCCTATGACAAAGAGGCAACTTCCACAACATATTTAGAGTAAAAACTAAATATCTTCCTCACTGTTGCTCCCTGAAGGGCCCTCTCCCTGCGACAGAGCTAATGCTGATACCCTGCCGGGCCCCCTGGAAGGCAGCATCTTTCTGTCTATCTGGCTTGATTTGCCATCATTGACCCAGATCCCAAATAGGTAACTTTTTGCCATCACAACATCCTTTTTCCAGAAAGGTTAGTAGTCAGTTTCTGACTGTTCTGATCTGTCCTGCACTTATTTGTCAGATTAATTATCTGCCCCCAAATACATCTCACTGTCATTCCGACCAGAACCCTTTACTATTCACCCATGAGACTGCTGTAAAAAACCTGTAAACAACATGTGTGGTTTTTGTTTTGTTTTTTGAAAGTTTTACCCCTGTCTCCAGCCTCATCTTTAACCATTATCCAAAAAAGGCCCCATGTAGCAGCCATTCCCCAATACACTCCCTACTTCCTGCCATTGCTTTCTCTTTACTTGACCTATCCCCACTCACATCCCCTTGTGCAAATCACACTGACCTCCTGGAGCCTTTTTCTGAAAGAGTTGCAGTTCTCCCTGACGCTGACCCACACATCAGTTTGTTTGTATTTAAAAATCTTACATGTCATTTATGCGTCACACTCCTTGAGGGCAGGACATGTGTTTATTTGATTTAAACACTAAAGCTCCTAGAGCAGGACTTTGAAATAAGTAAAGTAACAGAACAATGGCTGATGAAGAAGAGATCATGCTCCTTCTATAAAACCTGGGAAAATCTAGATGCTTTAAACTTATTTTTATTATTTATTTTTCTCCCTTTATTGATTAAGGTATTTCATATGTGTCCTTATCCTCCCATTGCCCCCACCCTCACTTTTGCCCTCAACCCCTGTTGTCTGTGTCTATTGGTTAGGCTTATATGCATGCATACAAGTCCTTTGGTTGATATCTTCCCCTTACCCCCACCCTCCCCTACCTTCTCTGTGAGGTTTGAAGGTCTGATCGATGTTTCTCTGTCTCTGGATCTGATTTTGTTCATCAATTTATGTTGTTCATTATATTCCACAAATATGTGAGATCATGTGATATTTATCTTTCTCCAACTGGCTTATTTCACTTAGCATAATGCTCTCCAGTTCCATCCATGCTGTTGCAAATGGTAAGAATTCCTTCTTTTTTATCGCAGCGTAGTATTCTATTGTATAGAGTACCACAGTTTTTTAGTCCACTCATCTGCTGATGGGCACTTAGGCTGTTTCCAAATCTTAGCTATGGTAAATTGTGCTGCTATGAACATAGGGGTACATATATCCTTTCTGATCAGTGTTTCTAGCTACTTGGGATATATTCCTAGAAATGGGATCACTGGGTCGAATGGGAGTTCCATTTTTAGTTTTTTAAGGAAACTCCATACTGTTCTCCACAGTGGCTACACCAGTCTGCATTCCCACCAGCAGTGCATGAGGGTTTGTTCTTTTGTTATTCTGTATAGGGTCTCTGATTTTTTTTTCAAAAAAATAATTAAATTTATCAGAGTGATATTGGTTAATAAAAATATATAGGTTTCAAGTATACAATCCTATAATACATCAGCTGTATATTGTATTGAGTGTTCACCAGCCAAAGACAAATCTTCCATCACCAGTTATGCGACACCCTTTGATTTCTTTATCCTCCCCCACTCTCCTTTCCCTCTGGTGACCATCATACTGTTTTCTGTGTCTGTGAGGTTTTGTTTGTGTGTTTGTCTTTTTATTCATTTTTTGTTTTCAGTTTGATATCCCACATATAAGTGAAATTATATGATGGTTTTTGAGTTTCATTCATCTGACTTATTTCACTTAGCATGATTTTTTAATCTAGTAGATTTGTCTACCTGTTTTTCCCCCTGCAAGTAGTTAGTTGTTTTTGTTGGTGATGGTGTTAGAGTTGATATTCTATAGGAATGTTTACAATCCCAGGCGCTTGCCTGTGAAGGAGAGTTCAGCACGACTCTCTAGGACCCTTAGGTATTATCTGAAGAGCTACCGTCGTTATCATTAAAGCCAGTTACAAATTTCACTTCTCTAAATGCCAGTGCTATTCCGCTTAGTCTCTAACCCAGCCGTACGCAAACTATGGCCCGCGGGCCAGATCCGGCCCGTTAGGCTGTTCTATCCGGCCCCGCGGAGCGGAAAGAGCGCAGGGTTCTCTCGCTCTCGCCTCCGCTCCCTCACCAGCAGCAGTGTTAACACGGCAACGTCGGGAAACACGGCCGCAGCTCCTTCTTCTGAGTCCAGTTTAAGAACCCGTTGTGGCCCTCGAGTCAAAAAGTGTGCCCACCCCGGCAACCCGTCACCTTCAGGATACTTCATTTCATTGTTGCTACATCAACAGTGATTTCTGTCGCTGGGTTTTAATATTGAAGACTTGCGTCAGAGCTGTGACTTTTATATTTCCTTGGTGATCTAATGGCAATTGGATTTTTAATGTCAACTAGTGTGTCCAAAAGATTGCTCAGAAATTTGTCCAAAATGGTGAAGTCCCAAACAATGAAGCCGTAGACTTCTATTTTTGCCAAATATGGGTTATTCTGTTATTGTATTCTAATCCCCCTTCACTCCCCGCATGAATGCTGTTTGCCATCTCATAACAATTGACAGCTTTGCTTAATTCTAAAGATGTGAACATGCAGCATTACCATTCCTCTAATTAGCTCTTGTACATCTCTAAGAAGAAACTTATAAAAGTATTTTTATTGTTCCTCTCCAAAATATAAGAAACAATAGGATTACATTTTTATTGCAACATCAAAGCAACTTAGATAACATAACTAAATTTATTTCAGTAGCCTGAACTCTTAACACATAGTAGGTCCAGAGTAATATTTGTCAAATTTAGTCACTGACAAATGATAATTTTGCCTTCTGCAATGTTCCAAAACACTTCTTCTATCATCCTGTCCTCGTGTATTTCATAGTTCTCTGGGTGGAGATAGGTAAATAAGCGATCTATGCCTCTGTTTCTATTTAATTCATTAGATTTCACATAAGTGAGATCTTGTGGCATTTATCTTGCCCTAACTGACTCATTTCACTTAGCATAATAATCTCCAGGTCCATCATGCTGTCACAAAAGGTAGATTTTTTTTTTCTACAGCTGTGTAGTACTCTATTGTCTAAATGGATCAGAGCTTTTTATTCACTATTGATGGGCATTTGGGCTGTTTCCAGATCTTGGCTATCTATACATATAAAAGCCTAAGCAACTGAACGACCAAATGACTGAAAGACCGGTCACTATGACATGCACTGGTCACCAGGGGCCAGATGCTCAATGCAGGAGCTGGCCCCGGGTGGTCAGTGAACTCCCACAGCCAACCTCCCGGGGCTGGCCAATCTCTCATGGTCCCTCCCCCCAGCTGGCCAGCCCCGATTGCCAGCCAGGCCAAGGGACCCCACCTGTGCATGAATTCGTGCACCAGACCTCTAGTTGCAAATAATGCTGCAATGAACATAGGGATGTATATATTCTTTCAAATTACTGTTTTGGGTTTCTTTGAATATATTCCTGAATACATACATATATTCCTTTGGAATATATTTTTATTATTTATCTTTCTTGCTTTATTAAAGTGGCGAGAATTTTCAATTCTGTGTTAAATAAGGGTAGTGAAAGTAGATATTTTTGTCTTTCTACTTTTAGAAAGATAATTCCCCACTAAGTATATTGTTAGCAGTAGATTTTCTGTAGCTGTTCTTTATTTGAAGTAATTTCCTCTATTCCTAATTGATGAGAATTTTTATCAAAAATGGGTGTTGGGTTTTGTCAAATACTTTGTCTGCATTAATTGATATGATCGTGTGATTTTTCTTTTCTTGCTTGTTGATATGGTGGCTTACATTGATTGATTCCTAATGTTAAGCCAGCCTTGTATAACTAGAATAAATCCTATTTAGTCAGGGTGTAAAATTCATTTTATACCATGTTAATTTGGACTTGCTAATATTTGTTGAAAAATTGTTTGCCCTAGCCAGTTTGGCTCAGTGGATAGAGCATCGGCCTGTGGACTGAAGGGTTCCAGGTTTGATTCCGGCCAAAGGCACGTGCCCAGGTTGTAGGCTCCATCCCCAGTAGGGGTGTGAAGGAGGCAGCCGATCAATGATTCTCTCGCATAATTGATGTTTATATCTCTCTCTCCCCCTCCCTTCTTCTCTGAAATTAATAAAGAAATATATATTTTTTAAAAGAATTCTAGAAAAATATTTTTTTCATCTAAGTTTATAGGGATATTAGTCTGTAATTCTCATTTTGTTCCCCTTTTTTTTAGTTTGAGTATCAAAGGAATGCTGATCTCATAAGATGGGTTAAAAAGTGGTCCCTCTAATTGGCTTTTGGGAAGAAAATGTTTAAAATGATGTTAATTTATTTTTAAATGATTATTAGAATTCTCCAGTGAAGCCGTTTGGGCTTGGAATTTTTTTCTAGGATATTATATTATAAATCACATTTCTTTAATGGTTATAGGCCTATCCAGATGACTTTACTTCACCTTGTTGAGTTTTGGCTGTTTGTGGTTTCTGAAGAATTGGTCCATTTCTTCTGGTTTTCAAATGTATGAACATAAAGTTGCTAACATTTCCTTATAATTCTTTTATTATATTCATAAAATGTAGTGATATCCCCTGCTTGATTCCTGCTATTAGTAATTTTTGTTTTATCTTTGTCAGTTTTGTTGGAGTTCTGGCAACATTATTATTTAAACAAAAAACTATATATCTTTTTCATTATCTTTCTTGTTTTCCCGTCTTTAATTTCACCTCTTATCTTTATTATCCCCTTTCTTCTGCTTGCTTTGGGTTTACTTTGCACCTCTCCTTCTAGTTTCCTGAGGTAGGAGTTTAGATAATTGATTGAGAACTTTCTTCTTCTGCACTATATCACTTTCCCTGTTAGCATGGCTGTAGTTACATTCTACGTATTTTGATGTCATATTTCCATTTTCATTCATGCCTAAATATATGTTGACTTATTTTGAGACTCGAAGCCTGGTGCACAGGATTTGTGCACTGGTGAGGGGAGTGATCTGCAGGGATCAGCCCTCCTTGAGAGTTCCGCTCATCTCTGTTAGCCCAGCTGTGCTCCCACTGTGGGAGCACACTGACCACCAGGGGCAGCTCCTGCATTGAATGTATGCCCCCTGGTGGTTAATAAGTATCATAGTAACTGGTCTACCAGTCATTCTGGTTGTTCTGCTGTTCAGTGTTTTTTTTTTATATAGGATAATAAAGCTTTCTGGGCTGGGCCATTTGTTTTGTTGAGATCCCCTCATGGCAAGCCCGGACACTTTGTGTAACTTCCCTGGAATCCCCCAGCTGCCAGATGTCTCTCACTGGGGGGCGCAGCCTCAGGCTCAGTGAGATGGGGAAGAAGAGCACTTCTGGTTGTTGATACTAAGCAGGATCCACAATTGTGCTCCCTTTCCTGAGCTGCTCAGCTCACCTTGTACTGTTGGTGGGGCTCCAGTTCAGTCCTCTGGAGGAGTGAGCCTACCTAGATCTTCTTCTGTTGCTAGTTTGGGAGATGACAGGCTTAGTTTTATGTCAGCTATTGGGTGGGTGGTCTTTAAATGCCCTGCCACAAGTTGTTTCTCTAGTCCTGGGTCCATAGAAAATTCTCCTCTCTTTCCACCTTTGAAAGTTCTCCTTTGCTTGCCTCTTCTGCCATTTCCAGGGATTTTAGTTGTACTTAGAGTTGGAGAAGCCAGAAGAAGTGAGTCTGCTCCATCCTGTTTAAAGAAAAGATCAAATAGCTTTTTAAAAACTGTTGTTAATACTTCTTTTTCATGTCCAATTAGCAGATCACTTAGCAAAAAGGTCATTTGAGCTGTGGGAGCAATGGTAGTATAAGTATTATTTTCACAGGCTTGTATTTCAAGTCAGCTATGAGGCAGTGAGTGCTACAATAATTCCCTCAAAGTATGCCCAATGGCCATTAAGAACCACACAGAATGTGGTAGGATTTAGGGACACATATACAAGTTGCTGCACTAAAGGACTTTTTAGCCAAAGAGAAGATGCGTTCCCTTAATATAATGGCCCAGGAACCCATGACTACAGGTGCCCCTTTGAGTTTGAAGGACAACCTCTAAGAGGTGATGTGCCTCAACCAAGTGCAGCAGCATCCTCCACAACAACCTTGATTTTTAGTCCTGAAGTTTCCAAGTGCTTCAGACATATACTATTTCATGAATAGGGCAGGGAAAACATTTCAGCTTCAAATAAATCACCAAGAGCCTTGCTTCCTCATTGGCATGTCAAATTACAGAACTTTGTTCTTTGGTTTTGAACATCTTTGAGGTTTGATTGCAATACAGAGTGATTTATTCAGATCAATTGAATATTAAAAATGATTATACACCAGAATCTATTTGGGGAAAATACCCTGAGTGATTTTGCTTAATTTTGTGCCATATCAAGTTATAGAGCCATGCTTCTAATATGCTAAAGTGATTATTAAGATTCTGTGCTATGCACATTGGTGACTTCAGAAAATAAGAGATAGAATCTCATTTTCAGGACTAAACTCTGCTTGAAGTGATTTTACTAAAATGCCTAAAAAAGAGCCTTTGATACAGAGCAGCATGCAATTATGTGTCAGTGGTTGATGAGGAGGAAAATAGCAGCAGGGACTTAGAAGAGAGAGTGATCACTGTGGATTGGGTTGATATGAGAATGTTCTGGAAGGTTGTACATTCAAGATAGGTATGGTCGGATAAGTGGGAGGTGGCACTGTGAAGAAAGTCATGAAGGTTAATATAGGCAAATGCTACACTGAGGCCAGGCTGTCCTGTTGGCCGAGTGGATGTTTTGCCGATGGGAGTTAAGCTGAAGCCATATTCTGAAGACTTGAGTGCCAGGCCAAGGGGATCTTTATTTTCTGAGAATCTGGGGACTTTAAGATGTTTTGAACTGAGGAGCAGTGCAAGTCAATACAGGGTAGGTAGACATCGGTTTGCAAAAGGAGGTTGATTTCTGTGGCATGGCTAGGGCTCAAGAGGATGATGGTGCTGAGGTGGGAGAAGTGAAGACCTAGAAAGGACCACTGTCAATCTTTGAACAATAAGTTTTTGAAGAATAAAATTACTTTGTAAGTGAAAGACCATATAGTGGGGCCTTGACTTACGAGTTTAATTCGTTCCGAGACGGAGCTCGTTAAGGAGCTTGTTAAGGAGCTTGCTAAGTCAAATTATTCTATCAACTCAATGCAAAAAATCAGCCGACAGACAGCTGGTATCTCAAAAAACTCGTTAGTCAGGACACTCGTAAGTCAAGGCCCCACTGTATTAAAAAACAAACACACACACAAATGCACATGTGATTCAGTGAATATTTTAATAGTATTTTAATTTGTATTTTGTGTCCAGTATCACTGTTCACACTAAACTGCTCTCTCCAATGCTTTAAGTATAATTTCAATTTATTCATGTGTAGTTAAAAGTAAATAATATTAAGATTAGTGGTTTGACTATGGCTTTGCTATCTAATTCTGTCTTTATTTACCCTGAGAAAGCTTGGCTGAATACATGGAATGAGAAAGAGAAAAGAATCAAAGGTAGCACCAAAGTGTCTACTCTAGTTAGTAGGGAGAACAATGAAAAGTACATTAATTTTAATTTTAAAATTTTAGATTCATAAAAATAGTTTATATCTTATACATGGTAGCCAAAATACTAAAATAATAATATTATAAATTTAAAAAGCATAGATAAAGTCTTTTAGCTTATAGGATTGATAATCATTTATTGACAATGTGAGAGAAAAAAAAAACAGATAAAATAATGGAGTTGTAGGAGAAATGAAAGCAGGCATTATAAACCAACAGTGAGATAATCTTCCTAAAAAGCATAAAGGTGGATTTTGATTGAAATAATTGTTACCCTAATGTGATTCCTAAGTAGCAACAATACTATCCAGTTGCACATAAGTTATGACTCAAGACTGACCTAACAAGGGTTAGATAAATGTTTTAGATTCTGGAAGAAACTCAAATGGAATAAAACACAGTAAAATATAATAATTATTTTATTAATTATATTATTGTTCTAGTGATAATTTTCAGTCCATTGACATAGCCAATATCATTTTGTGTATGTTTTCATGTAGTGTCAGTGATATAAAAATGGTAGAAAAGACATTAATAGATATTCCTTAAATGGAAATATATCCATGAAAGAATACATGCTTATCTACTATCTATTTTTCCTTCAGAGAACCTGACATAGAAAGAGAAGTGAAGCAAAGGAAACAATCCATGAAAATGGCTGTGGAAAGTCAACTCATGGACAGTCTAGGCTTAAATCAGATTTTCCCATCAATTTTGCTTAATCCCTGAAATAATCTTTCATTCTACTGTATTGTTGACATAAAAGACACCAAAAATGATATGAAAACAAAATCATAAACCTCACCTTTTGGAACTTATATGTGTATCTCATTTAAACTCATTTGAGCACTGTTAAACTCACTAGACAATGTTCAATATGCATGAGATGTAAATGATGCAGCTCTAGGTAACTGATCTGCAATTACTATAAACAATAAAATCATTAGTGTGCATTTGAAATAAATAATGAGATGTGAAATCATTATAATAATGTATTTCTAAGTAAAAGCAGCCAACTTACATCAAAATTGTGTCATCCATAATTTAAATAAAGTTGATGCATTTTCTAAAGTGCACCACTGTGCTATCACAATCATTTGCTTCTTTGAAATGAAGGGTTTATTCCACCTCTTAAAAGTAATTATAGGCTGAGAAGTTGCTGCTGTGGTCTCCTTCAGACTTTGCCTCTGAAACTCTGGTTCCTCACCACTTCACTGGCAGGCACGATGATGCAGAGAGGAACATGAGTAAAAGGATAAAAACCCAGCTGAGGTTATGGCGTTGTGGGGTGAGGTTATGCTGTCTTCACCGCTGAGTGGTTCAGCGGTGAAGGTAGCATACTTTTATGGTTAACTTTGGCCATACTCAAATGGTTAACTTTTTTAGGTTCATTTATACTCAGTGCTCAAATCATTGTGGTCTGATTTACAAACCCATGAGGTTATTTTTTTTTCTATAAAATCTGAAGTTTAGGTAGAAGAGAAGAAACAGGAGAGTAAAAGGCGAAGTGTTATCCTGTCCATCATTCCAAAACCAACCACAAATACCCACTTAATGTTGCAAATTCATCAATGGCTGGTGGGAAACCCATGCTCTGGTCTTGAAGTGATACCTGAGCCTGCTCACACACTTTGTTCACCTAGGCAACCTGAGCACCACTCCTCTACCTAGAAATAAATAAATTATTTTTAAAAATACAGCTACTGCTTTCAAAGAATTAGCTACCTAGTTACAGAACAAACATGGTGTTAAAATAGTGAATATTGTTACAGAATAAAGATAGGTGGTATCAAACCACAGAGACCATGAAGTATAAAATCCTGGCAAGTTCACTGCCTCTCAGAGCACTCCACAGGTGAGGTTAATTTTCTTCTGGTCCTTGACAAGAACATACAGTTTCAATAAAGGAATTAGGAAGAGATGGGGCAGGATAATTAGTCCTGGGAATATCATGTTATGCATTCTGAAGTAAAAGTGATTGGAGCCTCTAGCAAACATTGCTCTTGCCTTGCCCCATAACTCTTGGTCCACCGCTGAGCTCACTGCAATTTAGGAGCACCGTTGCTATATTTAGGACAGCTAAGCAACCATGTTTCTCTGCTTCTCTTCCTGAGGGTCTTTTCTTGTGTCATAGGAGCTTGCTCATAGCACAATCAACAAAGGCCTCAGGCATAGTGTCCCCAGGATAACTCCCAGCCAATTGTTGATGAATGAATCCATCTACTTCCTCACCCTTCATTTGAACAATTCCTCACAAGCTGCCCACAAGAGAAAGAGGTGTTGCAATAAACAAAATAACAATTCCCAAAGATAACTATATCTTAATTCTGAGAATCTGTAAATATGTCACCTTATGTGGTATGAGACTTTTCATATGTGATTAGTTAAGGATTTTGAGATGGAAAGGCTATCCTGGATTATCTGGGTGAGGCCCATGTAGTTACAAGGATCCTTATAAGAAAAAGAGGAAGGCAAGAAGGTGAAAGTCAAAGAAATCTGAAGATGTTACACTGCTGGCTTGAAGTTGGAGGAAGGGGCCACAAGCCAAGGGAAGCAAGATGTCAGAAGCTAGAAAAAGTCAGGAAACATTCTCTTCAAGAGACTCCAGAAAGAAAGCAGCCTGGCCAACACTATGACTTTCCAGGGTGTGGTCTCCTTTCATCTTGAGTTGCTAAAATAGCCTGACTTAATTCACCATTTCTCTCTGTTTCAATCCAGGCTGCACCACGCTGACAGGTTGCTCCTCTCAAACACAACACAGAAACCCTGAATTGGTCTTGTGACATTGGTGTCAACTAATAGAATTAACTTTATGAGACACAGGCTCTGGAGCCTACCTATTTCGTTTTATATTCTGGAGTTCTGAAATCTTGATGTGTAAAAGATTTCCTTAAATCCAGGAGAGCACACGAAAATTGCATATTTGCAATCTCCACCACGATGGTAGACTGATTACATTGCTGGCCCTAATTAATGGCATTTCTACATCCAAGCTTTTGCCATTGTGACTTTGTAGCTACTCCTATCAGGTAGTAGCATATGTTTCTCATATTGTGAATTGCAAATTGTTCTAATTCCTAAAGGTTCTGATTCCATAAGTAGATATAGGGCAAAGCCCTGAAGACTCATTATGTGCTGGTGATTCTATTTCAGGATGTTCCAGAGACCTACACTGACAATGAGTTGGGAGAGCCAGGAGAATTAAGACATTACTATAATGACCTATAACTGAGTCAGGTCTCACAATGCAGAATGTGCAGGTGCACCACACACACCTGAAGAGCCATTGAACCAGTGAACCAGCACAGTTTTCTGTCTTAGGAATATGGCTTTACAGAGCCATAGCTATTGATTCATAGACAAAAAAATCTATAATTTGATATTTTTGGTCGGATAGCCCTTAAACAAAGGCTTACTTAGAATCCCAGAATGAAAGTGGTAGGAGTAGCTGGCTGTGCAATCCAAGTGCTTGGTCTTCCTTTCCAACCCTGCGCTCCGCTCGGCTCCTGAAGTGTCTGAGGACCACAGTTAGAAACCATTGGCTTTCAGGATGCCTCAGTCTGCTATGCAAGTTTCTGAATTTGGTTGTATTGTTTCTGTTATTTACTGCTGCATAAAAACCAGCACTAACTCCGTGGCCTAAAACAATGACTTTTTATTTCATTTTTCTCACTGAACCTGTGGGTCAGGAATTGGGGCTTTGCATGGTAGCAATGCCATCTCTCTGCTACTTTGGATGTCTGGAGCCTCAGCTGGGAAGATTCAAATGGCTGTGGTTATGAACTTCCAGAAGTTTCTTCACTCACATGCCTGGTACCTAGACTGGGATGAATTGAAGGCTGGGCTTGTGTGGGGAGTGGTGACTAGAACCCTTCCACGTGGCTTCTCCATTTGGCTCGGGTAGCTGGGTTCCAAGGTGGAGTGTTGTGATATGATAGTGATTGTGTAGATAGTAAGTGTTCTAGGAAATCCAGAAGTTGTGTGAATGTTTAGGAACTAGCCCTGAAAGCCTCACATCCTCACCTCTACTATACTTTTTGGTCAAGGCAGTCACCAAAGGTTCATACAAGTTCCACAGGAAGAGACATAGACTCCATTCATTATTTGGTAATGGGAGGGAGATGGGAGATATTCATGCTGCCATCTTCAGGACACACTATCTTCCACACTCCACCCTCTGGCCACAATAATTCATACACATACAAAAATGAACAAAACCTTCCAAGACGCCCCCAAAGTCTTACCAGCTTAAAGGTCAAGACCTCACCAAATAGATCAGGTGCAGACGAAGACGAAGCTCCCCAGTTCAGGGTCCTTGCCTGCACTTCTTTGAGACAAGCTATCTGCTCCCAATGGTGGGAGCAGCATTTCAGATTAGCACACGGTGTGAAAGGTATTATTGTGCCCATATCTGGAAAATAGAACTTATTAGTACTATAGTTGTTATTTTCAATTTTCCATCCACTTACTTCTAATGTGAATCTTCCATACCCTAAATATGTCATGCTTTTACAGGTTTCTTTGCTTTTGTTCACAAAATTCCTCCTTTTATAATCGTCTCACTCTTCCCTGTCAATCAAAATTTGTCTCTTTCAAAGTCCCCCAAATACTTTCTATTTATAGAAGTCTCCTGTGATACTCCAGCCTACAATGACCTCTTCATAGTCTCAATATTCGAGTCTCCACTATGGGCCATCCCAGGAATAAAAGAATGAGCAAAAACAGAAACAGGCACATGTAAAGAAAAAAAAATCTAGACATAGACCTTATACACTTGACAAAAATTAACTCAAAATAGATCACAGAACTAAATATTAAATGCAAAACTGTAAAACTCCATAAAGATAACATGAAAAAATCTAGATAACTTGGGATTTGGTGATGACTTTGAAGATATAATACCAAAGGCACAATCCATGAAAGAAATAATTGATAACTGAAATTAATCAAAATTAATTTATTTTCTCTGTGAAAGACAATATCAAGATGGGAAGCCACATACTGGGAGAAAATTATGTGTGACAGACATCTCTAATAAAGGACTATTACCCAAAATATACAATAAAATCTTAAATCTCAACACCAAGAAGACAAATGATTAAAAAAATGGGCTAAGGACCTTAACAGACACCTCACCAAAGAAAATAACAGATGTCAAATAAGCATCCATGGATGTGAGGACAATCTGGCTGTGACATCTGTCACTCCATTGATCACCAGGGTGGATTCAGCTGATCTGGCTGGCTAGGCAGGTGTCCCCCTCTTCCCTCACTGATCCATGTGTGTCCCTCCCAGAGCTGCAAGCTCGGTCAAAGAGGATGACCTTCCCCCCAGAAGAGAGGGCTGGTCTTTGGCCAAGGGTATACCAGTAGCTGCATTCCCCTGCTTGAACCTCCAAATGCTCTCAAATAAGCATATCATGAAAAACTTCCCATCATGTCAGCAGGGAAATGCAAATACCACCATCCACTTATTAGAATGGCAAAATCTAGAACACTGATTACACTAAATGGTAGTAAGAATGTGGACCAACAGAACTCTTATTCCTGGCTGGTGAGGGTGCAAAATGGTAAGGCTACTTAAGAACACAGTTTGGTGACTTCTTACAAAACTAAATGTACTCTTACCATATGATCCAGCAATCATATTTCTTGGGTATTTACCCTAACTGGCTAACAGCTTATGTTCACAAAAATACCTGCACATGAATATTTATAAGATCTTTATTCATAATTGTCAAAACTTGGAAGCAACCAAGATGTCCTTCAGTAGATGAATGACTAAATAAACTATGTTAAAACTAGATAATGAAATATAATTCAGAGCTAAAAACAGGAGTCACCAATCCATGAAAAGATATAGCAGAGTTTTAAATGCGTATATCTAAGTGAAAGAACCAATCTGAAAAGGCACTAGAGAGGCAGGTGGGGCCATCATTCCACAATGGTAGTGTTGATGAATTTTAATTGGGGTAGGTTAGGTGGCAGTGGCTGACATAAGATTTGTCCATTAAAAATATTTTTCTTCGAAGATGGCGGCATAGATAAACACCGGGAAATAGTCGCCTCCCACAACAATTGAAAATTAGCCCAAAGGACGGAGCAAACATCGTCCAAAACAACAGGAAGGCTGGCTGAGTGTAATTTCTACAACTAGAAGAAAAGAAAAGCACGCTGAGAGCCAGAGGAGCTGCGGAGGCTGAGTGCAGAGGTACAGCGGCGGCTCGCGCGCGCGGAAAGGGGGTGGCACCTGAGGACGCGGCTGTCTTTTTGAATCACAAGCTCCCGATTGCTCTGATCTCCGGCTCCGGGAAGTCTCTGGGGACCCAGGTCTCATACGGGGAGAGGCTGCTCTCTCAGGCGGCAGCGGGCGAACTTGGGGGGCCGCTTTCCCTCAGAGGTGCTTGCAGCCATTGCCGGGACACTGAGACGCGCGACTCCGGGCGCGGAGAATCAGCCATAGCTTCTTTCTCCGGCCTTTTGACTCCCTGAGGCCCCGCCCCACCCGGGCTGCGGCAGAGGCTTTTGCATGTGAATGCCCCAGAACTTTGCAACCTGATAATTACCTAACTGCAGCCGGGCCAGCCAGACCCGGAACTTCCAAGAGAAGGCCCAAGGCCCCGCAGCGGCTTGCATTGCTTCACAGCTGAGCCTCTTAGTGGCGGCTCCGGCTGTGTGGCCTCAGGCAGGGGCTGAATTAGCACCTCCTTAGATCCAGGAGCCACTGTACCCAGTGGTCAGAGGAGGACCATTCTCCCACTTCAGACACAGCTGCTTCCCACAGCCAATTGGCCTGGAGGTCAATTCCTCCCAGTGATCCTACAACAATCGAGGCACCAAGAGTGCACCAAGAGTGTCCACCCCAGGTAACTGGGGAGGCTGAGCTACTGGGCCCTACAGGACACCCGGCGCGCAGGCCACTCTATCAACACAGGGAAGCAGCCAAAATGCGGAGACAAAGAAACAGGTCACAATTGGCAGAAACGGAGGAGGCCAGACGACTGGATATAGAGTTCAATGCCACGTTTATAAGGTTTGTCAAGAATTTTATGGAAACCGCCGATAAATTTAATGAATCCCTCAAGGAGTATGGTGAGACCATGGAGGTCATGAAAAAGGACCAATTAGAAATTATGCATACACTGACTGAAATAAAGAATACTTTACAGAGATCCAACAGCAGACAAGAGGATCCCAAGAATCAAGTCAAAGATTTGAAATGCAAAGAAACAAAAAATACCCAACCGAAAAAGAAAAAAGAAAAGAGATTCAAAAAATATGAAGATAGTGTAAGGAACCTCTGGGACAACTTCAAGCGTACCAACATCAGAATTATAGGGGTACCAGAAGGAGAGAGAGGGCAAGATATTGAAAACCTTTTTGAAGAAATAATGACAGAAAACTTCCCCCACCTGGTGAAAGAAATGGACTTACAAGTCCAGGAAGCGCAGAGAACTCCAAACAAAAGGAATCCAAAGAGAACCACACCAAGACACATCATAATTAAAATGCCAAGAGCAAAAGATAAAGAGAGAATCTTAAAAGCAGCAAGAGAAAGACAGTCAGTTACCTACAAGGGAGTACCCATCCGACTGTCAGCTGATTTCTCAACAGAAACCATGCAGGCCAGAAGAGAGTGGCAAGAAATATTCAAAGAGATGAATAGCAAGAACCTGCAACCAAGACTACTTTATCCAGCAAAGTTATCATTCAGAATGGAAGGTCAGATAAAGAGCTTCACGGATAAGAAAAAGCTAAAGGAGTTCATCACCACCAAACCAGCATTATATGAAATGCTGAAAGGTATTCTTTAAGAAGAGGAAAAAGAAAAAGGAACTCTTACCATTTGCCACAGCATGGATGGAACTGGAGAGTGGATAAATACCACAAGATCTCACTTATTTGTGGAATATAATGAACAACATAAACTGATGAACAAGGACTGATCCAGAGACGGAGAGGCATTGATTGGACTGTCGGGCCTTGGAGGGAAGGTAGGGGAGGGTGGGGGCAAGGGGGAAAGATCAACCAAAGGACTTATATGTAAGCATATAGGCCTAACCAATGGACACGGACAATGGGGGGGTGAGGGGGTGAGTGGGGAGAGGGGGGGTAGAGGGTACACATATGTAATATCTTAATCAATAAAAAATATTTTAAAAAAAAATATTTTTCTTCAGTTTGCTATGTGGAGAATGGATTAGGTGGGGCCTGATGTGGATAGCAAGTCAGAGACCTTTTAATAACTTAGTCTAGGGTGTGGTATTTGAAGTATTGGTAGTGATGAACAAAAAAATACCTTATTGGATTCTTAAGCCAACCCTGTCTTTTAACATCTCATTATTTTTGTGGCTTTGAGTCATCATCAAATACATTGACTTATCTTATCACACAAGCACGTTTCTTTTTTCACTCAACCTATATGATAAAGCCCTTGAGGTTGAAAGTTGTATTTATATATTTTTAAGTGCCCAACATATTGGATAAAGTAGTTACTATTCAATAAGTATTTAAATGAAATAATGGATTAAAGAACAAATGAATAAATTAATTTGAGGACATTATTATTTATATTGCTCATTTTTTTTTTTAAGTTCTCTCTCTATGACATCAACAGAATTCAGTGAATTTTATGTTGTAATTTGTTACACAGGCAGAATCTGGGGCCACACTCAGAGGGGCCAGGAGTATTTCAGAACCAATAGGAGGTGTGTCCAACATTACCCCTTGCCGTCTTGTCTTTGCAGAAGGAGCAGGCCTGCTGCTAGTTTCTATAGAAACTATGATCCAGGCCTGGAAGCAGTCCATCCGGGCCACTGACAGGACTGAGCCCAGCCCCAACACTGCCGTGAAGGAGCTGTTCAGTGTCTGACCTGCCTCGGTGCTACTGGGTTTACTCCATGAACTTTGCTGAACTTGCACTCCTCTAGGAAGTCCAGGGGGAGGGGAGAGGGTGCTCGCTGGCTATTTGTTCTGATTACATGGCAGTTATTGCCATGAGCTGGCTACCAGTCCAGGCACTCATAATGACCTTTGGAAGATAATTAATCAACTATAGATCAAAGAGCTAATTGTAGGAAAACTTCATTGAGGTAGAACTGCACAGCTGGGCACAGACTATTCTTGAGAATAAGTCTCATGAAATCCGGAGCATCAAGCAGAATTCTTTGGTAGCTATTAAAGATCTTTAGGGGGTGGTCCCGGAGGGTAAGACTCTAGTCAGGGAAAGACTAAGCCATTACCCTTTACAGAATTAACAAAAAATACATATATAACTAACCCTCTCGTGATGTGGGAGGTACAATCAAACTACAGATTGAAGAGATAGTAAAGAGGGTGCATAGCCTCTGGATGGCAAAGAAGAGAATAACCCCAGAATTGTACCCTGAGCTTAGGAGATTTGGACAGTAAAGCATGAGCCTAAAAGAGGATGCCTGGATCATGTTAACTGACCACTGTCTGGAAACACCAGAATCCTCAGGGGAGAAATTCAGATTCATGGCAAAAACATTAGATGTCCAACTGTGGATGTCTTTGACTGTAGTCAAGAATTAGGATATTCAGACATAATTTAGTCAGGCAACGGACCCTTTCCTGATCCATTAGTCTAACGCTGGACTGTACTTATAGTGAAAGACAGATGTTGAATCCTGCAACACCTAAATCACGACAAATTGCATCCACTCTGTCCTTCTCACAAACTGGTGAACTGCTGATCCACTTCCCTAGAATAATACAAGCTCTGAATCTACCTATGGTTTCCCGGGTCTGTCTTTTCCCATCTCTCATCAGTCTCTTCATGACCCAGAGTCTGAAGTAGGAGATGGTTTAGATCAGCACAGTTGCAGGGGAGATTTTTCCCTAAAGACCTGACTTTCTCAAGCAGTTGAGACAACTGGACTAAACCTGTGCCAAAAACTGGGCAGACACAAACTTGTAGACACAGACATTACTGTCTCTGACATTAGTAAGCTGGGTGTTTAGTGAGGTTTTTTCCAGGATGACAGAGGAACTGAAACCACTGAAGCTGGCCTTATGATTGTCTGGAATAATGTGTATCCACGAGCTTGCTCTCACTAATAACCATCTCTTTTCTTACAGGTGCAGCCATCTGGTCATTTCTAACCATGCTTTAGTGTCCTCTATGGCTGGGTCAGCGAATGACTCATACATGTTAGAGGTTTAAATGGTAAGGGTTGTGGACAGAAAGGAGTACTAAACTTAGGTTCATCTTTTGGGTTAGCAGTGTAGACAGAGGAGTAAAAGTATCTTACCTAAAACTGATCTTAGAAAAGAGTTGGCCTCTTGCAAATATCCATGCAAACTTCCCCCAGTCCAGGGCTTATGGCAATCAATCCAGTCTGCTGCAAGGTTTAGACCCCAGTTCTTCCCTCCCATGTACAACCCCTGCACCCAACGCCACAAGAGAAATTACTGCTACTCCTAACCACAGCCATTGAGCTGGCAGGATCGGTCATGTCAGGTCACTTTTGTGTCTTGACCCCTCATTGTGTCACTTTCCTAACCAGGCACTATAAAAGGTGTGCAGTCTAAGAGACAGGTGCCTTCCTCAGCTGTGATATTCACCCTGCTGGCTATCAGGGGTTGTCCTTTCAGGAAGGGGCAAGGAGGAGCCCACCGGCTCCTCATGGCCACATCAGTTTCTTGCTGCTTGCTGCTCCTGCATGCCTGGAATGCCTGCTGGGCAACATGCAAGGCATGGAGGCTTGAAGAGGCATCTGGTTTTTGCCTGCATTGCCACGAAAGGCAGGTTTACAAAGGCAAATAGATACTCAAGCCGGGGCCATGGAAGCTGGTGGAACTTCTCATCCAGGCTCTCTGCAGCGATGTGGTGCTGCTGAAATGCTAAGAGGTGGAAACCCTACGGGGACGTCACCGCCACTGGAAAGGTAGCCCCTTTGATCCCACCTATTGGCCCATGTCACTGAGCATTAGCATAAAAGGCTCTGCATTAACCTCACGGTTCCTTGTACCGTGCTTTCAATGTTCCAGATCCAGCCCACGAAACAACAAAAATTATATCAGTACTTTCCTCTATAGGGTCCTAGTCAACAAATATGTATTTGGCAACTAGTGTGGCTTATAACTAATTATACAATGTAGGCAAAAGTAGGCTTACAGTTATTTGTGTGGAAAATCATACAATAATTAATAAATAATAATACAAAAGTAAACTGTTTCCCGTACTCACACCTGTAAACCCTCTTCCCCCCCGCCCCCTGTACATTATCAATGTTACAGCACGGCGCCGGAGCAGCAATTCCCTGACGTTCCTGAGTGAGAAACATTGTGCCCATTCTTAAATACTCGTTTCTGCTGGCCTGGCATCTGGTAGGACTGAATCTTTCCTGTGTTTGGAAGGAGTTCTGAGATGTGTCCTCTGGAAGGGCGGTGACCTACTCGGTAACCCTGGGGGTAGCGCGGGCTGGAAGACGTGTCCGACCACAGAGGCTGTTTCTTTGCACTGATGAAGAACTGGGCTGCTAGAGCCAAGAGTGAAGCCACAAAAGCATTAAATTAGTCTCAGGCTTCACAGGGCCTCACAAGTTGATTGAAGAAGCAACACTCGTACGCAAAAGAGAATTAAAGGGTGGTGTATTTCTAATCCAATGCTAGATTGAAAACAGGTAAGTCCCAGCGGTCAGCGGTGTTCTGTTCTGTTCACGTGGAAAAGAAAAACTGACTCCATGGCCCTTAGACGTAAAGAGTGGCACAAGCCAGCATGACACAGAAGCCTGCGACCAAACTATTACACATTTCCATGCATACTATTAAACAGATATTGACTTTCATGAGGTTATATCAGGATTTATTGGCCCGAGAGGTAAATATTGACTGATAAGATGTTGAGGTCAATAATTACCTCCAGGGACAATAAATCTTTATATTCACAGACACACAAATTCAATAGTCAGTGTGGTTGGTTAGATTAAACGCAAATTCCAAGTCATTAGAAATATCTGGAAATCCCTTTTCATAACCATGGATTCTGACAGTTTATAATTCACCTTAAAATAGCATATTTTAAATCAGATCTGATATAATTCCAGAAGAGAGAGAGTCAGGTTTATTTTTAATCATAGCCTTATGAAAAAAAATCATGTTATATATGTTTTCAGGTTGTCTGGTCCTGTTTCAGCAGCCAACCAGTGATTGCTGCCTGGTAGGTACTCAATATACATTTAAAAAAAAATGAAATTAGTCTCATGCAATTAGGCATTCAAACTCTTAATCAACAACAAAAGCTGATTTAAAAGCATATGTTACATAACAATCATAAATGTTTTAAATTCACTTAGTCTACCATTACAAAGTATTTATTCAGAACTTGTTTTAAGGTAAAGGGCATATCAGGCAAACAGTTTATGCTACTGTTGAACTTTGAAGTATTTGGATCGTTTATGTTAGTTTTTTACCTGAAATTTATTCAGAATTTTATTTTATTCAGAAATTAAAATTTCAGTGCTTTTTAATTTAAGTGCTTTGATATAATTGAGAATTTAAGTTTATAAAGCATGAAAATATTCTACACACTGTCATTTCAAAGAGCTCCTTTTATGGAGGCAATCAATTATTTTGAGAAATTGTATCTAAAGACTGACTGCATACACATCAAGCCAGTGTTGCCTTGTGGTGGGAAGATTGGGGCTGGGGTTGGGGACTGCAAGCAACAGAGTGCTGGTGTACAAATGAGTGCGCTTGCTTGGCGTAAAAGGATGCATGAGCTACAGCATCTTTTTACATGGGCTGCCCTTTGCCTACACCCAATGCCACACTGATGGCCACTCACATTAGCTGTCTCCTGCCCCCATACAACCACTCCACACGCCCTTGCTCTCAACTCGCCAACATTCTCCTTGAGCAAGAGCAAAGAATTGGTCCTTAGAATGGCCAAAAGCAACTGGACTACACAGGGCATTGGGTACTCTGTGGGAGATTTAAAAGATGTCTCCCCAAAGCACAGAGTAATCATGCCAGCCTTCATGGATCAACAACTGTTAACAATTTATCAAGTTTCTGCTGTTTTCTTGCACAAAAATTATAGATAACAATTTAGTTTTATTGCTATTTCTCTTCCTCATTCAGGGCAACCACTATTAGAAGTCTGGTAGTTGGGGGATCAATCGGGGGGGGGGGGAAGGAGACATGTGTAATACTTTAAACAATAAAAAAAGAAGTCTGGTAGTGCTCCTTCTACTAGATTTTGTACACTTTAAAGCATACACATACATACATATCAACATACATCCCAAACATTATTCATTTTTGCATGTGTATTTTTATGTATGTACAATATTATTTTACTTGGACATTTAAAGATTACTTAAATGCCCCATATATTATATATGTATTGTTCTGCATCTCTTTTTATACAATGCATTTTTGGCATCTAATCAGTAAACATTTTAGAGTAATTGGTGCATAGGCTATATCCCCTAATAGTCTTGGAAGTGGATAAGGGGATTAATTACATTCCAATACTTTCCCTGGTTAATTGTATCAGTCTATAGGTCAGAATTTCTTACAGTGACATCCTTATGTACTATGGAAATAAAGATATACCTGGAGGAGATGTGTGTATAAATGTATTTTTTTTGTGTGTGTTTATAAATGTGTATTTACATGTAAATATATTATTCCTAAGGAAATGTTGAATATCTTTTATAAGATTCAAAAACAATTCAATGAATACCAATTTTTGGAACCACTTTTAAGAGCCTTAATTAATTTCAGTGCCATACACTGAAGTAAAATTTTGTTAGGACTAAACTAATGAAAATAAGAGGCTATATGTCTTAGTCTGCTATAACAAAATACCAGTGAATTTGTAAACCATAGAAATTCATTTTTTTATAGTTCTGGAGGCTGGGAAGTCCAAGACCAAGGTCCCAACGCAACGCCTTCTGGTACAGGCTCTCTTCCCGGCCTCCAGCCGCACCTTCTGTCTGTGTCCTCTGCTGGTGGAAGAGGCTGGGGGTCTCTCTGGACCCCCAGAGAGGTATGAGGTATTAATCCCTTATAACCTCATGGCTCCATCCTATGCCCTAGGTACTTGGCAAAGACCCATCTCTAATACCATCATTTTTGAGGATTATGATTTTTAACATATGGATTTACAAATACTCAGGACATTGGAAAATATTAAGACCTGTTGGAAAAGATAGAGATGAATTTTGAAATCATGAATATAACTTTATTTTTAGTAACTTAGACAGTTTACAAGCCACATGTAAATATTTAACCCATGAAATATAGAAATTGAATCAATTATTACATGTTTGAATTTTAAAAGCAGGAGGCATCAATTCCTAGGGATCTTTTAAAGGGTATTCGATTACTGAAGTGGTGGTTGGTCTAATGACCTCTTAATTATTTCTGCAAATTTTCTAATTTCAATCCCTTTATGTTACAGAGAGGGGAAGCTGAGACCCAGAGCACTAAAGGGACTCATGCATAACCACCTGTCCTAAATCTCAGATTATTAAAATATCCTGAAGAATTTCCAAAGAATTTCCAGTTTGGTGGAGGGAGAAAAAGAGATATGGTCTGCCTTTGATATCCTTGGAAGACATTTGCATACGGGCTAATAGTGAATATCCACTTTCATATTCTTCTCTAGGCCGAGCTGGTGGGACACCGAAGCTGTGAATCTGGACGCATGGTTCAAAGTAATTTATACAAATGTTAGGCACTTGATTAGTTCAATGTCCTGGCCATAGGTACAAATGCAAACTGGTAACATGTGAGCTTTAAGAATCGGGTCTCAGAGGCGAGCACAGATGACACTCCTCATTGAGCCAGTCTATGCTTTCATTCCTGAAGGAGAGCAGTGTTAGCAAGATTGTAGTTTCGTTCCTTGGTTGGTGAAAAGCAGCTTTAGAAAGAGTTTCTTCCTCCACTTGAATCAGTCAGTCAGCTACTTATAGATAAAAGTTTACAGGTAGCTGAAACCGGTTTGACTCAGTGGATAGAGCGTCGGCTTGCGGACTGGGGGGTCCCAGGTTCGGTTCTGGTCAAGGGCATGTACCTGGGTTGCGGGCACATCCCCAGTGGGAGATGTGCAGGAGGCAGCTGATCGATGTTTCTCTCTCATCGATGTTTCTAACTCTCTATCTCTCTCCCTTCCTCTCTGTAAAAAATCAATAAAATATATTTTTTAAAAAAAGTTTACAGGTAAAGAGAGAAGCTAATCTTGTCCTACAATTTTTAAGTGAAAAATGAGATAAAAAGAAATTTATCTGGAGAAGGTGGGATTAATTGTGGCTGAAGACCTTGGTTCTAGCTTCACTTTTCTGCAGAGGTTGGTAGAGCTCAGTGTATCTGTGTATAAAGGTATGTATGTTCTTGTGGGTGCATGAGGAGCCGAGCATGCAGTTAAAATGCAACTGTGGCCCCAGCCAGTTTGGTGACTGAAGGGTCCTAGGTTCGATTTCAGTCCAGAGCACATTCTGGGGTTGTGGGCTTGATCCCCAGTAGGGGACATGAAGGAAGCAACCAATAAACGATTCCCTCTCATCATGGATGTTTCTATCTTTCCCTCCCTCTCCCTTCCTCTCTCAGATCAATTTTTTTAATTTTTTTATTATCTTTTAAATATATTTTTATTGATTTTAGAGAGAAAGGGAGAGGAAGGGAGAGATAGAAACATTGATGATGAGAGGGAATCATTGATTGGCTGCCTCCTGCATGCCCCTACTGGGGACAGAGCCCACAACCCGGGCATATGCCCTTGACTGGAACTGAACCCGGGACCTTTGAGTACACAGGCCAATGCTCTTTACACTGAGCCAAACCAGCTAGGGTTCAATATATTTTTTTTAAAAAAATTGCGACTGTGAGGATAGAATTTTGAGCTAATGATTCCAAATCCCCACTTATACCTGGATTATTTATAGAGCAATCAAAGCGATAGCATATGTGATTAGCAATAGAGGTACCATAGTTTCCAAAACTGTGAAGAAAACATAGGCAGCAAAATATCGGACATCCCAAGTAGCAAAATTTCTACTGATAAAATGCCTAGAGCAAAAGAAACAAATAATTAAAATGAGAAGGGAACCCACCTTATGGGAAAACATGTTTGCCAATAGTACATCTGATAAGGGGTTAATATTTAACATATATAAAGTACTCATACAACTCAACAAAAGAAAGACAAACAACCCAATCAAAAAATGGGCAGAAGACCTGAATAGACACTACTTCAAAGAGGACATACAAATGGCCAAGACATATGAAAAAATGCTCAACATTACTAATCATTAGAGAGTGCACATTAAAATGACAATGAAGTATCACTTCACACCTGTCAGAATGGCTATCATCAACAAATCAACAAACAACAAGTGTTGGAGAGGATGTGGAGAAAAGGGAACCCTCGTGCACTGCTGGTGGGAATGCAGACTGGTGCAGCCACTGTGGAAAATAGGGTAAAGTTTCCTCAAAAAATTTAAAAACGAACTGCCATTTGACCCAGTGATCTCACGTCTGGGAATATATCATAAGAAGCCTGAAATACCAATCAGAAAGGATATATGCACCCCTATGTTCATAGCAGTGTTATTTACAAAAGCTAAAATCTGGAGACAGCCCGAGTGCCCATCAGTGGATGAGTTGATAAAGAAGCTGTGGTACATTTACACCATGGAATGCTGCGCAGCGGTAAAGAGAAGGAGCTCTTACCTTTTAAGACAGCATGGAGGGACCTGGAGAGCATTATTATAAGAGAAATAACCCAGTCAGAGAAAGACAAGTATGGCATGATCTCTCTCATATGTGGAATCTAATGAACAGTAGATCCAGACCCACTCCCCGGCGCCGCTGGTGAACACAATAGATCCAGAGACATGGAAGCATGGAACAGACTGAGGATCCTCAGAGGGAAAGCGGGAGGTGGGGGAGAGATTAACCAAAGAACTTATATGCGTGTATACATATACGCCATGGACACAGACAATAATGCGATGAAAGATTCTAGGGAGAGGGGTCAATGGGGGAAAAGGGAGACATCTGTAATACTTTCAACCCTAAAGATAAATTTAAAAAGAACTGTGAATGAATAGAAAAAGGTCTGTCTGTTTTTGAAATTAAATAATCAGCAAAATTCACCATTATTATGGTACTTATGGCAGGCAAAAGCCTCACTCTTGGACTTTCTTTCTTATATTTACTTTCACTGACTTATATTTTTAACTTTATTTTTCTAGGACATTTTTAAATGTACCAAATATTGCAATTTCCCATATACCCCACACCCAGTTTCCCCTTTTAATGACATCTTGGATTAATATGGTACATTTGCTACACTTAATGAACTTATATTGATGCATTACTACTAAAAAAAGTCAATACTTTATTTCCATTAGTTTTTACCTTAATGTTTTTCCTGTCCCAGGATCCTACCTTTCATTTAGTTGTAATGTTTCCTTAACCCTGTTGGTTGTGACCATTTCTGAGTCTTTCCTTGTTTTTTATGACCTTGAGAGTTTCGATGGACACTGGTCATTATTTGTACAATGTCTCTCAGTTGGGACTTGGCTGTTTTTCTCAGGATTGGGATGGAGTTATGGGAATGGGGAGGAAGGCTGCAGAGGTAAAGTGCCCTTTCGTCACCTCGTATGAAGGGTACATTTCGCCAACATGACATCACTGCTGATGTCAATCTCCATCACCTGCTGAGCTTTCAGATGTCCCCACTGCGAGGTTCCTCTTCCCTGCCCCAACCCTTCCCACACAATCCTCTCTGCAAGAAGTCACACTTGAGGAGTCAGGACTTGTGCTCCACCTTTGGGAGGGTAGAGAACCTACTAAATTATATAAAATAGTCTCCTCTTCCTCATTTATTTATTGTTTCTTCAATCATTTTTATATCAGTATGGACTCAGTATTTATGGTATGCTTTGCATTATAAGCCAACACTGCTTGACTTTATTGTGCCAATGGTTCCAGCTTTGGTCACTGTGAACGCTTTTGTGTGCCTTTGACATACTCCTACCATTGTGGGTTTTGTTGTTGTTGTTTTGAGCACTTTCTTATTTTCTGGATACTAGTTGCTCCAGGCTCTTCTCATATATGGCCTGCCCCAGTTATAGAATACTGACTTACCTTTTATAATTCTTCTAAATTTATTATATAGTGTGATAGTGTGTGATTGTGTGTGTGTGTGTGTGTGTGTGTTTAAAACCACTGGCTGGATGACTTCCACTTATCCCTTCAGGTTCACATTCAGCCCTTTTCTGCCTGCTCTGTTTCCAGGGAGGCTGACCTGTATGGACTTCAAAAGGGTCCCTTGCCCTCTGGCTTACAGCTGGGCCCTGACAACGGGGCCCGCCCGCAGGAGACAGGAGAAGCGCCGATACTGAATGCATTGATTTGTCTATTCTTTCTCTGCGTGATGCATGCTTTGTTGAAGATCTCAGCTCCCATATGACAGTCCTCTCCACATGGGTGTCTCTATCTTAGCACCCTCCATCCTGCCTCCCCATAAGCTCCTTCCACCTCCCCACGTGGGCCGCTGCAGGTTAGGGGTAAGATTTCGGTCACTGCCCTGAATCTCGCAGTTTCCTCCCAGCTTGCTCATGCTTTTATAAAGTCTTTTTAGTAAGCTCTCCAAACTCTCAATTGGATTGTATCATCTCTTTCTTGCTGGTACTCTTTCCAATATCTTTTGGAATAAGGTAATCGTATGTTAGAGGAAGAAAGGGAGAAATTAAGGAAGGAAAGGGCAAATGAGGGAGAAGGAAAGGAACAGCAGGAGTGACCACGTGGGCGAAGAGGTTCAGAAAAGTCCTGAGATCATACAAGTGTTTTGCGCTAACTTGAAGGATGATGCTTGGATCAATGTCAGAGGACAGGTTTCCAACTTACCACCGATTTAAACATTCTTATTCTTCTTTTTAATTCCATGTGGGTAAAGGGATTTTGATTTAGAATTTAAATTTAGACCTAATACTTTTAATATGTGGAGTGATTATTAATAACTCTTATGGTATACTGTCAATGTGTTAAACACTGAATTCTCAAGTTGCTTAAGAGAAAACATTTATTAGTACAAAAAAACGGTGCAAGTTCCATATATATGTATTTATGATGTTTTGTATTTTCATTTGTATTACCTTGGATAGCTTCTTAATGAACAAAAAATTCATCACAAACAATTCTTTAGATTTTGCAAAGAATATGATGAAAGTGTGTTCTTGGTAAAAGAATCTTGAATTTCCAAGTTGTTTAGGATGCTTTCATTGCATTATAATTTTTTTCACAAATAGTGAAATATGAACATAGTTCATCAATTACTTATAACAATCTATTGCCATGTTTTTATTGCATTCTAACTACATAGGTCAGCACTTAATATATATTACTTAATTTAATTCTCAAAACAATCTGTTCTGTTAGAAATGCAAATTTTACAGATGAGTAAATTAGACAAAAAGACTAAGATTATTGCCAGAAAACACACCACTGAGACTGAAATATCAGCCTTCTTAACCATAACCCTGTGCTTTTAAAATCACACTATTAGTTAATACTAGCATTTACTTTTTGGGGCAATTAATTTATAAGTATGCAGTACACTACAATATGAAGTGAAGACTTAATTTTGTACTGTGCCCTACCTTTTTACTTAGTATTGAAAATTCTTTTACTTTATGTACTGTGCTTTAAATGAGCCATTTTGTTGTTGTTGTTGTTAAAAAAGCAACTAAAAGAAATCACCTTTCATGATTTTGATTACTTGCTGTCAAGGTATTTAATTTTGGTTTTATTTCAGAGAAGCAAATAGTCAAAATTATATTAATGGGAACAAGAAATAATCTTTTCCTCCATCTGAAGTTTTGATTCATTTAACCTGATCACACTTTCAGTTGGTGAAGAGAATGGAGACACGCTGCTTTAATGCGAGGAATGGGGCTGATGTGCGTAGAGTCAGTACGAGAGTCCCCACGGGGCTGTTAAAGTCAGTGTTACTCTGTCTTGGACAACTCCTTCTCTTCTAATTTAAATAATGATCCATTCACCAAGCTGTAACACAAGTACGCTAGCCTTTCATTCATTTCACAAATGATTTCGCACATTTCACCAGATATATTCATGGGTTAGGCATTCTACCAGGCTCTGCAGTGACAGACAGCCATGCAGTCTTTACTAAGTACTGGTTATCGGTGTGTCCAAACATACTTTCAATTATGTGAACATTTTACAATATTTGCTACAGACAGTTGTGGATGGCTCCGAGAGTCCTAGAAGACCCTGTTGAGAAGGTCCTCGGAGATCTGAGATCTTCCAGTGAGCTGCCCTGCATATCCCAGGTCGGGAAGTTGTGCAGGTAGTGTTGCTGACTCTCAAGTCTGCTCTCAAAGAGGATACAGGCTGTGCCAGAGCACTGAGGGAATCATTCACTCACTTATTCATTCATTCATTCATTCATTCATTCATTCATTCATTCATCTGTTGGCTCACTCAATTAACACATACCTGTTGAGCATCTTTTCCAGGCGGGTGATGCATAGGCTAGGGGCCGAGTGCTCATTGCGAACAGAACAGGACAGACATCACCACCTGGCTATTCTGTCCACTTCAGTACTAGATCTATCATAAAATACTCACTAATAAGTTATTAAGTAACACTAATATAATTCATTAAATGAGATTTATCCATGAGCATCGGAGAAACTAAAGTAAACCGAGAATTAGTGAACAGAGTAGGAAGCCATAAGAAAGAAAAAGGAAGGTTTTCTAACATTGTTTTGGGAAGGGGTAGGCTTGGTTAGGACTCTCCGCAGATGTAAAGCTGAGTTATAAACTGAAAGGTGTAAAGGAGTTGGCCAATTGGACAAGCAGATGAAGATCAGTAAGGGTGCTTCATGCACTGGAAACAGAATATGAGGAGGCCCAGAGCCTGCTGTTGGGAAGGAACTAGAGAAGTGATTTTATAATGGGAATTGTATAAATTTATGAAGAAATCAATGATGATAATATTTATTCCCTGCTTACTTTGTGCCAACATGTTTCAAATGTTCTACATATACTATTTTATTCAATCCTCACACCAAAACTACGAGAGAGAAATATTATTCCCATGTCTTTACAGAAGAGTATACTGAGGATTACAAAGGCTAAAGATCTCACCCAAATCATACATAAGGGATTGATGAAATGGAATTCACTCAGCTGTATGGGTCAGTGTCTGCCCTTACCCACAATCCTACATTCTTTCTGAACTGAAAGCTAATAGTTGGCATTTTATGCCCTTCTAGGCTTCCTTCATCCTTAAAGTTCAATTCCTACAGTTGGGAAAATTGTTCAAACCTCCAAACAATCTGAATTTATGCCTAGTCATACTGCATTTGCTTAATGAATGCAAACCTCTATATTTCCTTTATTTGTGGGTTTATGAACCTCAGCATCATACTTTCTATGTGCTCTGACTTTTTAAAATGCCTAACTGGCTATAATGAAAGATACCTACATTGTACAAAAACACTTCTTTCCTACTTACAACAACCCCTACTAAACATACCCAAATAAATAAGCAAACACCAACGTGGCTCAGACAAGCAGCGCTTTATACTTTGAATGTCCCTGCCATGCAGCATGTGTACCTGGCCAGTTCCTGGGCTTGCTTTCCTCCTAGGTTTTCCCCGTATCATCTCTGTGGCTGCTTCAGTTCTGTTTACTGTTTGCTTATTTTTGTTGAAATCCCCAGTGCAGAAACCCGCAAACCAAACAAAAACGAATGGAAAACGCTGAGCAGCTCAAATGTCCTTGGAGACACTCATTTTTTGTTTGTTTGTTTGCGGCCATTTGTCATCCTCTGCTCAGAGAGAGCAGGGTTTTAGCGCGCAGATCAATATCCCTCAGCCCAGACCTGACCCGAGGAGGCCTGCGCTCACCTTGGCCCGCTCCTCTCTACCGGAGCCCCCCGCCCCCCCCCCCCCACACACACCCACACCCCAGAAATAACTTTGTCTGAGTGAGACGGCAATTTTTCATCCTTTGGTCAAAACCGGTGACAAAAGAGGGAATAATGGTTGCTGACATACGAAATGATAGATTTGACACATGGCGTGCTGAGCTGGGAGCTTTGTGCCAAAGTAGGAAGACAGATAAGCAGGCTGCTGGCTCCGCTGCCTTCGCCGCGCCCCCACCCAGCCTGCCCTCTGATACCAAACAAACGCTGTCATTTTTTTTTTGCCTTAAAATTGAATAAGTTTTTGTCTCTGACTCTGAATAAGAAGCAAGTAAATGCACTACTGTTCCGCCCAAAATAAACATGTCCCCGGCCTGCAGACATGACCCCATCTGCGGGCCGGCACCGAGGCCCTGCCTGCCGCCGGGGCCCAGGAGCGAGTTCACCCGGAGGGGCGCGGGCCCAGACCTGGAGGCCCAGAGGCCCGCACGCCCGCACGCCCGGAGGCCCGCACACCCGGAGGCCCGCACACCCGGAGGCCCGCACACGGGGAGGCCCGCACGCCCGGAGGCCCGCACACCCGGAGGCCCTCATGCCCAGTGGCCGGGAGACCCGCACACCCGGAGGCCGAGAGCGCTGGAACAGGCTGCTCTTTACTTTGCTGAGCACCCACCTTGCAGAAACGCCTCTCCCGCTGCCCGCACGCTGCGGGCCGCCACGGAGGGCAGCAAAAGGGGCCTTTCTTCGTCATCTGGCGAAAAGAGATGACAGCGGGAAGGCCAGGGCCGCGGGGAGGACAGCGCGGGCAGGGGCGGCTCTCGGCGGGACACGGTGACCCGCAGCCGCAGGGCGCGCCTCCAGCCCCGGGACGACCGCCGCGCACAGGAGGCTGCCTTCGGCCTCCCCGCGCACAGGAGGCTGCCTTCGGCCTCCCCGCGCACAGGAGGCTGCCTGCCTTCAGCCTCTCCGCGCACAGGAGGCTGCCTTCGGCCTCTCCGCTCACAGGAGGCTGCCTTCAGCCTCTCCGGCCGAGCGGGAGCAGCGCTACCCCTGCGCGGGCTCCCCGCATTCGCCGGTTTAAAACCCTGCGCACCCCGAAACCCGCCCGCCTCTGGCCTCAGCCACGGGCACTGCTGGGCTGGAGGGTCCAGGCTGCTGGGGCGGGGTGAGCACAGCAAGGACCCCCTAGGTGCCCAGCCGGGTCCTCTCCTGCCCCCAGCAGCTGCCTGTCCCTGGGGGCCGGGCTCCTCCCCCTGCGAGGGGCGTGGGATACCCCACCTAACGGGAAAGGTGTTGGTGGCCAGGAGATGCTGTTTACAACGCACAGTTACTTTTCAATCTCATTGGGAAGACTGTTTAGAAACTATTTTAACCTGCCTCAGAAAAGTGATCTTTTCTTTAAAACGCCAAACTTACCGAGTGCGCACATGCTAAACGCACAGAAGATTCTACTGCAGACTGCGCTTTCCTAAGCAGGCGTTCTTTCTGTCTCCCTTTTTAATTCTTTTTTTAAATTTAATTTTCGTGTGTGTGTGTGTGTGTGTGTGTGTGTGTGTGTGTATTTATGAAAAACATTTTTCTCCTAAAATATTATCTCAACACATTCTATGGTATTTTTCACGCATTCTACATGTTTGGCATTTTAGCCAAACCTGTTAAAAGAGGGAGACAAATTGAAGAACTCTAATATTTAGTTTCAAATAACCATTGCCAATATAACAGTTGAAGGAAAGAAAAGTTTTTTGGGGGGAGACTATATTTCAGTATAATTTTTAAGAACTCAAAGGTAGTTCACAAGAGATAATAAAGTGACCTTTAATAAAAATGTAAATATTTTGAGATGTGCTTACTATGAAGAGAAAAAGAGGAGAGGAAGTTAAATTTGAAAACGACAACAGCAACAAACCCTGATAGAAATCAAAGTTTTCCATAATGAGAAATATTCTGTAAAAAAATGCCCCAGTAAGTTATTATATTTTATTCTTTTCCTTGGGAAATAGGTTCCTTACAAAACCGTGAGCTACCTGGAAGTGTTGGTGTGTCTGACATTCATCTGAAGGTCGTGAGTGTGGTGCACTTGCTGCGTCCAGCGGCCCCTCAGCGAGGAGTGTGAGCAGCCCCCGGCATTTCCCCTTCAATAGCAATGTCACGTCCAGGACTGCGGAATGTAGAACCATTTTGAACACGCTCCCTGAGGCAACAGCTCCACGAAGAACATTTCAGGGAGTCGATGAAATAGAAATGAACCGAGCAGCAGCGTTCTCTGCAAAGCAGCGCTCCTGCTCTCCGGCCTCACCTCTCCCCGGGCCTGCCTGCCCCCTGGGCCTGCCTCCCCACCAGCCAGTGGGCTCCTGGGTGTTGGAGGGCCTCAGAGCTGAGAGCTGCCTCGATTTTCCTTGGAGTTTTTCTTAGGAAAAAGGCCCCTTTCTTACCAGAGAATTTGGTGACATGACTTGCCAAGGAAATGTTTTCATGATCATTTTGTCCCCGGAGAACCTTTTGACAGGTGTGGCTGTAGCGGTGCCCTGCTCGCTCCCAGCAGTCTTCCTCACTGGAGACTACAAAGAGTTAAGATGCTGTTTCTTGCTGTAGAATTAATCAGATTCATATTAGCTGGTGAAAATGTCATGTTGGCACCTTTTCCTTCTCACACATTACAGTTTCCAGTCTTTGCCATGAGGAAATAATGAAGTCAAGATATGCAGTGCCATATACGGAGTATCTGTTTGTCAGTCTGCATAGGAGGTAAATTGTATCTGCTACTAAGGGGGTCATAAGAGCAGCAAGTTAAGAAGACTGCTTAAAGGAATGACATGTCAAAGGAAATAAAAACTTTTCTTAGTACTTCCTAGCTGGATTGCCTTTTGGAAAAAAAATGTTCACAAATACCCCTCTGTGGTAAGGCTTGGTCACATTTAATTGCTACTCACCAAACAGCTTTGAAGTGCTCACAGCTTTCTTACTGAGATCAATGAAACCAAAATAACCGCCTCCAAGGCACACGTGAGCGCCGGCACCGCCTGAGCGGGAAGCGTGCCCGCTGCGCTGCGCTGCGGACAGCGTGGTCTCGGCTGCACGTGCCGTTCTGGTGTCAGGCTGCCTGCGGGGGCCTCTCTGTGCTGCCAGAGAGCGAAGTATCCTGGAACAAGTGATTCAGCCTCCTCCAGCCTCTTTCATCATAAAATGAGGGCTATAAGAGCTCCTTCTTTTTTACCGCATGTGGGGATAAGGACACATACGTAATAACTTAATCAATAAAGAAATTAAAAAATAAAATAAGGGTTATAATAGTGGCCATCTCAGAGGATTGTTGCAAAGATTAAGGTATTTAATCACATAAAGTACTTGAAATATGCTGCCTTATATACTGAATGAAGACTGGATGCCTCAATATATGTTAACTGTTAACATAGATTCATTAATTGATTCAACTAATGTTTAGTCATTACTTGTGAGGTTGAATATTTGGGAGATTCAAGAAAATAATTGGCTTGGATCAGATAGATTGAGATGGGTATTAGGATAAAAATCATTCTATGTAGTCAAGAGTAGAGAGCAGTAGCCCCTAATTTGGCAATATAAGGAAAATAGTGCAGCCCGCATGGTGTCTCAGTGGTTGAGTGTTAACTTATGAACCAGGAGGTCACTATTTGATTCTGGTCAGGGCATATGCTCCCGTTGCAGGCTTGATCCCCAATGTGGGGCATGCAGGAGGCAGCCGATCAATGATTCTCTCTCATCATTAATGTTCCTATCTCTCTCTTCTTCTCCCTTCATCTCTGAAATCAATAAAAATATATTTAAAAAAAATAAAATAAGGAAAATAATTATCACTTATAAGCTCCTTCAGGGTTGGTGGAAGAATCAGAGGTGACCCATGAGAAAACTGGACCACCGTAGGGAGAAGAATGCAATTCCACTATTTGACACCGTCCACAGAACTTGACTTGAAATGGATAAAAGGCTTAAATAGAAGGCTAGAAGCTCTAAAACCACTAGAAGAAGACATAGTGAGGAGATTCCTTTGAACTGGTCTTGGCAATGATATTTTAATTGTGACAATGAAAGCATAACAAAAAGAGCACTGGTGAGACTACATCAAACTAAAACGTTTCTGCACAGTAAAAGACACAATCAGCAAAATTAAAAGGCAACCTACAGAATGAGGGAAATAGTTGCAAGGCTTATTTCTGATAAGGGGTTAATAGCCAAAGCATAGAAATGACTAATATAACTCAATGGAAGAACAAAACAAAAATGATTAAAAGGCAAAGACTTGAATAGACAATTTTCCAAAGAATACATACAGACGGCCAATAGGTACATGAAAAGATGTTCAACATCACTACTAAAAAGGAAAATGCAAATCAAAACCACAATGAGAACCACCTCACACCTGTTAGAATGACTATTATCAGTGAGACAAGTAATTACAAGTGTTGGAGAGGTTGTGGAGCAAAAGGAACCCTCATTCACTGCTGGTGGGAAGGCAAATTGGTACAGCCAATGGAGAACTACATGGAGGTTCCTCAAAAAGTTAATAGAGTTAACATATGACCCAACAACGCTTCTTCTGGGTACTTAACTCAAAATTTTGAAAACATTAGCAAAGATATATGCATCCCTATGTTCACTGCAGCATTATTCACAGTGGCCAAGACATGGAAACAACTAAAGTGTATTTGCCCAAGTAATTAGATAAAGAAGATGCGGTAAATATACACAATGAAATACTACTTAGCCATAATAAAAGGCAAAATAATGTCATTTGCAATAACAGGGATGGATCTTGAGATTATCATTCTAAGTGAAATAAGTCAGACAGAAAAAGTTAACCGTAAGATTTCACTCATATGTGGTATAGATAGAAAACTAAAAGCAACAAATGAACAAACAAAAGCATAGACACAGAAGACAGTATGGTGTTACAAGAGGGAAGGGGGGTGAGGGTAGTAAAGGGGATTAATTATATGATGACAGAAGATTTGACTTTGGGTGGGGGGCACACAGTACAGTCAATATACAGATGATGTATCATAGAAATGTATACTTGAAACCTATGTAATTTTATTAACCAATGTCACCCCAATAAATTGAATTAAAAAATATAAGAGATTGGTGAGGCTATGAAGAAAAGGGAACCCTTGTCCCTACTGGTGGGAGTGTAAACGGGTGAAACCATTATAGTATAGAAACAGTATGGAAATACCTCAAAAATAAAAATACAACTACCATATACCCAGCAACTCCACTGTCAGTACATATCTGAAAGAAAGGAAAATGCTATCTTTTCTGCTGTTGTTGACAGTATTACAGTTGCCCCCCCATGTTCCCCTTTGCCTCCTTGAAGATATCTGCATGCCCCATTCATTTGAACATTATTCACAACAGCCGGGACATAGGGACAACCTGTGTTCATCAATGGGTGGATGGATAAAGAAGATGTGTAATAGCATAGCATTCAGCCATAAGAAGAAGGAAACACTTTTTTGTCTGCAACAACATGGATGGGCCTTGATGGCATTAGGCTAAGGGAAATAGTCAGGCAGAGAAAGACAAACCCTACGCTGTCACTTATATGTGGAATCTAAAAAAGTCAAACTCATAAAAACAGAGAGTAGCATGGTGGTTGGCAGAGGCTGGCGTGGGTGGGGGGAGGGGGAGATACTGGCCAAAGGGTACAAACTGTCGGTTATAAGGTGAGTAAATTCTGGGGACCTAACATACAGCACGGTGACCATAATTTACAATAGTGTATTATATACTTGAGGGTTGTGAAGACAGTAGATCTTAAACTTTATTATCACCTTCAAAAATGTAATTATGTGAGGAGATAAAAGTGTTAATTAACCATATTGTGGCAATTATTTTGCAATATATAGGGTGTCCCAAAAACTGCTGCACACACTTTGAATAATTATTCATTCTAATAGGTTAAATCTTAAAAAAAAGAAACATAATTGAGCTATCAGATAAAATATATATATACATTTTTGGGGACACCCTATATATGTATATTAAACCTTAAACCTACATGTGTTATGTCAATATTATCTCAGAAAAAAAAAATGGCTCAGGAAGTTTTTGTTTTGTTTTAGTATTTCTTTACTTCTTTAGAGCTCTTTACTTTATATATTAAATTTCTTTTCCAATTTTATCTCTGGTCCTCTAATGCTTTTTATGTAATCTACTTGAGGCCCCGTATGTGAATTCGTGCACAGGTGGGGGCTGATCTGGCCAGGCCAGCAGGGGGGAGGGGCCACGGGAGGGCGGTTGGCCAGTCAGCCCTGCCCCTTGGTCAAACTCCTGATTGAACTCCCGGTTGAGGGGACAATTTGCATATTAACCTTTTATTATATAGGATTACTTAGTCTTTCTTTCTTATGTTTTCTTTCTCTTTTTCTCTCTCATTCTCCCTCCCCCACTCCCAGAAAAATGAAAATGTAAACCTCGCTGGTAATTTTTAAGAAAAACAGTTGCTTCTTCTCAGATGAAAACACCATTTTGACATTTTCCCCAGTGTCACATCATTTGAAGGCATATAGGAAAGCAAGTGCAACTTGGGATAATGCTTTTGTCAAAAAGTTATAAAACTATCTTAACCTAGAAAACATACTATTTGATATTTGCCATTATTTCAAAATCTGCTTTATTGATTTAGGATTCACCTACAATAAAACTTGCCCATTTTAAGTGCACTGTTTTTTTTGAGCGTTGACAGCTATGTACTGTACAGTACTGTACTCTGAGACTGTCACCACCACCCCATCGAGAACATTTTCATTGTTCCAGAAGGCTCCCTGCCCTGTGGCTGGTTGCTGCTCCTGCTGCTGGCACCCAGCAGCCTCTGTTCTGCTCTCTGCTTCAATGGTTTTCTTTTACTAGAATTTCATATAAGTGGAATCATAAAGTAGGTGTCTTTTGTGTCTGGACTTTTGACACAGCATGATGCTTTACAGATTCATGCCTGCCTCTGCATGTATCAGCTTTTCCCTTTTAATTGCTGGGTAGTATTCCATTATATGAGAATACCACAATCTGTTTTTCACCAGTAGATGGAAACTTGCATTATTTTCTGTATTTGGTAATTATGAAAAACTGCTATGGACTTTTCATATTAGCCTTTATGTGGACAGATATTTTTTAATTGGGTAAATACCTAGAAATGGGGTTAGTAAGGCATATGATAAATGCATGCATATGTTTTTAAGGAATTATAAAATTGCTTTCCAAAGTGGTGAATTGCCATCAGTAAATATCAATAAATAAATTTTAAATTATAAGATATACTTTTTATGAAATCATAATCAACATTTATAAATAACATTAAGATAAGGCATTTCTATGGGATTTTATGAGAAGGATGGAACAATTAACTTCAATAAACTCTTACTTGGAAATAAGGTGATCATCTGATTGAACGCTTTCAAGCAATTTTCTCATGGGGTAGTTATGAGGTTCAAGTGAGCAAAGCAGATCCAACCTCCTGGAGCAAGGCTGGCACAGTCTGGTGGTCAGGGCCCATGTCTTGTTCAACGTTTGCCCACAGCCTTGGTTCTCTGGATAAGCTTTGACCATCGGGACTGTGGATCTTCACAGTAAATTGCAGCACCCTGAGCAGCGCAGTGGCCCGTGCTGTTGGGTCCAGCAGTGAAATGTCTGGGCTCTCTGACTCTTGGAGTGGAATGGGAGTCTGAGCTTCTCCTCAGTCATTGCCCCAGAATCCATTCATTAGATTCTCTGACACCTTGTGTGAGACAGATGCCTTTCAGCTGAATCTTACCTACAACACTCCCTCAGACACCCTCTGAGGTAGGAGGTTCTGCTGCTGTGTCCATTTGCATCTGGAAAAAAAAAACTTTGGGAATTTAAGTGAACTTAACAGGAGTTAAGTCATAGGGATAAGAATAAAGGAATTAAAAAATACAACCAATTCTATTGCTCCCTCCCGATATTCCATCTTTTTTATGTCTGTAATTTTCACCTTCGCCAGCTAAAGTAAAAAATGGATCCCAGAAAAAACCATAACATATTTAAATTAAAAAAAAAGAAACGTGTTTGTTTCAACCTGGTTTTATCCCATAAGAATTAGTCACCTGATAATATTTGATGTTTCCAGTCACTGAAAGGTGTATTTTTAGTTCAGTGTGACAATTTGACTTTATACATTTATCTCCCTACTCTCCTAACATAACACAAAAATGGGCAAAAAAATTGAGTGTCTGGGTTGGCATCTGGAGGAAAGTGTCATCTGTACTCCTGTGTGATGCAGCACAGGTGAGAGCCGACGAAAGGAGAGGACCGACCTGCATTTTATCTGTAGGGAAAACTCTAATGTTGGCCAGGAGAGAAGTGGAAGAGGCTCCTAGTGAGTGAAATCATGACACTGGACAGGGCGGTGGGCCAGTCAGAGAAAGACAAGCACCAATGATTTAACTTCTATGTGGAACCTAATGAACCAAATAAATAACAAAACAGAAACAGAGTCCTAGATACAGAGAACGGACTGACAGCTGTGAGAGGACAGCGGGGTTGAGGGACGGGGAAAATGGTGAAGGGATTAAGAAAAACCTCATAGACAAACAGAGTGTGGTGATTGCCGGAGGGAAACGAGGTGACAGAAAGGGTAAAGGGGCATAAATGGTGATGGAAGACAGACTTAACTTTGGGTGGTGAACACACAATACAATGTACAGATGATGTATTATAGAATTGTACACCTGAAATCTATGTTTTATTAACTCTTGTCACTCCAATAAATTCAATAAAAACTAAAGTTAAAAAGATCACGTGTGAACTCCCCAGGTCTCCCATACGCCCTCCGGCAGGCCACGGCTTGGCCTCAGCTCTTGCTCCTCACAGGTGCTTCGTGAGGACAGAGTATAGAAGAGCACGGGCTCAGTTGCTAGGGAAAGCTTGGGAAAGCTGGCAAGCCCCAGAGAAAGTCGGTGACATTAGGCTGCCACCTCAGCCTGAACAAAGAAATGATTTGGCCCAGAACTAAATCAGCCGCTTCCTTCCTGACTTCTGGTCCTCCGTGGCCTGCCAATGTAGGCTTCCTTTGTCTTTGACCCCTGCCTGGGAGATTTGAATGGGCATCCACCCAACCTGAGCTGGAGCCATAGCAAGGGCTTCAAGGGACAACACTTGTCAAATATACTTCCTTTCCCAATAACTATGAAACAAGAAAACAATATCACTGGATATGACATGTATTTAACTGTTTAAATATTTTTTTTAATTGACTTCAGAGAGGAAGGGAGAGATAGAAACATCAATGGTGAGAGAGAATCAATGATTGGCTGCCTCCTACATGAGCCATCAACCCCAGCATGTGGCCTGACCGGGAATCAAACATGACCTCCTGGCTTATAGGTAAACACTCAACCACTGTGCTGGCCAGGCCTATATTTAACGGTTTAAATCAAGAGACCAGAAATAAAGACAGTATGCTTTCAGCACACATGACAGACAAGACTAGGATCTCAAATACGTAAATAATTATAAATTATTAACAAAGAAAATGAAACCTCCAATGGAGAGGAATTAAAAAGAAGAAATTACATATCAGGAAATTGCAAGTAAAAAGGAAGCAGCCATATAGCATCATTGACATCAGCTGAAGGAAAGCGCAAAGAAGTCTTCACACAGTCATAAAACAGTCATGAAAATGTATCCACATGTACCGCCACAAGGGCTATTTAAATTTTTTTTTAATTAAAAATGAAAGGAAGATTTTGATACCCCTTTTTCTGTCTTCAGCAGATTAAGTAGATAAAAATAAATATGGATTGAATAGACTTGCATCAAACTTTACACCCCACAAATAAACAATATACATTACCTTCAGAAGCACTTAAGATGATTATTTTAGTTTCATTAAACACTTGATGAGTCTGTACAATGAGCCAAGAGAGTTTACATATTTATTTATTCTTCAGAATATTCATGTGATGTGCTGTTGTCCCAGATTTCCTGATAACTGAGAAGTTATTAGGTTACATAGTCTAGAGCAGGGCTGGGCAAACTTTTTGACTCGAGGGCCACAATGGGTTCTTAAACTGGACTGGAGGGCTGGAACAAAAGCATGGATGGAGTGTTTGTGTGAACTAATATAAATTCAAAGTAAACATCATTACATAAAAGGGTACGGTCTTTTTTTTTTTTAGTTTTATTCATTTCAAACGGGCCGGATCCGGCCCGCGGGCCGTAGTTTGCCCACGCCTGGTCTAGAGTGATCCATTTCAACAGATGATGATTTTTAAACCATTTTTGGAAACAATTTTTGATTTTAAAAAATGTTGCAAAAATACTAAAACAGGTTCCTTTGCCCTTCACCAAGCTCCCCCTAAAGTTCATGCCTTATGTGCAGTTAACAGTGGCACAATTTTTTTAACTGAATACCTTATTCAAATTTCACTCACTTTCCCACTAATGTCCTTTTTCTATCCCAAGATCCAATCCAGGACCCCACCCTGCCTTCCTCTTTGGTCTTCTTCAGCCTCTACTAGTTCTTGTCCTTACCTGTCAGGATTTTGACATTTTTGGAGAGTAGTTGGTCAGTTGTTTTATAGAATTTTCCTCAATTTGGGCTCATCTAATATATTCTGATTGAACACCACAGATGGTGTTGGTTCTGTCTCAGGGCATCATATCAGGGGGTTTATGAGACTGACATGTCTAATTATTTGCAATACTGACTTTGATCAGTTGGTTAAGATGGTGTCAGCTGAATGTCTCTAACTAGAAAGTTTCTATTTTGCTCTTTGTTGCTAAGAAATATTTTGAGAGAGATATGCAAACACTGCAAATTTTGTTTTGCTTCAACTTTGGGAACATTTTTAGAAATTGATAATTTACCAGGCAACTAAGTAAATAAAAATAAACTACAGTTTTATTTTACTAAGTAAAAGTTGTACCTGTCATGTTATCTAAGAAAAATTTCAACAACATTAATAGTTATTTCACATTGAAATGTATAGAAATAATACTTTGTTTTAGGGTAAGTAAGTAATCTATTTCTAATTTCAGATTATTTAGAACAGGGGTCCTCAAACTTTTTAAACAGGGGGCCATTTCACTCTCCCTCAGACCATTGGAGGGCTGGACTATAGTTTAAAAAAAAACTAGTCGGCTGCTAAGCAATAGGCAGGGGCTGCAGGCCACATGTGGCCCGGGGGCCATAGTTTGAGGACCCCTGATTTAGAAAATAATGGAATAAATTATGGAAATTGCCAAACATAGGAAAATTTATATCCTTACATTTTAATTAATTAATTTAATAAATAATTTACTTTTGTTTACTATATTCTGAACACTAACAACATGAATGGTGATCCAAATAGACATGACCCTTGCTGTAGGATTATAACAGTAAATAAATTAACATGTCATCTCAGGTATCTTTAAAGGAAACCATTAATTAAATGTAGGGAAAACAGGAGAAAAGCAAATTAATGCAATAGAAAATGGAGAAACAGTAGAATTAATAAGTAGATTATAAAGCCAAGTTCTGTCCTCTTGAAAATACAGGCAAATGCATGTCAAGGTTAATCAGAAAATGTACCAAGAGCATCAAAACTCACAAATTTCATTTAAAAAGGACAAACTTCAGTCTTACCCCCTGGGGGAAAATTTAACGAAGGATGCAGATAGACATTTCATTAAAATAGCCAAAAATATGTTTAACTTTACTACTAATTAAAATCTAAAGCAATAAGATCCTGTCTTCCCCCATCACACCTATACTGAAAAAAGAATGCAGACACTCAGTGTACTAAGGTTTCCCTGAGACAATGTTCACAGATGGTAACAGCATTATTGATTCAAGACTTTTGATGGACATTTTCCTTAGTATCAGATCAAACTCTGTAAAGTGCTTGTGTATTTGACCCATCTCAAAGAAATCTAAGCTTTTATCCTAAGGATATAAGCATTCATAAATTTAGACACAATAATGTTCACAACAGCATAGTTGATAGGAGAAAAAATAGAAGTAATCTTAAAAAGAAACTGATTAACTAAACTGTGATAAGTTCACAAAATAGAATGTCATATATGCATTAAAAATAGCATTGTAAAGACTATTAGTGCTATAGAGGAATATTCACAAAATATTTCAAGTTATTAAAGTTGTTTTTCCAAATAATATGTTTATTGTGTTTTATTAGTCACATAGAATATTAATTTACATATCTAGAACACATACATAAGTTGTTAATAGTGGTTATCACTGTGAAGCAAGATTATAGACAATTATTTATACTTTTAGCATTATCCCCCAATTGGAACAAAATTGAAATATATATACTAATGTATGTATAGGTATAAATTTATCCTATCTAATAGAAGAGAAACATGGTAATTGGCGTACAACCGCTACCCTTCCCATTGGCTAATCAGCAAGATATGCAAATTAACTGCCAGCCAAGATGGCAGCCGGCAGCCAGGCAGCTTGAAACTAGCATGAGGCTTGCTTGCTTCAGTGACGGAGGACTCCAACGTTCCCCGCCTGCCGCTGCAGGCCTCTGAGCTGCAACTCTAAGCAACTATGTAACAAATATAGAAGCTAAACAAAACCCCAGAAACCTGCTTTAGTCCTCCGGGCTTCAGCCAGCAGGATCACAACATTGTAAGCAAAGGCCAGAAACCTACTTTTCAGCAGTGGAGGCCAAAGAGCTGGAGCCAAGCCTCAAAGCTAAAGCTGGCCCAGAATAAAAAAAAGAAAGAAAAAGAAAAAAAAGGAGAGGTTGGGAGCTTCAGTCACCCCCAGCCTGAAAACAGCCCTCAGCCCCTCACCCAGACAGGCCAGGCACCCCAATGGGGACCCCCACCCTGAAGGGTGTGTGACCAGCTGCAAAGAGCCATCATACCCTCACCCAGGCTGCCCAGGCACTCCAGTGGTGACCCCCACCCTGAAGGATGTGTGACCAGCTGCAAACAGCCATCATCCCCTCACCCAGGCTAGCCAGGCACCCCAGTGGGGACCCCCACCCTGATCCAGGACACACTTCAGGGCAAACCAGCCGGTACCCACCTGTGCACCAGGCCTCTACCCTATATAGTAAAAGGGTAATATGCCTCCCAGCACCGGGATCAGCGGAGCCACGAGGCTTCCTGGCACCAGGATCAGCGTGACAGGGGGCAGCACCCCAAACCCCTGATTGGTCCTGCTCTGTGCGTGACAGGGTACAGAGCCCCAACCCCCCTGATGGGCCCTGCTCTGTGAGTGACAGGGGGCAGTGCCCCAACCCCCTGATTGGCCCTGCTCTGTGTGTGACAGGGGGTGGCGCCGCAACCTCCCCATCGACCCTGTCTTGAGTGTGACTGAAGGTGGCATCACAACCTCCGGATCGCCCTGCTCTGTGCATGACAGGGGGCAGCGCCCCAACTCCCCAATCGGCCCTGCTCTGATCCCGACCAGGGGCTGCACCTAGGGATTGGGCCTGCCCTCTGCCACCCGGGAGCAGGCCTAAGCCAGCAGGTAGTTATCTTCCGAGGGGTCCCAGACTGCGAGAGGGCACAGGCTGGGCTGAGGGACCCCTCCTCCCCCCCGAGTGCACAAATTTTTGTGCACCGGGCCTCTAGTATTAATATATACACATACTTATATATATTTTTAAAATATGGTTTAAGTCACAAGCTATATCAAACTGATTTTACTTTTAAGTTCTGGAGATCATTTTAACTTGTTTCTCATCTTTTTAACTATGCTACTTAGTCTTTTTACTGAAGCTTTTTTTTTTTCTTTTGAGAGGAAAAGAGCAGTTCTTTTAAAAATCCATTCTTAGAAGTTCTTGTCAAGATGGCAGCGTAGGTCAGCACAGTGCTCAGAACCTCCCACAACCACATCAAAATTCCTGCCGACACAGAACAACTGTTATTCAGAACCTGTAATCTAGCGGGTCTGCAACTAAGGCTGTAAAGAATAAGCAAAGTAGAGACTGGTAGGAGGGGTGGAGACAGGGGAGTGCCTGGTTCCACACCCACATGTGGGAAATGAAAATCAGGGAGGGTTTCTAGGCTGCAGAGGCACCCCCTGAGGAACAAAGGGCTCCAGCCCTGAATGTCTGGCTTCAGGACAAAGGATGGAGGGGCAGCTTTATCCCATACAGAAGAGCTGACAGAGGCCATTTTTCTTTGCTAAGCCCTCTCCTTCAGACCCTGCAGGTGGGCACCATATCTAAGTTTTCTTCAGCCTGGCTCACACTGTTCACCCCACTCTGGTGATTCCCTGAGACCCCACCCCAGTGTACTTTTTGGTCTACCTAAGCCCATTCCATTGGCTTTTGCATACAAATGTCCTGTCTTTGACTTTCCTAAAATATCTCAAACAAGCAGCATCTGGCCTTGGTATGCCCTGTATCTCTTGCTAAGTGGCCCCAGGCTCAGCACTGGTGACAGCTACCCTCTGTTCACAGCTTGTCCTCTCACAGGCACCTGCAAGTCCAGCACCAAAAGCAATCATCTTCAGATCACTCTGTAGCTCATGCCAGGTGGCCCCAGGAAGAACATAGGTGGCGGCTGACCTTTCACCTCCTGGGAGGCTCCAAAACCACTGTACACTGGACGACAGTTTCAGTCCACACCAGATTACAACCCAACCACCTCTACTAGCAACACACTCAAGGGACAAACTGTGCAGGCCCAAAGCCCTACTGAAATGATTCCAGCTCCATGGAGTTGGCCCCTGCATAGAACCATTTCTGCTGTAATCTTATCTGATCCTTGTAGTCATTGAGCCTAAGGGATAATCCCTCCAGTGATGTGTTGTGGGGAAGTATGGGACTTGGTTGGAATGACACTAAGGAGGATTCTCTGAAAGGTCGGAGGCCTCTAGGGGAACCTTGCCGAAGGTGGCAGATCCTGCCTTGACTTTTCCAAATAAGTCTGAGCTCCCAGGTATTTTACTGGAACCTTTATGTTTAGACTTCAAAACTTCCTTGTTTCAAAGACACTATAGATACATGTGTTTTCTCAAGGATACTTACACTGCTAATAGTATCTAAAGGTTAATTTTAGTTTAAGCTGTCGCTACAATACTGGTAAAAGCCTAAGAAGGCAGGCAAACGGGGCTATCTGATTCCTTTAGCCAGGCAGTCCCTTAGCTCTCTCTTTCACAGAAACATGTGTCAAAGTAATCATTTATCCATCACTCAAAGTCTGCTGGTCAGCCCCACTCAGAGTCGGCTGGTCAACAGCAATCAAAGCTCAACTGCAACAGGACAGTGCATACAGCCCACACAGGTGGTGCACTTGAAGTGTCAAGCTCAGGTGACTGGAAGGGTGACTGGGAAGCTGTGCCACAGGGTCCTATAGACAACTACTAAATAAGGCCACTCTACCAAGACTTTGAAATGTAGCAGCTCTACCTAATACACAGAAACAAACACAGAGAAGCTGACCAAATGAGGAAACAAAGACAAGGTCCCAAATGAAAGAACAGGGGAAATCTCTAGAAAAAGAACTAAATAAAATGGAGGCAAGCAAACCACCAGATACAAAGGTCAAAATTATGGTAATAAGGATACTTAAGGAATTTAGTGAGAACTTCAACAGCTTAAAAAAGGACATGGAAAACAAAAAAAGAACAAATCAGAAATGATTTTAGACAACAATGAGAATAAGATGTGCATAAATAAATATGTATGTTTATAGTTTTCCCCTATTGATTTAGGGCTATTATCTGAACAATAAAAAAAAAAAAAAATACTTAGAAAAAAATAAATAATTTTGAACAGCACTTAACTATTTACATGTAATATTTTTAACTCTAAAATGCATTTTCTTTACAAATCCTTTTTTATTACTATTTATGTATGTAAACTTACATTGTGAATTTGAAATAAAGTTTCTTGATACAATTTTGAAAAAAAATTCACCAAATCCATTCTTGAATTCTTAATATAGGTTTTTAAATGCATGTCTGGTTATGTTTTCCCATATATTTTTTATTTGTCCATATTTTTGCTTTCTTTGGCTTTGGCTTTTCCCTCAATAATTATTATCTAAAAAGAGAGACCTTTGATTATTGGTGACTTTCACATTCTCAAAAACAACCAATCAAAAGCTCAAAACTCAGCTCCTCTCCCTCCTGCTTCCTCCAAGTTTAAGAACTTGGTGGTTTACACATTCAATCCTTAACGGCTCTTCATTTATACTTTCCAGTAGATTTTGAATTTTTTCCATTTATACTTTTCCTTATTTACATTTGAGTGAATTAATTATTCCTGGCATTTCTTTCCATTGGCACCTCACACAGTTTTGGAGGTGGCACCTTTCTTGGTCACATCTGCTCCTTTTCCAGTTACAGACCAGCACTTAACTATCTGGAAAGGTAGAGAAATGGCACAATTCCAATTTCAAAGGTTTCTTATTTTACTTTTTGTTCAAACGTGAATTCTGGATTCTTTGCACCTTCCTGTCATCATACCTCCTTGCAGCCAGATGTGGGACACTCTTCAGCACCACTTACTAATTACCACCCTGGGCACAGCCAAGCAGTGCTGCCCATGGGGGAAATGTCATGTGGGGAATTCGGAAAACTAAACATTGTATAGTCCCTGGTAGCAGGGAAATAATGGTAGCCAATAATGATTTCATTAGCAAGTACCATCTGAAAAAATGGGGAGATATCTTTACAGGAAATGGTCTGATATAAAATGACTTGCAGGGGCAAACATTTGCATGCTCCTTCTCAAATCCTAAACCCTCCTAGCACAATCCCAGAGAGGGTAATGTGTGCTTAAGACAGTTTTCCCTGGTTTGATAGTGAATTTAGGCAGTGCCAGGTTGGCTTAAACTATTTTTTACTAAATAGGTAATTATGACTGAACATCTTTTTTATTACTCTCCTTGAACATAAGTGTGATTTTAAGTCATGTTGGAATACCTGACAATTGCATGTCATGTGTGTGAGTGTATGAGGTAAGTCCTGAACTCATCCAAATCCCCACACCAAGCATATCTGGGTTATTTTCTTTATGAAGAAACCTGAACTGAAATTAATTTCCTTTATAACTAAGTCAAGATTTCCAAAAGTTAAATTCCCTTTAGGTCTAGTTATAGTCTAACAACTATTTATTAAAAATTGAAATCAGACATTCATATCCCTTATCAGAAATTTATTGATGATTTCGTTACTCAAGCATGTGTTGAGCCCTGCTTTGTGCTTAGCACAAATTTAATAGCTACTTGCTGTTCTTTAGGTCACCCATCGTTACTCCGAGGCATTGGGAGAAAATCAATGTGAGATAGGACCTAGATCAAGCATGTCAAACTCAAAGGTTAACATGGGCCAAATAAACAAGGTTGAAGTTTATGTGGGCCACAAAAAAACAAAAGCTTCATTTTTCATAGAAATGTAGGTTTATTATGATAGAGACATGCTGAATACAAAGGGCTGAAATAAATGAGTAATTGTTAACATAAAATAATAGAACATTTTAATAAAAATTAATACTTTTTCTTGAATATTAACTTACTAGACACTGAATAACAGCACAAATTAATAAGTGTAATGCAAATAAACCTATACTTCTTGTTCTCTAAAAGTGAAATATTTCCTGTTGTGTACACCAAACAAGTCAGTCCGAGACTAATGATGTGGCCATCAGCTGCTAAAATATTCGCTGCTCGTGTTAGTGGAGAGAAATGGTGCGCCTGCGCGTAAGGCTTGTCAGGGAAACGAATGAAACATGATTATAGTAATAAGTTATTAGCGAACATTGTAGTTTATTATTAATAATTATGTATAACAGGATATTGTAAAAATTAAGTAACAACATTTTTATTAAAATGTTTCTTACATACCGTTATATTGGCTGGGCCGCAAAAATATTCATTGTGGGCCGCATGCGGCCTGTGGATCGTGAGTCTGACATGCTTGACCTAGATCAGGGGTCCTCAAATTTTTAAACAGGGGGCCAGTTCACTGTCCCTTAGACCATTGGAGGGCCGGATTATAGCTTTAAAAAAAAAAACTATGAACAAATTCCTCTGCACACTGCACATATCTTATTTTAAAGTAAAAAAACAAAACTTCAAAAAAAAGCTCTCCTAACTTAGAAAAAAAAAGGCCCTACTAACTGCTAAATAAAATAAAAAATAGACCTCCTAACTTCAAAAAAAATAAATCCTAACTTGTTCTTACCTCGGTCCTCAGGCAGCAGCAGGCTCTGCACAGGCAAGCTCGTGACTCGTCCGATCACACCCGAGACTGAGAGGAGGAGTCCAGAGACAGAGAGAAGGAGGGGAGTCGGAGAGTGCGGCGCACATTCCACACATGCGCACTGCGGCCCGGGATGAGTCTGCTGCTAAGCAACAGGCAGCGGCGGCAAAAACACCCGGCAGGTGGAATAAATGTTTTTGGCAGGGCCATATGTGGCCCTTGGGCTGTAGTTTGAGGACCCCTGACCTAGATGATGAAAGCAGGCATTCAGATCATTGCTTTCACTAGAGTTGTTTCTATTTCCCTTTTACCTCAGCTACCTCTTCTGTAAAACAACACAAATTAACCACACTGTTCCATTCATGACTTCTTGGATGACATCATAAAGAGGTAATCTTCTATGTATTAGCGTTATAACACTATCACCCACCCAGTCTCCCATGAAGATTGTGTAACGTTGTGGTTACAAGCACAGACTTTGGAACCTGACAGAACTGGGTTTACATATTTTTTTTAAATATATTTTATTGATTTTTTATAGAGAGGAAGGGAGAGGGATAGAGAGCCAGAAACACTGATGAGAAACATCGATCAGCCGCCTCCTGCACGCCTCCTACTGGGGATGTGCCTGCAAGCAAGGCACATGCCCTTGACCGGAATCGAACCTGGGACCCTTCAGTCCACAGGCCAACGGTCTATCCATTGAGCCAAACCGGTTACAGCCTGGGTTTACATCTTACTCTGACTGCCAGGAGACCAAGTGTCTTGATTTCCCCATGCCTCAGCTTTCCCTCCTGTAAAGTAGTGCTGATACTACTACTATATTCGATGGATTGACAGATTAATGAATGGGCACAAAACATCTCACAAAGCAAGTATCAATTCAAATTCATTGTTAGTAATATTACAAATAATATATATTAATTAATGCTGTTGGAAGAAATTCCTCCATAACTATGTTATACCCCTTTGAGACTTAGGTAGTTCAAGATCTAGGCTAGAAGATTAGTGCCATTTTTTTGTTTCGGGCATTTATTCTATATATACCATGATTGGATTAAGCGTGTGACTAGATTTCTAACTAAAAACTAAATTTGTTCTTTTTCCTTAAACAAAATCAATACACACTGTTCCTAATGGCTAAGCACATTGGGTTTCTGGAGAGAGAGCCCTGAACCAACAGTGTATTCTAATTCTTTCACTACTTGACTTTGAGAATTGACAATATCTCTCAGTCTTATTTCTCAAATGAGGGATGAGCTGGATGATTTTTAAATAGGTTTTACTTTTTTAGAGTAGTTTTAGTTTGACAACAGCAAGCATGTCAAACTCAAAGGCTAACACGGGCCAAATAAACAAGGTTGAAGTTTATGTGGCCACAAAAATAAAAAGCTTCAATTTTCATGGAAATGTAGTTTATTTCGATAGAGACATGCTGAATACAAAGGGCTGAAATGAATGAGTAATTGTTAACATAAGATAATAGAACATTTTAATAAAAATTAATATTTTTTCTTGAACATTAATTTACCAGACACTGAATAACTGCGCAAATTAATATGTGTAACGCAAATAAACCTATTTTTCTTGTTCTCTGAAAGTGAAATATTTCCTGTTGTACACACCAAACAAGTCAGTCCAAGACTAATGATGTGGCAATCAGCTGCTAAAATATTTGCTGTTATAGTTCATTATTAATAATTATTTATAACAGGATATTGTAAAAATTTAGTTATGAAATTTTTATTAAAATGTTTCTTATATACCGTTATATTGACTGGGCCACAAAAGTATCCATTGTGGCCCTAACCAGTTTGGCTCAGTGGATAGAGCATCAGCCTGTGGACTGAAGGGTCCCAAGTTCGATTCTGGTCAAGGGCATGTACCTTGGCTGCAGGCACATCCCCAGTAGGGGGTGTGCAGGAGGCAGCTGATCGATGTTTCTCTCTCATCGATGTTTCTAATTCTCTATTTCTCTCCCTTCCTCTCTGTAAAAAAATCAATAAAATATATATATATTTGTAAAAAGTATCCATGTGGGCCACATGCAGCCCATGGGCCATGAGTTTAACATGTTTGGACAACAGCATGGAGTAGAAGACACAGAAGTATTTCCCATATAGCCCTCACCCTAACACTTGTGTAGCCACCCCATTATCAACATTCTCTGACAGAGTGATACATTTGGTACAATAAATAAACGTACATTGATACATCATTGTTACCTAGAGTGCATAGTTTACATTAGAGTTTAGTATTGGTGTTGTACAAGTGTATAATGGCATCTCTGAACCACTGTTGTGTCCTATAGAGTAGTTTTGCTGCCCTAAAAAAACTTCTGTGCACTGCCTCTTTATCCCTCCCTCTTCCATACTTCTGACAACCACTGATATTTTCACTGTCTCCATAGTTTTTTGGTTTTTTTGCTTTCCAAAATGGCATTTGGTGGAATTATACAGTATGTAGTCTTTTCAGATTGACTTCTTTCATATAGTAATATGCATTAACATTTCTTCTATGTTATTTCAAGCCTAGATAGTGAATAATATTAGAAGGGAACCATATTTCATTATCTCAATGGACTATCATATATCTATTCACCTACAGAAAGACATTTTGGTTGCTTCCAAGTTTTGGCAATAGTAAATGAATAAAGCTGATATAAACATTGCGTGCATATTTTGCATGGGCATGTTTTCAACTCTTTGGATAAATATCAAGGACTGTGATTGCTAGATCAAGGGTATGTTTAGTTTTGTAAGAAACAAACTGTCTTTCCAAATGGCTTTACTAGTTTGCATTCTCACCAGCAATGAATGAGAATTTCCGTTGCTCCAAATCCTCACCAGCATTTGGTGTTGTCAGTGTTTTTACATTTGGCCGTTCTAATACAGGTGTAGTGGTATCTCATTGTTTTAATTTGCATTTCCTTGGAGACATATAATGTTGAGTATCTTTTCAGATGCCTGTGTTCCATTTGTATATGTTCTTTGGTGAAGTGTCTTTGAAGGCCTTTGGTCCGTTTTATAATTGGGTTGTTTGCTTTCTTATTGTGGCATTTTTAAAGTTCTTTGTATTTTTTTAGTTTTGGTTAACAGTCCTTTATAAGATACGTCTTTTATAATATTTTCTCAAAGTCTAGGGCTTGTCTTCTCATCAAATTGAAATTGTATTTCAGAGGGGAAAATTTCAATTTTAGTGGAAATTAGCTTATTGATTATTTCGTTTACACGAGTTGTGCTTTTGATGTTGTAACTAAAAAGTTATCGCCAAATCCAAGGTCATCTAGATTTCCTCCCATATTATCTTTTAAGAGTTTTATAATTTTGCATTTTACAGCTGCGTTTGTGATCCATTATGAGTTTATTTTGTGAATGGAGTAAGGTTTGTGACTAGATTTAACTTTTTCATAGAGATGTCCAGTTGTTTCAGCGTCTTGGTTGGAAAAAGACTCCCTTTGCTCCACTGTATTGTCTTTGCTCCCTTGTCAAAGATCAGTTGATATGTGGGCTTATTCTGGGCTTTCTGATCTGTTTCTTTGATCTATTTGCCCATTCTTTAACAATGGCTCAGTCTCATTACTGTAGCTTTATCTTAAGTCTTGATGTCAGGTAGCCCCAGTCCTCTCACTTTGTCCTTCCTTGGTGTTGTAATGGCTCTTCTGGGCCCTTTGCCTCTCCATACACACTTTAGAACCAGTTTGTTGATATCCACAAAATAGCGTTTTGGAACTTAGATTGGGAGTGCAATCTAATCAGGACTAGAAATTGGGAAGTACTGACAGCTCGACAATATCGAGTCACCCTAGCTATGAACATGGAATGTTTCTCTGTGTCTTTGGTTTCCCTTTTATTTGTTTCATCAGAGTTGTGCAAGTTTTCTCATATGGGTGGTGTAAATATTTTGTTAGGTTTATAACCAAGTACTTCATTTTGGGGGGTGCTAATATAAGTGGTATTTTTTTAGTTTCAAATTTTATTTTTTGATTGCTGTTATATAGGAAAGAGGTTGAGTTTGTATATTAATTAACCTTGTATCTTGTAACCTTAATATAATCACTTATTAATTTCAGGATTTTTATACCAATTTTTTTTTATATATACATAATAGAGGCCCAGTGCACCAGATTCATGCACTGGTGTTGAGGGGGTAGGGTTCTGTGCCTTCTTGTGGTCCAGGACCCCTCGCTCCTTACCAGCTGCCTGCAGCAGAGGCGGGAGAGACTCCCACCACCACCGTTGCTGGGCTTCTCAGCTGGGAGCTCGGCTTCTGGCTGAGCGGTGTTCCCCCTTTGGGAATGCACTGACCACCAGGGGGAAGCTCCCGTGTTGAGCATCTGCCCCCTGGTGGTCAGTACACATCATAGTGACTGGTCATTCCGCCATTCTGTTGATGTGCATATTACGCTTTTATTATATAGGATTCATGTCATCTGTGAACAAAGATAGTTTTATTTTTTTACCAATCTGTATACCTGTTATTTCCTTTTTTGTGTTTTTTTTTTTTTGCATTATCTATCACTTCCAGTCTGATGTTGAAAAGTGTTGGTGAGAGGGAATATCCTTGTCTTGTTTCTGATCTTAATGGGAAAGCTTATTGTTACTCATCATTCAGTTTGATGTTCATTGTGGGGTGTTTATAAAAATCCTTTACCAGGTTGGGATGTTCCCTTCTATTCCTAGTCCTCTCATTTTCCATGAAAACATTGATCATGGCTGGGTTTGGGATTTTGACAACTGTTTTTTCTCCATTTACTGATATGATCATGTGATTTTTATTTTTTAGTTTGATATTGTGATAGATTACATTGATTTATATTTAACTATTAAATCAGCTCTGTATACCTGGGATCAATGACACTTGCCATTTTGTGTAATTCATTTTACACATTGATGGATTTAATTTGTTAAGATTTTGCTGAGGATTTTTATATCTATGTTCATGATAGATATTGGTCTGTAGTTTTATTTCCTTGTAAAGTCTTGGTCTGACTTTGGTATTAGGACAATGCCAGCCTGCTAGGATGATTTAGGAAGTATTCTAATAGAATACTCATAGAATTATTAAGAAGTATTCCTTCTGCTTCTATTTTCTGAGAGTATAGATAATCAGCATAATTTTCTCCTCAAATGTTTGGTAGGGTTCATCAGTGAATCCATCTGGGCCTGGTGATTTATATTTTCAAAGGCTATTGATACTTCATTTTTAATAGAAATTGGCCTATTCAGACTTCTTTCTCATGTGAGTTTTGGCAGATGATTTTAATTGATCCTTCAAGTTCCTGCTGGAGCATTCAATGAACTCTTGTCTTCTCATCAGGCAGAAATATCTGTATACAAATCTGTGTATACACCTTGCACCCTCTATCTAAACTCACGATCTGGTACATCATAACGTTACTCAGTTCAGGTTTGCTCTATGAGTGGGAAGGGGTCCTGACACCATCTTGAACAAATGGTGGGTGGATGAGCATATATTTTTAATGGAATTAGAGCTTTTTATTATTTAAGAAACAGAGCAAACCCCTTTTGAGTAGAAACAGCAGCCTCTCAATTTTCTGTTAAACAAATACTTTGTGCTTCCTAGTAAGTTCCTGTGATTTCTATGCTTTTTTTATCCTACAAGTAGTGACACTTTAGCAACAGGACAAATTAGCATTACTCAGATAAACCGTTTCCAAAGGGAATTCTGGGGAATACTACTTCTGTGGGATATTTATTGCTGCTATGTAGAAACAGGGAGCCTGTGCTCATGATTACTGGATAGTTACCCAGTGATTTGACCTGGGAAGCTCAGGAACTTCCTTAGAACCAGTGTTCCATGGCATACATTTTAGTACATACTGTCTTCAACATCCCTGCCCTCACTTCCTCACCCTACATTCATGTGCAGTCCTGTGCTGAGCTCAGGGGTCATGGCTTTGCAAGCTCACATTCAGCTGGAAGTAGACATGTAGGTACAAGTATTTGGTCTCTACAGAGAGTAGCAAATCCGCTCCTTCCTCATGGCCATGCCCATTGCCTCATCATGTGAAGGTGTTAGCCTATTGTTTGTTTCACTTTCCCCGCCCCCCGCAAAAAAATACATATATTGAAGCCTTAACTTCCAATATGATGGTATTTAGAGATAGGACCTTTAGGACATAATTAGAGTTAGATGCAGCAAGAGGGTATAGGGCCCTCATAGTATAATTAGTGTCATTACAAGAAGAGACACCAGAGTGTGCTCACTCCCTGCAGGGGAAGGGAGTCTTTCTCTGCTTGTGAGGACACAATAGGAAGGTATCTCTCTGTAAGTCAGAAGCCAGTTCTCAGCAGGAACCAAATTGCTTGCGCCCTTGGTCTTGGACTTCCAGCTCCCCTAACTGTGAAAAATAAATTGGTGTTATTTTAAGCCATGTGGCATATGGAATTTTGTCATGGCAGCCCGAACTGCCTGAGGCAGAGACCTATGCCTCCAGTTATACTGGGTCCATTTGGCCTGCTGGTGGAGCAGGCATATAGGAGGTGAGTTTTTCCTGGAAATTCCTCTGTGGTGGAAAAATTTGTTCTCACCCCCAGACGTAAGGAAAAGAAAGATGTGTCTTAAAATGTCAAGAGATGTATTATACCCTGTTAATCTAGAATGGGATGCCCTCTTTGTGTCAACTTTTCAGATACTTCACAGGCATAGAGCACTAGGTCTCCCTGCTGTGACTGGCCTTGCTCATCTCAGTAGGATAACTCTGGGTAAAGAACATTGTCTGTGAACACAAATATAATAATTTAGTTGCTCCTAACCCTGTACTTGTAAAAATGTAGGGAAGGATTACATGTCATTATCTTGTTGAACAAATCACCTTTACATTCTGGCTGGCCAAATTCAAATGTAAACAAGACTACAGAGGAATTTTAAAGGACTTTGGGAATGTGTTTCCAAGAAAGTATATATTATCTATTCATTCAAAGAAGCCCTCGCCTGCCATCCCAGATATAGAGTAATATTACCACCTTCCCCCACATTTGTCTGCTCACTGCTGGTTCTTAGTGAGCCTCTTCCACTGACATTAATGAAGAACTTACTATGTACAACATCGTACAGGGGTCTGGATACTAAAGTGTGACTCGTTATTTTAAGGCTCAATGACACTAGTAAACAGGTACCTTATAACTCAGCGAAGTCAGACACATTCGCTGTGCTGAGAGAACCACAGAGGGAGCAATGTGTATAGCTTTCAAAAATGAATGGGAACTTGTTTAAAAGAAATGAAACATTTTTCTAAGACTTTTTGTTAATGCAAACTAGTTCTTGGAAAATAATAAAGTAGGGCTTCTCCTTCTTCTTCTCCTCCTCCTTCTCCTCCTCCCCCTCCTCCTCCTCCTCCTCCTCCTCCTCCTCCTCCTCCTCCTCCTTCTTCTTCTTCTTCTTCTTCTTCTTCTTCTTCTTCTTCTTCTTCTTCTTCTTTTCTTATTTGTGCTGCTCCCATTGCCAATTGACCCAGGGCCTCAATTTTCTGTCACACACACACACACACACACACACACACACACACACACACACCCCTGGGTCCCTGGAGCTTCTTCCCAGGAGAATCATGCTAGGGCTGCCTCCCCTGACCTGTGCCCTGTGCCAGCCTTCATCATTCATGCACAGTTTACTTAGAAAAATTACCTTCCCAGTTCTCATTGCCACAGGGTCTTAAAGAGAATCTGCTTAATGTCTGCTTGCCTACATGTGTTCTTGAGAAAATGAGAGATAGAAAAAAGGAAGATCTTTTATTCTCCCAACTTTCTAGAGGAATATGCTTGCTTGTAATCAAGAATAATATTAAAAATACTAGAGGTCTGGTGCATGGATTCGTGCACCAGTGGGGTCCCTTGGCCTGGCCTGTGCCCTCTCACAATCTGGGACTCCTTGGGGGATGGTGGAGAGCTGGTTTCAGCCTGATCCCTGCAAGCCTGAAACAGACTGGAGGGAGCTTGATCCTGTGCATTGAACATCTGCCCCCTGGTGGTCAGTGTGCATCATAGCAACTGGTTGAACGGTCAAACAATTGCTTAGGCTTTTATACTGTACTAGAGGCCCAGTGCACAAAATTCATGCATTGGAGGGGGGTTGTCCCACAGCCCAGCCTGCACTCTCTCCAATCTGGGAACCCTGCAGGCCTTGTTGCTCCCAACTGCCCTCCCCTGCCAGCCATCTTGTGACAATGTGGGGGCGGCCATCTTGTGACAACATGAGGCGGCCATCTTTTCATGACACAAAGGCATGAGGGTCAATTTGCATATTACCTCTTTATTATATAGGATAATAAAAGCCCAGCAACAGAAAAGGCAGATGACAAGAATGAACAGAGACCAGAACGACCATAGCCCCTCATCCAGGCTGGCCCCACCCCTCAGCAAGTGGATAGGGATGATCAGGCAGGCAGGTGTGCAGTTAGAGATGATCAGGCAGGAGAGTGGTTAGGGGCAATCAGGCAGGCAGGCGAGCAGTTAGGAGCCAACAGTCCCGGATTGCTAGAGGGGTGTCCAACTGCCAGTTTAAACCCAATCCTGCAGGGATCCCTAAACCAGCAGTCCAACATCCCCCTAAAGGTCCCGGGTTGCGAGAGGATGCAGGCCAGGCTAAGGGACACCCCCATGCACAAATTTCATGCACCGGACCTCTAGGCTATATAATGAAAGCCTAAGCTACCATTATGGCGGGACGACCATAACGACCGGTCACTATGTTGCACACTGACAGCCAGGGGGCAGACACTCAACGCAGGAGCTTCCCCCTGGTGGTCAGTGTGCCCCCACAGGTGGAGCACCATTCAGCCAGAAGCCAGGCTCTCAGCTGGCGAGCGCAGTGACAGTGGCAGGAACCTCTCCCACCTCTGAGGCAGCACTAAAGATCAGCAAGCTGAGTGGTAAGGAGTAGTGAGCAGGTGGGCAATAAGGAGCAAGGGTTCCCAGACTGCAAGAGGGTGCAGGCTGGGCTGAGTGACCCCCCAGGTGCATGGATTTCATGCACCAAACCTTTAGTCTATATATAAAAGCCTAAGCGACCATTACGACCAGTCAACCAAACAACCAGTCAACCAGTTGCTATGATGATGCACTGACCACCAGGGGGCAGACACTCAATGCAAGAGCTGCCCCCTGGTATTCAGTGAGCTCCCACAGGCAACCTCCTAATGCCAGTCAACCTCCCAAAGTCCCTCCCCCTGGCCAGCCGGCCCTGATCGGTCCCATTCGGCCTTGATCTCCAGCCAGGGTGAGGGATCCCACCCATGTACGAATTTGTTCACAGGGCCTCTAGTATATATAGATTTAACAACTATTAAGACAAAGCTACTGACCACTATGAATGGGTGTTAGCCATTGGGCTCAAGCTGGGTCCTGAATGAAGACCTAATGACCTCTGGGAGCTGCCAATGGAGGTTGCGGAGGTGACACTGGTTTGGAGAGGGGGTTTCAAACTTAACTATTAACTATTGGTATGGCTGTATTGGCCTTATCAGCTAAGAAGCAGCCATATGTTTAAGGTGAATAAGTAGTTGGACATCTTTACTCAATAAGAGAATAAAGAGCTTGACTCAATGATGGGGATTTTAGGGAAGTTAGAAAGGGAAAGTGCTGCGTGAAAGGGCTGGTCAGGATACACATTGGAGTGCTCTCTGGCTTGCCTCCCCATGGCATTCCTCTCGGTCCTCTTCCCAGACACCAATAACTTGTCAGCAGCGTGATCAGCACACCCTTACGGTGCTAACCTTGATTTTAGATCTTGGGTTATGATGTTGCTCAATTATGAAAACATTACTCAAATTGCAAAGATGACTTGAATTTACTCCTTAGTAATCTGCTCAAACTATTTACTTTGATTTAAAACCTTAAGTTTATTATGGTTTTTATTCTACTTAAGCTGAGAACTTGAAAGTTCTCTTGATATTGAGCATTTCTTCTGAAAAGAGCGGATGCATCTGCATGAGTGTGGATTTCACATATATATTTATATCTGAGGAAGTGAGAGGGGTTTTAAAGAGGAAGGGAGAAGGAGAGGGAGAGAGAGATAAGAACATCAATGATGAGAGAGAATCATTGATTGGCTGCCTGTTGCATGCTAGGGGTCAAGCCCTCAATCCTGGTCGAGCCCGCAACCCTGGGTATGTGCCCTGACCGGGAATCTAACTGTGACCTCCTGGTTCATAGGTCCCACTCAACCCCTGAGCCACACCTGCCGGGCTGGACTTCTGATTTATATGGCCATTGCATGAACCTTTTACGAATAGAATCTTCAATATCAGTATAAATTAAAACCAAAAGATGGGTATGAATTAAAGGAACACACTTAATATGTTAGCATGTATAACAATGTGAAACCAAGTAGAAAGAGGTACCTGAATTTAAAGGTAAAACCATTCTATGGAACTATTTTTCCTTTGAATGCAAACCTAGCAAATGACCGGCCAATGCAGGTTAAGTAAGGTGGGCCAGGAAGGAAGGGGTCCACGGCCACCTCCTTCAGTGACCGATCTGGACTCAATGGTGATGCAACAGGAAGCAGCTTTAGCAACAAATAGAACTGTTATTGACTCATAAATTGCTAGAGTATTTCTGAATGCATTTGTTTATTTTTGTTAGCACTGGATGTTGCTTTATCTACACTTGTTAGTGAGCAGGAAATCTGCTCCAGGAGGCAGGCAATAGGAAATATTTCCCACCAGTGAGAGTTTGCTATCTCCCTCTTTAGGGAATGTGGATGTTTCATTGCTCATTTTACTGGGCCACCACTATAGTTACTCAGCATGAATCAGCCAATCTGCTGTGGAAGGAATTTCTGTGATTTCCTAGCTTATGCCTGTAGCTGGGACATGGGTACAAATAGGGGCTATAATGAATGACTGGAAAGTGACATCTTAGGGTGGATGTGGTTTTGTTTTAGGCAACGTTCTAAATAGGTCTTTCAGTCTCAGTGAAAAAAGTTAGAAATACTTACCCTTTAGATTTGAAGGTACTATGATATTTTCTCTTGTCCTGACATAGACTTTTAATCTGTGGTGTTAGCTTGCCTCCAGCAAATCATGTCTATAGGATGTTTCTAGGGGATTTTAAAATGTCTTTATCCAACTAGCACATAAAAATGATGATACTTGTGATAATTCAAACAAACCTAAAAGCAATAAAAATTCTCAACACATTTTAAGTAAAAAAGCCCTCTGGGTGGGGGGGGGGGGGGAGAAAGTGGGAATTAAAGAAAACCGCTCAACTAAATACTGTCTGACTAACTAAAAGTACGTACACTGGAGGGAAAGCAGACTGTTAACAATGCCAAATTAACACACAACATGGGCAAAACCAACCCATATGTCTATTCCAAATGTTTTACATACCTTTCCAAGTAGAACAATGAACTGATTCCTTTAATAAAATAAAAGAGCCATGAAATGATTCCTTTAATAAACAATGAAATTATTCCTTTAATAAAATAAAAGTCAGAGCCACAATTTCTATTATTTTATGATAAAGCAAAATCACAAAAACCTATAAACCTGAGAATTCCTTGTTCCAAATGTACCAATTTAATTAGTAGTCACAAGACACTGCCTAGTTTTAATGAATTTACATGTGGATCAGTTCATTTCACTGCCTCTTACATGGAAGGTCCTCAAAAACAGGCTAGAGTTTGTCAACGACAAGCAATAGTCTGCAGATTAAAAATTTTAGGAATAATAATTTCCATTAATCTATTGAGTTGCACTATATCTGTGTCTAAATTGTTGTGCCTCGTATATAATTTGGACATTTCTGAAGACTGACTACCAGCAGATTAGGACTTGCCTACATAATTGACTTTATAAAGAGTCATTCATTAAACTACATGTTTACGTCAAACCAAATAGTACAAACTTTCTCGAAGGCAGTGTGATTAGAATAATTGCTACTCTAGGCCACTGTGAATCATGCTAATTAGTTTTACCAAAATTTAGAATTTTAGAATGATTTTGCTACCAAAAAAAGAAAAAGAAAAAGCCATGGGCTTAGAACAAATTAAAGTAGAATCCAACTGCTCCCCTTAATGAGAACGGAGAGCAATCTTAATCATTAAGTTAAAACCAGATATTGGGATAGGTATGGGAAGGGCTTGTGTCATTTGTGTGTGATGAGCTTGCTCACCTTTTCTGGGATGAAGAGCAGCACTTTACCCACAAGGTACTTCACCTGGAATTTCTGGAGGAAGGAATTTCTTGAGGAAGGAGGGCCTTGAAGGAAAGGTGTAAGAAGGAAGTGTTAAGTTGGCAGATCAGGAAGGTGGAAGGGCTATTTAAGATGGTACAGTTTTCTGACTTCTTACGTCAACTGTTGTGTCCACTTAAGAAGTAAACTCCATCCATATTTGACTTATGATGATGCTAGTTTGCCAAGAAATGGGACTCTTCACACATGTAATTTTATCTGATTATATTTCTTTTATTTTATATAAAAATATTAAGTGAAAGGCAGTTGAGTTTTGTTGATGTACTTTTAGTTAGATTCATTCATCCATAAACAGTATGAGAACTAGTCAGCTATGAACAATAGAGGCCATTACAATATTTTGTTCTACTTATTGATTCTATTGCAGTGAACAACAGTGTGAATGCACAGGAGTGGCCACCTGTAGAGGACAACAGTGTGAATGTTCTACAGTGGCCACCTGTGATGGACAGTAGTGTGAATGTACTACAGTGGCCACCTGCAGAGGACAACAGTGTGAATGTACTATAGTGGCCACCTGCAGAGGACAGCAGTGTGAGTGTACTACAGTGGCAACCAACAGAGGACAACAAGGTGAATGTACTACAGTGGCCACCTGTGGTGGACAACAGTGTGAATGTACTACAGTGGCCACCTGTGGTGGACAACAGTGTGAATGTACTACAGTGGCCACCTGCCGAGGACAAAAATGTGAATGTACTAGAATGGCCACCTGTGGAGGACAACAGGGAGAGACGGACATCATAGAAGTTAGGGATTTGGAAACTGTTTATGCTTTTCTAAGTTTTGATGGAAGCTTTTCAGAGTCTATGATGTGTCAGTGCATGTGTGACACACAGTTGTTCATCACCTCTATCCTTCAGGGGACAATAGTGTGAACGTACTGTTACACCATGAGACAGACTACATGTATCAGACACTGTGAATTTACAAAGGAATAATGAGTACACCCTTCTTACTGATTGAGCTTAAAATCTAGGGAAATAAAAATGTGACAAAATGTGACATTCTTGTCACTTAGTCCATAAGTCTCATAGGATAATTACAAAAAGTGATGAGATTTATAAGGAGACCCAAATAAGCTTTGCTTGGGTCAGAAAGACGTGGCACTAGAACCAAGGTTTGAAGAATATCCAGATGGATATGATGGGGTACATTTTAATCGGGAGACCAGTACAGAATCTAACACATGGAAGAGGGAAGTGGTCAAGCCCACCGGGTGAGTCATCTGATTTATCAGCATTTAGAGTAAGAACAAATGGCATGTAATACTGGTAAGATACACTACAGCATAAAAAAAAAGAGCTTAAGTTTCAGGTTTGATGAATTAGTATTTTATTCGGTAGTCAAGAAAAAATATAAAAGTTGATTATCCAGAGAAATATACATATTTATTTAACAACTAGAGGCCCAGTGCATAAATTTGTGCACAGGGGCAGGGAGGTACCATGGAGGTTGGCCACTGGCCCCAAGGAGGGAGCCGGCCCTCGCCCCTCCTGGAAGAGGGACTGCATCCACTGCCACCCACCCCTGATTCCACGTCCCAGGACGGGCTCAAAGGCCCTGGCAGGGTCAGGAGAGGAGGTGATGGTTGCCAGGCCAGGTGTGGAAGGGATAGACACTGGACGCTGACACCACCCTCGGCACCCTGCCACTGTGTGGTTCCCCAAATCCCCCCTTCCTCCTTCACACCACTAAACCCTTGTGTCAAGGGCTGACTTTCAATAGATCGCAGTGAGGGAGCTGCTCTGCTACATACAAAACCCTGACCCAGAAGCAGATCTCTATGAATGGTTTAGCACCAGGGGCCAATGGGGGCCAACTGGCCGGAGGGAGTGCACTGACCACCAGGGGGCAGCTCCTGCATTGAGCATCTGCCTCCTGGTGGTCAGTGCACATCAGTGACTGGTCGACCGGTCATTTTGGTCATTCCATCGTAATGGTTGCTTAGACTTATATATATATAAAGATAACAAGTATTTATCTCCTACTATATATCTATATGGTCCTATTCCAGGTACGTTATAAGTATTAATGAATTTATTTTTTATAAGCCCCTTGTGAGTTAATACTATTAGCCACAATTTACCTGTGAGGAAACCAAGGCACAGAGATTAAGTAACTTTCCAAGGTTACTGAGAAAGTAATTGGAGATGGGACTTGAAGTTAAGCATCAGCCATGAGAGTCTGTTCTCACAGCCATTGTGTTGTGCTGCTCTCAAAGGGAGACGGCAGTTTACAGAACATTTAATGTTGTGACCGCATTTGCAGTGAGACCAGGTAAACAAATCTCAAGAAATCACAAAAATCTCAGTGAGTCAGAGGTGTCTGTCACTAACTTTAAGGATTATATACCTTCTCATTATGAAGTATGCTTTTCTTTATTTCCATTTTCAAATAAATAATTACCGCTTTCTTTTCATTAGTGTTTGGTATATTTTTTACACTCTTATTTTTAGTCTTTCTAAGTAATTTTATTTTAGACATAGTTTTCACACACTTTGATTTTGTTTTCTGATACAATTTAAAAAAAATTTTTCTTTCACTTGATAACTTTATCTACTTTATTGATATGAAAGATGGCTACCATCAGTTTTTATGTATGATTTCTTAATTCTTTATCTTAAAAAGTCCTTTGCTGGTGGTTTATGCTGATAGATATATATATGTATTTGTGTGTGTTCCTTTTGTAAATTGAGAGAGGTTTTGAAGATAAAAAGTCAATGAATCTTAGTGACTTTGTAGATATGGGTGATGACAGAGAAGGCAAAGCCAGGGCTAAAGACCCATGTTTTGAATATGAATGACAGTGATGATGGCATTGAAATGAGTAGATAAATCAGAGAAGGAAGGATTTTGGGGGAAGAGCAATCATCTTAAATGTGTGAAGGTCCTTGTGTGTCATTTTTGTGGAAAGGTAAGCAGATATTTGGATGGGATAGGGATGATGAGAAATGAATTTACCAGGAAGGCCAGGTTAGATCTCGAAGTTCCTGGAGTGGCACTGAGCAGGGCCAGCCCAACAGTTAGGAATTTGGTCTCTGCAATCAGACGCAGGGAGGGTGGTGCTCACTTCCTTCACTCACAACTGTGCCATTCTAGGAGGAATACTCAGAATTTTCTCATTACAGACACAAAAAGTAAGAGTTGATACCTTTTATATTTGTTTTGAGGATTAAATAAAATCACAAAAGCAAAGCCTGAACTTAGTATAAAACCAGGCATAGACTGATCCCTCAAAAAATTAGCTCTTATATGCCCTAGCTAGTTTTGCTCAGTGGGTAGGGCATCAGCCAGCTGGCTGAAGGGTCCTGGGTTCAATTCTGGTCAAGGGCACATGCCCAGGTTGTGGGCTCCATCCACAATAGGGGCATGCAAGAGGCAGATGATCAATGATTCTCTCTCATCATTGATGTTTCTATCTCTCTCTCCCTCTTGCTCCCTTCCTCTCTGAAATCAATTTAAAAAAATCCTATATAATAAAAGCCTAATATGCAAATCAACCAAATGGTGGAACGAGTCGCTATGATGCACACTGACCACCAGGGGGCAGATGCTCAATGCAGGAGCTGCCCCCTGGTGGTCAGTGCACTCCCACAGTGGGAGTGCTGCTCAGACAGAAGCCCTGAGCTGGGCTTACGGCTGGTGAGGACAGCAGTGGTGGTGGGAGCCTCTCCCACCTCTGCAGCAATGCTAAGGATGTCAGGCATCCTCCAACGGGAGGGTCCAGGCCAGGCTGAGGGACCCCCCCACAAGTGCATGAATTATAATTATACTAGAGGCCCAGTGCACGAAATTTGTGCACAGGAGGGTGGCATGTCCCTCAGCCCAGCCTACACCCTCTCCAATCTGGGACCCTTTGAAGGATGTCTGACTGCCCATTTAGGCCCAATCCTGGACATTCCTCTCACAATCCAGGACTGCTGACTTCCAACCGCTCACCTGCCTTCCTGGTTGCCCTTAACCACTTCTGTCTGCCAGGATGATCACCCCCTAACCACTCCCCTGCCAGCCTGATCGTTGCCTAACCTCTCCCCTGCCAGTCCAATTGCCCCAAACCGCCCTCCCCTGCCAGCCTGGTCACCCCTAACTTCCCTCCCTTACCAGCCCAATTGCCCCTAATTGCCCCCCCCTGCAGGCCTGATCCCCCCAACTGCCCTCCCTTGCAGGCTTGGTCCCTCTTAACTGCCCTCCCCTCTTGGCCATCTTGTGTCTACATGGGGGCAGCCATCTTAGACCACATGGAGACGGCCATCTTGTGTGTTGGAGTGATGGTCAATTTGCATATTGCCTCTTTATTAGATAGAACACATAGTGATTATATTAAGCATCATCTCAACAGATAAATCATTGAGAGAGTGAGATAAAAGCAAGGGATTTTGAGGGACAGGGAATTCGAAAGTAGGAGATAAGTAAAGGAAAAGGAGAAGGGATAGAGAAACAAGAGTAGCGACCATTCAAATGAAAGAGAAGCTGACTTTAGAGTAGCAGACAAAATAGAGGAGAGGTTTCCAAAGTGGCAGCTGGTGAAGTCTGTTCCATGCCCTGCTCTCAAGAGAAATGATGGAGAAGGAGAAGATGTCACTGAGCTTGGCTAGCCAATTTTCCAGGGAGATATGTGCTTTGCCAAAGAGAGGATATCAAAGAGGTTATGAACGACGTATTTTAAAATTACGTTTTTTAATTGATTTTAGAGAGAGAGGAAGGGAGAAGGAGAGAGAGAGAAAAACATCGATGTGAGAGAGAAATATGGATTGGTTGTCTCCCCCACGTGCCCTGACCTGGGATTGAACCCACGTCCGGGTATGTGCCCTGACCCGGAATCAGCAGCAACCTTTTGGTACACAGGACGGCTGACACTCAGCCAACCGAGCCACGCCAGCCAGGGCTATGAACTACACTCTGACTATACGAGCCTGCTTCAGAGATTGTTCTTTTAGGAAACTTGGTTGTGACTGGAATGAAGCTAGCACCATTGTAAAAAGTGGAGCATTTCCTGACATTTGTATTTCCTTCCAATTGTAAGAAAGATCTAGAGCAGTGATGGCGAACCTATGACATGCATGTCAGAGGTGACACGCAAACTCAGTTTTTTGGTTGATTTTTCTTTGTTAAATGGCATTTAAATATATAAAATAAATGTCAAAAATATGTCTTTGTTTTACTATGGTTGCAAATATTAAAAATTTCTATATGTGACACGGCACCACAGTTAAGTTAGGGTTTTTCAAAATGCTGACACGCGGAGCTCAAAAGGTTCGCCATTACTGATTTAGAGGCTTGATTGGATTTAGGTTCAATTACTTGGCAAGACTATCTCCTGGGTGATGCATGCATCCTATAGTACTTCAAGGCCCATAAGGTCTAGCTCTCTCTCTGCAATGTTAATATTGATCATGATTTAGAAATGTTGATATGCTTCAAAGTAATTCCTCGTTTGGGGTATGGGATGGTGAAAGAAAAGTAGGTAAGCAGTAAAGCTGCAATATGGTGCATCCATGGGACTTCAATATACTCTTCTTTGGACTGTGCTTTTCAAAATTTCTGTTGTAAAAATATTTCTAAAACAAAATATGGAGCACTTAGGGAGAATCAGTAAAGACTGAAGACTTGAGAGGAAAATCAATTGACGTGACAATTGGTGGCCACCACATAGTTTAGATACTCAGTCAACTTCATTTAAGTGAATAACTGAATTAATTCACTGGAAGAGGAATGGATAAAGAAGCTTGCAGCAGGAGCTTCTGAAGAATAAAAAAATAAAAGTTTTAATTTAAAAATTACCTAATGCAATTTTAAACCAACAGTGTATTATTGTAAAAACAACAGAATATTACATGAAATTTAAATGGTGTATGTGGGGAAAACGACAATTTCCATCATACTTATATAATTAAAGTAATTTCTGTATATTCCCTTCCAGTCCTTTATTCATAGGCAATCATATTTTTACATAATTGCAACCACAATATACAGACAATTTGCATCCTGTTTTTTAATGTGGTTCAAGGGAAGTTTAGCTACAATTATTTAGAATAAAAATATTGTGTATAAATATTCACTATGAATGCAAGAAAGTTTCATTTATCTATCTTCATATATAGAAAGGGTGATTGATTGAAATGGGGTAAAGTCATTCACCAACACTTTGCAGTTCTTATTGGGAAAAAAAACTTTCAAACTTATGAAACTGAATAATATATTATAGCTAGAGGCACTGGTAGCTTCTGTAATATTTTCCTGAGCATTGCTTCATACTAAATCTTTATGCCTTCTGTTAAATTGCTTTTAATGCCTTACTGTAAATATCTGCTTTGTAATAGAACATTATTATTATTAATTTATAATATGACAACATGTAAATTTACTTTACCAACAACATTTGAAAAACCTCACTTGATCTTTGCCTGGGGGATACTATATAGATTAGAGAAATACAATGTTGGAAAAATGATGATGACATAATATGATTTCAGTAATGGCTGGATTTCAAGCTAGACTGGCCCTGAAAAGGAAGCACTGTTGATATGATGTCTGAACATCATAGAAGCTTCTATTCTGAATATATTTTGCCTATGATTCATGAGTCGGGTGAAGTTTATAATTTTGCTTTCCTGAGGCACCCCCTCACAAGTTCTATAATTTCCATAATGCTCCTAATTTAAAAAACTCTCAATCTAGAGGCAGCTTCTGAAAATGAAAAAAGGAGACAGACTTATTTCCTCGGCTCCAGTCTATATTTGCTATTAACATGTTTGCAAAACATGGCCCCTTGTAAATTGGCAGTTGGAGGTAATCCAAATAAGGAGAAAGCGGATGCATCAGTTAATGGAATTTAAATTTAATTTTGAGTTAAAAATGTAAGTTTCAAAATTATTAAATTCTTTTGAGTAATTTTTAATAGTTCACCAGTATATCTAACAGTGACTTAAAAAATCTTTACTGTTGAAAGTATTACATATGTGCCCTTTTCCCACATTGACCTCTTCTAGCCCATCCCAGCCCCAGGTCTTCGCTACCCTATTGTCTGTGTCCATGGGCTATGCATACATGCACACAAGTTCATTCATAGATCTCTCCCCACCCACTAACATCCCCTGCCTTCCCTCTGAGATTCAGCAGTCTGTTCCATGCTCCTATGTCTCTGGATCTATTTTGTTCATCAGTTTATTTTGTTCAGTATATTACACATATGAGTGAGGTCATGTGATGCTTGTCTTTCTCTGACAGGATTATTTTGCTCAGCATAATTCTCTCCAGGTCCATCCAGGCTGGTGCAAAAGGTAAGAGTTCATTGTTTTTTACAGCTGCGTAGTATTTAATGGTGTAAATGGAGCACGGTGTTCTTATCCACTCATCTGCTGATGGGCACTTAGGCCTTATAATTGCACTGCTGTCAACATAGGGGTGCATGCATTCTTTCTAACTGGCATTTCCAATTTCTTATGATATAGTCCCAGAAGTGGGATCACTGGGTGGAATGGGAGTCCCATTCCATTTATTTATTTATTTATTTATTTATTTATTTATTTATTTATTATTATTATTATTTAGGAAACTCCATACTGTTTCCCATTATGGCTGCATAAGTTTGCATTCCCACCAGCAGTGTACTAGGGTTCCCTTTTTTCCACATCTGCGCCAACACTTATAGCTTGTTGATTTGTTGAAGATAGCCATTTTGATAGGTATGAGATGATAGCTCATTATCGTTTTAATTTGCATCTCTTGGCCACCTGTATGTGGAGAGGTGTCTATTTAGGTCCTTTGCCCATTTTTTAATTGGATTGTTTGTCTTCCTATTGTTAAGTTGTATGAGTTCCCTATATAATTTGGATTTTAACCGCTTATCAAATATATCATTGGCAATTTTGTTCTCCCATGCAGTGGGCTCTCTTTTATTTTGTTGATGGTTTCTGTTGCTGCATAGAAGCTTTTTATTTTGATTCAGTCCCATTTGTTTATTTTCTCCTTAGTTTCCATTACCGTAGAAGCTGTATCAGTAAAGATATTGCTATGACATATGTTTGATATTTTTCTGCCTATAGATTCTTCTAAGATTTTTATGGTTTCACGTCTTACATTAAGTCTTTTAACCATTTTGAGTTTATTCTTGTGTATGCTATAAGTTGGTAGTCTAGTTTCTTTTCTTTCTTTCTTTTTTTTTTTTTTGCATGTATCTGTTCAATTTTCCCAACATCATTTATTGAAGAGACTGTCTTGACTGCATTTTATGCTCTTGCTTCCTTTGTCAAATATTGAGCATAATGGCTTGGGTTGATTTCTGGGTTCTCTGTTATGTTCCATTGATCTATATGCCTGTTCTTGTGCCAGTACCAGGCTGTTTTGAGTAGAGTGGCTTTGTAGTAGAACTTTATATCTGGTATTGTGATTCCTCCAAATTTGTTCTTCTCTGTCAAGGTGGCTGTGGCTATTCAGGATATTTTGGTTCCATATAAATTTTGGAGTGTTTGTTCTAGGTCTGTGAAACATGCCATTGGTATTTTAATAGGGATTGTATTGCATCTATAGATTGTTTTGGCTAGTATTGACATTTTAATGATTCTAATAATCAATGAGCGGTGTATACTCTTCCACTTGTTTATATCTTCTTCTATCTCTTTTTTCAATGTCTTGTAGTTTTCTGAGTGCAGGTCTTTTATCTCTTTGGTTAAGTTTATTCCTAAGTATCTTAAATTTTTTGTTGCCATGGTAAATGGGATTGTGTTTTTAGTTTCTGTTTTTGAGAGTTCATTATTGGTGTGTAAAAATGCCATAGATTTCTGAGTGAAATTTTGTATCCTGCTACATTGCTGAATTCATTTATTAAATTTAGTAGGTTTTTGATGGAGTCTTTGGGGTTTTCTATGTACAATATCATGTACTCTGTGAATAATGACAGCTGTATTTCCTCCTTTCCAATTTAGATGTCTTTTATTTGTTTCTTCTTACCTGATCACTATGGCTAGGACTTCTACTACTGTGTTGGAAAAGAGTGGTGAAAGTGGGCATCCCTGTCTTGTTCCTGCTCTTAGAGAAAATGGGTATAGTTTTTGCCCATTAACTATGATGTTGACCATAGGTTTGTCATCTATGGCTTTTATTATGTTAAGGCATGACCCCTCTATTCCCATTTTGCTGAGAGTTTTTATTTTAAAAAGGTGTTGAATTCTGTAGAATACTCTTTCTGCATCAATTGATATGATCATGTGATTTTTTTGTCTTGCAATCTATTTTTATGCTGTATCATATTTATTGATTTGTGAATATTGTATCGGCCTTGCAGCCCTGGAATAAATCCCACTTGGTCATGGTGTATGATCTTTTTAATGTACTGCTGGATCTGATTTGCTAAAATTTTGTTGAGGATTTTAGCATCTATGTTCATCAGGAATAATGGACTATAATTGTCTTTCTTTGTAGTATCTTTATCTGGTTTGGGATTAGAGTTATGATGGCCTCATAGAAAGAACTTGGAAGTATTCCTTCCTCTCGAATTTTTTTGAAAAGTTTGAGGAGGATAGGCATTAGTTCTTCTTCGAATGTTTGGTAAAATTCCCCTGTGAAGTCATCCGAACCAGGGCTTTTGTTTGCTGGAAGTTTTTTGATTACTGCTTCAATTTCATTGGTAGTTATAGGCTTATTCAGGTTTTCTGATTCTTCCTAATTGATTTTTGGAAGATCGTATTTTCTAGGAATATTTCAATTTTGTCCAGAATGAAGTCCTTCATAGTATTTTTTACTATCCTCTATATTTCTGTGGGGTCAGTTGTTACTTTACCTCTTTTGTTTCTGATTTTGTTTATGTAGGTCATCTCTCTTTGTTTCTTGGTGAGTCTGGCTACAAGTTCACCAATATTGTTTATCCTTTCAAAGAACCAGCTCTTGGTTTTATTGATCTTTTCTATTGTTTTCTTTTTATGTCATTTATTTCTGCTCTGATTTTTATTATTCCTTCCTTCTACTTACTCTTTGCTTTTCTTGTTGTTCTCTTTTCAATTGTTTAAGTTGTATGGTTAGATAACTTAGTGCAAGTTTGTGCTATAAACTTGCCTGTCAGGACTGCTTCCACTGTGTCCCATAGATTCGGGGTTGTTGTGTGTTCACTTTCATTTGTTTCCAGGATGCTTTTTTATTTATTCTTTGATATCTTTGGTAACATGATTATCATTTAATAGCATGCTATGTGTCCTATTGTTTTTGAGTGTTTTTATATTAGTTGATTTCTAATTTCACACCATTGTGATCTGAGAAGATGCTTGATATGATTTCAATGTTCTTGAATTTGTAGAGACTTACCCTGTGTCCTAAAATGTGGCCTATATTTGAAAATGTCCCATGTGCACTTGAGAAGAACGTATATTCTGTAGCTTTGGGGTGAAATGTTCTAAAGATATCAATTAATTCCATCTAATCTTGTGTGTCATTTAGGATTACTGTTTCCTTGTTGATTTATTGTCTAGAAGATTTATCCAGTGATGTCAATGCATATTAAAGATTCCTACTAAGATTTTATTGCTATTGATCTCTCCCTTTATATCTTCTAGTAGTTTTTCTTTATATATTTGGATGTGCCTGTATTGGGTGCATATATGTTTATCAGAGCTATATCCTCTTGTTGTATTGATCCCTTTATTATCTTGAAGTGGCCTTCAATATCTTTTGTTACGAGCTTCACTTTGAAGTCTACTTTATCAGCTATGAGTATTGCTATCCCAGCTTTTTTTTATTTCCATTTGCCTGAAAATTTTTTTCATGCCTTCACTTTTAGTCTGTGTGAGTCCTTTGTTCTGATGTGGGTCTCTTGTAGACAATATTTTTATTTTGATTCAGTCCCGTTTGTTTATTTTCTCCTTAGTTTCCATTACCCTAGGAGCTGTATCAGTAAAGATATTGCTACGACATATGTTTGATATTTTAAAATATATTTATTTAAAAATAAATATAGGCCTATAACTACCAATGAAATTGAAGCAGTAATCAAAAAACTTCCAGCAAACAAAAGCCCTGGTTCGGATGACTTCACAGGGGAATTTTGCCAAACATTCAAAGAAGAACTCACACCTATCCTCCTCAAACTTTCCAAAAAAATTCAAGAGGAAGGAACACTTTCAAGTTCTTTCTATGAGGCCATCATAACTCTCTCTATATATATGAGTTATGTTTTTATATCCATTCAGCTACCCTATGTCTTTTGTTTAGAGCATTTAGTACATTTACATTTAAGGTTATTACTGATAGGTACTTGTTTGTTTGTTGTCATTTTTATTCTTTATGCCTGTGTTCCTCCCTCTTCTTTATTTCTTCTTTTTATAGCAGTCCCTTGAGCATTTCTTGCTTTGCTGATTTGGTGTTAATAAACTTATTTACCTGTTTTTTGTTTGTTTGTTTGTTTTTTTGTCTGTAAAGCACCTAACTTCACCTTTAATTTTGAATGATAGCCTTGTTGAATAGAGTAGTCTTGGATTCAGTGCATCACTTTTCATTACTTGGTATACTTCATTCCACTCTCTTCTATCCTGAAGTGTTTCTATTGAGAAATCATTTGACAGTATAATGGGACATCCCTTGAAAGTAACCTTCTGTTTCACTCTTGTAGTCTTTAAAATTCTGTCTTTGTTTTTAACATTTGCCATTTTAATTATGATGTGTCTTGATGTTGGTCTTTTGGCGTTCATCTTGAATGAGCATCTCTGTGCTTCCTGGACTTGTGTGACATTTTTCTTCCCCAAGTCAAGGAAGTTTTCTGTCATTATTCCTTCAAACAGAATTTATATTCCTTTCTTAGCTTCTTCTCATTCTGGCACCCCTATTATGTGGACATTGTTTCATTTCATGTTGTTCTAAAGCTTCCTTAAACTCTTGTCTTGATTTTTTTTTTCCAATTTCTGCTCTGATTTGGTGTTTTTTGTACCTTCTCTTCTAACTCACTGATTTGCTCCTCTGTTTCTTTAATTCTGCTGATGAAACCTTCTAGGGTGTTCTTTATTGCAGCTATACCATTCTTCATTTCCTCTTGATTTTTATTCACGTTGGTGAATTTCTCATTCAGCTCCTTATAATTCTCATTGAGTTGCTTGTAATTCTCAGTCAGATGTTTGAGGATTCTTATAACCATTACTTAGAATTCTTTATCTGACAAATTACTTGCCTCCATTCCATTTAGTCCATTTTTTGGTGATTCCTCCTTTTCTTTCATTTGGGGGTTATTTCTTTGGGTCCCCATTTTTTTCTGTCTTTATATTTGTTTTTATGTCTTAGATCAAACTGCTATACCGCCCAGATTTTTTTGGGGTGGTCTTATACAGTAGGTGTTATGTGGGACTCAGTGGTGCAGTCTCTCAGATCTCCTAAGCTGGGTGTTCTAGGGAAGCCTCCTACTAGAGTTATTTGGGTTCTCCTGTTGTAGTTGGGTCTAATCTCCTCTCAGGGTGTTTGACTATATAGCTCACCACTGACCACTTCGTGCAAGCTGTTGTGGTGGTACTGACCAAACAGAACAAAGTACAAGATGAAACATACTATAGAAGAAACAATTCAAGAGTGTACATAATACCCCTATAGCAACAACAAAAGCAACCATCAAAGAAGAGAAAATTAGGCAAAATAAAAACAAAATTGGTAGAAAAAAAAGAGAAAAATATGGGAGAAAACACAACAAAACAAACAAACAATAAAGAAAAAAGGACAAACAACAACAACAAAAAACCCACAAAAAATAGGGGGGGGCAAAATATGTAGATGCAGGGCTTAATTAAATAAAATAAGAATAAAAAATTAGAGGAATAAGGTAAGGAAAAAGGTTTGGAATAAAGGAGGGATAAAAGAAATGAAAAGACAAGAAAAATTTTTTGAAAAGGAACATAGAAGAGAAAACATAGATCTAAATTAAGAAAGAGAAAAAAGATAAGAAATCAGTAGGAAAATAAAAGAGAGAAAAAAATTAAGTAGTGATAAACAGGAAAGAAAGGAAAATTGAGTAGGAAAGGGGAAGAAGAAAAGTATATATATGAATGAAACAACAGAGACTAAAATAGAAATAAGTCAATTAAGCAGAAAGATACAGAAGATAAATGTAAAAAGAGGGAAAACAAAGGAAAGAGAAGAACTTAAAAGATGAAAAGAGAAGAAAAACAGAAGGAAAAAAGAGAAGAGAGGAAAAAAGTGAAAAATAAAACTGAAGTGGCATTTGTTTCAGCTGAGTTGCATGCCCCATGGGTTCTGGCTTAGGATCCCACTCTTCTGTCTGCCAATTCTGGGCTTCCTGTGAGGTACTTAGGTGCTAATCACTGTCAGGCACTGTCTTTTGGCTTTTAGCAACCTGTTTGAAGCTCTAAGTGATACACTGATCTACTACTTCTGTCTATCTCCACAGGCCTGGGCTGTGAACAGAGGGGCCAATCTGTCCCCTAAACCAGCGGTCGCCAACCTTTCGGACCTTATGGACCACCAGTGGTCTTCGGACCACCAGTGGCTGCTCTAAAGTCGGTTTGCTAACCGCTTGGGGCCCAGGCCTGGCTCAACAAACTTCTCCTGGATCCCCAGGCTCTGCCTCTGCCTACCTTTGTATGCTAGCCAGCTGTCGATCTTAATCACTCAAAATTTTCTTTCTGATAGGGTTTTAGATGGGGGAGGTGCTATTTAGTTTTTAGGGAATATGGTGCATGTGTTTTCCTGTCCAGAGCAATTCCTCCGTGAGTGGCCCAAAATGTAACTCTGCCCTTGGCTGGACAGAGATCTTTGTATGAAGACCAATGGGGATGGCTAGGACCCAGGAGTTTTTATCAGTCTGGTTCCCAGAATAGTGATGCAGATGGCCCTCCTCCAATCCCATCACTGAGGGCTCCTTGAGACTATTTAGACCCGTAAGCTTGGCCTCTGCCTTTGTTCCCTCTGTAAAGCTCACAATGCAGAGAGTGGCAGGCTGTATCACCTAGGGTGGGCTTTCTTTTCTTTATTCTAGTTGTTGGGAGCAGCTAGCTCCTCTAGGGAAAAATGTCCATTTTGGTTTGGACACGTATGAATGACCCAGTGAGGGACTTCTGGCCTGCCCTGCTTCTGATCCCAGCCTCTCCTCGGGCACCTCAAGTCTGCGCCTCCCTCCCTGTGGCAAAGCTTTGGGTGAGTAGTTGCAAATGAAAACTCCTGTGCTCTGGATTTAGAGATGGAAAAAATAATGAAACGGTGGCATTTTCTCCTCCCTGCCACAGTCTGCTGGCCAGCTGCAGGCCACCCTTCGCAGCTGGATGTTATGTGGGCAGCGGGTCTGAGCTCTGTTGCTCTGGGGCTAGGGACCTCAGCCTGGGCACTGGGCATCTATCTTCTGAGGGAACAACCTCTCCTATAGCCCAGCACTCCCTCCTCTCTCATCGGCTGGTCTGTCGCCCCTGGGAGCTGGGTCAGTTTCTCCTGCCAGCTCGCCCTTTCTACCCTTCTGCTGGTGTTTTCTGGCCTTCCTTGATATGTCACCTCCTCAGCTGGACCTCAGGTGGTAATTCCAGGTGAATGTTCTCCAATTTAGTTGTATTTCCAGCCTGGCCCTGGGATGAGGTGTATGACAGGTCTGCTTACTCGGCCACCATTTTTCTCTCCCTTAACATTGACTTTTGAAAGTGAAAATGGAATGGCAGAAAGTTAAATAAGCAGATGTAAGAAAGTAAGCTTGCTCTTTTGATTAAAAAATGCTTCTCCTTAATAAATAAAGTTCCAAATCATGTCCACTTTTCTGTCTAGGCAGTTAGAGAGCAAAAGTAAAGCATAGGTAGCCACATAAAATAATTGACCAGAGGGGGAGAACTTCATGCAATTTTAATAATTCATTTCTAATTAGCTAAAATTCAGTCATTCCACAAAGGCAGGTGTACCTAAGTACATTGATGTGTTTACATGTTTTCTTTAATCCTTCAAAGGAAGGTTGAAAATGGGGAATGGTACAGATTTTATTATAAAAAATAGCCAATGAAAGATCTTTAGGAATCTTAGTGGCAGATGTAGTATCCCAAGACAGAGTGTATGTAATTCATAATTTAATAAAAGAATGCTCATTATATTAACAATAGCTAACATTCAAGTATCTGTTTTGTACCAGTCACTATGCTAACCACTTTTTACATAGTATTTTATTTGGTGTTCACAAACAATCCTGTGAGACTGGTACTAATATAACAATTTTCATTTTTTTAACAAGAAACAAAGAGATGACAGAGTTAGTGACAGAGCTAATATTTAAATCCAAGTAGTACCCGCTTATACCTCAACTGAATTATATGCCTCAACTATCATAAGGATTAAATATAAATTAAAAAAGAAAAGACAAAAGTTAATGTTAACATAGTTCTACTTTGTGTCATAGTCAAATTGTTCTTATCCAAAAAATTCTTCCTTAAAAAATACTATAAATTGGAGAATTACCCAAACTAGCAACAATTGAAGGGGACTCTACACTTTGCAGAAGGAATGCCACTGAGTGAATTGCCCTAGTTTCACAGCATTTGGTTTGAGGCAGGCCCCGCCTCCCCACATGGCTGGTCTGTGCAGAGAGGAACACCTTCGGTCTTCCTGGCCAGAGGAGTCCAGACACTGGCTTAGAAGCCATCACAACAGCTGGGAGGTGAAGGGCCAGAGGACTGTTGGAAAGAGAAAACCACAGATGTAGTATCCCAAATGATGCATTTAAATCTCCCCCAGCCTTGGGCTATCCATGCACCGGGCAGATTTTAAGTAGTGTAGCCAAAGCTAACAGAATATTTCAGCTTCTACTTACCATCCAGTTTAAAGATTTAGCTCAGCCCAGTTAGATGTCAACTGAGTAAAACAACACTCTTGGGAGGAGTATGGCAGGTCCCAGAATCTCTACAATATAACACAAAATCATCAGCATTTGGTCTAAAATTACTCAATCTACAAAGAAACAGCAACAAATGATTCAGACTTGAGGACCAACTCTGTGACGAGACAAATACTGCATTTGTCAGAAGAGTTTTAAATTGATATTGTAACGATGGGAAACATACTTGTAACCAACATAACAAATATAAAATATCAAAACAAAAGGGTCAGCCCTGACTGGTTTGGCTCAGTGGATAGAGCGTTGGCCTGCAGACGGAAAGGTCCCAGGTTTGATTCTGGTCAAAGGCATGTACTTGTTTGAGGGCACATCAAACAAGTAGGAGGTGTGCAGGAGGCAGCTGATCGATGTTTCTCTCTCATCAGTGTTTCTAACTACCCCTCTCCCTTCCTCTCTGTAAAAAAATCAATAAAAAAAATATATATAAAACAAAAAACAAAAGGGTCAATATAAAAGGAACAAGTGGAAATCCTAGCACTATGAATCACACAATCTGAAAATTTTAAAATGTACTTAATGTGAAAATGCAAGAAGACAGAAAGAAGGATACTAAACCTAAGGACAAATTAATAGCAATTACTAATATAAAAACAAGGAGAAAAAATAGAAAAAAAGGGAACAGGGCCTTAGGACCTGGGAGATAGAGAAAATAGGACAATGAAGAGATTTAAAAAAATAGGACAGAGACAAAATATTTAAAAAGGAATTTCCAAAATTTTTCCAAATTTGTTGAAAGACATAACTTCAACAGAGAAGCTCAATAAAGTAAAGAGAAAACATTGACCAGGAACAAAAAACAAAAACAAAAAAGAACACAACAAAAAAAGCATCACATAACCTGTAAGAAAATAATCATATGAATGAGAACTAATAATAAATATAAAAATGCACTAAATTAAGATAGAAAAATGGGGATTCAAGTTCCAAATCTTTCATAATCCTTCTTAATGACTGTGGATATGGCATTTAGCCTCCCTAAAAACCAGTTCTCTTACCTGTAAAATGAGGCAATTTTTATAAGTCTAAGTGATGACTGATAACTGTTCATGAATATAAACAGATTCTTCTGGGCTTTAAGAGTTTGAGGAAAAAACAATGAGTAGCATTATTCAATATCCCTACTTTTCTCATTTTATAAAATATAGGTAAAGATATGTTAAACTCATTGGAAGAACCCTTAATTGCTGTTGCCTTTTACCCATTCTTCATAACTCAGATATAACTGGATTTTTGTATAAATTATATTTTATTACATAATTTCTTTATATTTTTATATAATTTTTTATCTCAGATTTAATGACACCATTCTCTGAGTTGGGTATATATAGGAATAATTAATTTATTCAACTCTCCATCTTCTGTCTCTGACATTGAGTGAAAATACAAACCTTAAAAATGTACATGAAATTAGATGCCTTTCTGATAGGGACTGCCTCACCAGGAAACGGATTCTCCTTCTACAGTTGTAAGGAGCAACAGATGTGAAATCTAGTCTAATTCTAAGATATAAACCATGTAGTCTGCTTTTTATTTAGCATTTTCTACTATAAAGGTGATATATTTGCTGTAGAATATTAAGAAAAAAGAGGAGAAATCACTTTCATTTTCACAAACCATAGCGATATTTTGGTGCATTTCTCATTAGATTTTGTTCAACTCCCTAGTATATAATCTGTTCTTTTCTTAGAGAAAAGTAGCAGAAAATGTATGTGACTTTATAAATACTGATGACTTTTGAATCATGAAAGTGTTGATTTAATTTTAGATTCTGCTTTTTGAAATGTTTATAACCAAACACAAATTCGTGAGTCCAAGAAATCGCCTCCTCTAATGTACAAACGCGCCTCGCTACCATCCAAGGTTCCCTCCTCTCCTGCTTCTTAGGCCAGAAGCTAGGACTTCATCACTTAGGGATCCTGTGAGGACAGAGGCTGGTTGGAATTTAAAATGGGACACAGGCTCATACACAAATACCCCGTCTACTGATGGAAGTAACTTGCCTGTAGTCGTTCAGCAGGTCGCTGCAGAGTTTCCTGGTAGGGTGGGGACGCGGTGTGACCATCCCCAGGGAGGAAGGCACAGCGGTGGGGCTTCTGCCACCTGCTCCACTTTTGCCTGAGAGAGGAGAACCTCAGAGCTCCCCGTGGCCTGCAGGCTTTAAGAGCCAGCGAACATTTCGGGAGTTCTGTTTTCATCTTGAGGCGAGCAATGCGGGGGATGTGGAATTTTCCACCGGTTATAAATATTTGGCATAGTACTTTTCGTCCATCGGGGCTTCCCAAGGGCCAGTGTTAAAATGGTTTCCATGTCTAAGCAAAGAAAACTGCCTGCATATAGGTTTGTCCCCGGGGGGAATAAACAGGGTAATTGGACCCGGTTACAGCGTGGTTGTGGTGGGTATTTAAACTCTGGAGGCTCAGAGGGCTGGGGCAGGAATGGCTTTCCCAGGACAGTCCGGGCTGAAGTGCGCGTCTGTGGACACTCAGCCTGGTGTGCGCACCTGTGACCGTAGCTGCAGGAGGGCTCTGTAAGCTGCGACCCTGCCTTCCCTGGATAAGGGCAGGGCAGTTCACATTCCACTATCTGTCAAGTTACCTGCTGTTTGCTTTCATTGTTTTTGCTCCACCACTCATTTTATTTGTACTGTAGTTACATATTTTAGGCAACCCAAGAGCAAAAGTACAAGTAAAGATGCAGTAAAATTAATTGCTTGACATTCATTACTGAATGGATATCAAACACAGAATTAAAACAAACAAACCAAAAAAACCCCACATGTATTTAAGTTATTTTTCCTTTTCTTTTCTTTTTATTTTCTAATTGCCTAACATCCATGTGCTATAAAACAGTTCCCAGGGAAATCACTCGAGATGAGGGCTAGCTTTGTTTTAATGTCTATGAAATTTTCATGAACCATCTAAGCATAACGGTTGAGAACACATGTATTAAGTTCATGAAAGTGGAATAAAAGTTCTACTGTGCCAGGCATATTGTAGATGCTCAATAAAGTTTGATAGTGGGAATAAAGAAGTGGCTCACGCCACTGCCTTCTTTGCCTTCTTCAGGTGATCTTCTTCCAATGAGAAATAAATCATGGATTTACAAAAAAGGAAAGGCCTTGAAAGCAAAGCATGAACAATGGACCATGAGAGTAGCCTTAACCGCACAATGGAGCACTTAGCCGGACTATTTATATATTAACCCTGGGCTCAGTAGAAGTTAATGTTCACCTGCCAGAAAAAAATTCATTGTTCAGCCTTACACCCTCCTATACTATCAAAACCTTGGTATGTGCAATATTAAGATGCTCACTGTTAACTTACCTGCTGTTCTAGTGTAGAATGCAGTCTGATGGTTTTGCAGTGAGCTGGAGGCCTACACAAGCATCAGGGAGGACTGTAAATCCATAAGATTTGCATCAAAGCATGTTCCTTCCACATTAGGAGAAAATTGGTTATTAAGGAAGGAAGTGGGTTCTTCCCATGGTACTCCAGACAGCGGCTTTTCCTGAAAGCCCACACCTTGTGTTTCGTGCCCGGTATTCAATAGGAAGTCAATATACATGTAAATGACAAGCCAATGTCCCTCCAAAGTTATTTACTGGAACAGAGTTCTGCAGGTAGCACTGTTCTTGGTTGTTTCTCTAATATTACTGTAGTACACTCACTGTTACTGCTGTCCGAGAACTCGGTCCACACATTATGGCTTTAATAGCGTCTAAGTCATGGAAACTTTAGTGGTTAATCCTTTGTGAGAATCGGGGGCGAGGGGGTGAAGAACAGTTTTTAGGTAAAAAGGAGTAACATGTGCCTAGGCGCTTTATTTTATTTTATCTATTTATCTATTTTTGTTTTTTAGAAGTTGTCCTGAACTTTTTCCCTCTGCAGAGTTAGCACGAAGTGATAATAAAACAATGTTTATGTTGGATAGTATGGCATAAGTCAGTTTCTGCCATTTCTTTGATAATAACAGTAAGGAATTTTTGATTTCTTAAAAATTGATTCCTCTAAATATAGCAGATAATTATCGTATTTATTTATTTATTTATTGTTGTTAATCCTCACCTGAGGATTTTTTTTTTCTTTTTTTTAGAGAGGAGAGTGGAAGGGAGGGAGAAAGGAAGAGAGAGAGAGAGAGAGAGAGAGAGAGAGAGAGAGAGAGAGAGGTGAGAGAGACACATCCATTGGTGCCTCCAGCACTCCCCCAACTGGGCTGGGGATTGAACCTGCAACAACCCAGGTACATTGCCTTGACAAGGAATTAAACCTTCTATCTACCCTTTGGTTGAAGGGCAGGTGGTCTAACCACTGAGCACACCTGCTGGGGCAATTATCATATTATTAACAAAATCCTGACAAAGCATAATCAATAAAAATTATATGAGTAGTTCTTTCCAGTAATTTGAAATTTAGAAGAGATGAGATAATAGATTTCATGTGTATAGCACATTTCATGTATGTCTATATATACTAGTATATACATGTACTAGTATATACACACACACATCCATACATACATATACATATATACATTAAATGAATTAAACCAAATGTGACCATCTAGTCAGTAGTCAAGCGTGCTGTAAATTACCATCATCTGAGGGAAGATTAAAACAATACACCCAAAACAATGCCCACTTGCAGGTGTGTGGGGAGGAGGTGGGGGCGGGGGAAGGCGTTCAGGCGCCAGATTTACCAAAGCTGCAGGTGATTCCCAGGCACATACAGCCTGCTGGTGCCCTGTCTCGTGTTACCTTGGAATAACATTACTGTTCCTCCTCCTTGTCTTGCCCATTTAACTAATTAATTAATTAACCTTTTCTTTTTAAAATTTTATTTTACTTATTTTTGATGTTGCTGTTGGGGCCTGACAGGGCAGGATGAAGCTGCATGGGAGTAGGCTGAATGAGGAGGTCAGAACTATGGCATCTCTCCTTTCATCATACTCTTTGTGGCCCCACTGATCTTGCCAGTTCAAAGATTTTGCATTAATAATGTTGAAATCTCAGTCTAGAGCAGCGGTTCTCAAACTGTGGGTCCGACCCCTTTGGGGGTGAACGACCCTTTCACAGGGGTCGCCTAAGGCCATCGGAAAACACATATTTTTGATGGTCTTAGGAACCGAGACACCGCTCCCCTATCCGTCTCCAGGAGGGTCCGCCCACATGCAGATACGCCCACATACAAGTACCTGGCGTGATGACATCATCGCGCCAACCCCTCACAAATACAGGTGTATGTGACAGGGTTGGCGCCATATGTACTTATTTGAACCAGTCACACATGTGTAGAGAGCAGCTGCTGTGATGAAAGCAGCAGTATTGGAGGTAAAACGACACTTCATGAATTATAATTACTGGGTAAATGTAAAATCATGTACTTTGAATCATCAACTACTGTAAAAAAAAAATCTGTACCATGGGAACTTAATCTGGATGCTGATCAGTCTTTTTATATCCAGCTGTGATTGATGTGAATACTGCCCCCTTGTGATAGTAACAGGTATGTAAAAAAACAACAACAAAGAATGGTAAATCGTAGGAAACTTCAATGAACTGTATTGACTGGACTATGCCATGTATCACTTTTGTATTATTAAAGCTATCGTTATATATTATTTTCATTAGCAAACCATCCCATGACAATGGATTGTGTAGAGAAGAACGTTAAGAAAAGAAAATATAGCAAGGATTTTTTATAGTATGGTTTTACCTCAATAATTACAGCAGGAATTGAGAAACTGCAATGTGTTATTTATTGTGAAGCTCTATCAGCCGAGTCTATGAAGCTGAACAAACTAAAACACAATTTTGATAGCAAGCATCCGAGCTTTGCTGGTAAGGATACCAACTATTTTAGAAGCAAAGCTGATGGACTCAAGAAAGCCAGACTTGACACTGGTGGCAAGTACCACAAACAAAACGTAGCAGCCTTTGAAGCTTCATATTTGGTGGCACTCGGAATTGCCAGAGCTATGAAACCTCACACCATTGCTGAGGATTTACTGTTGTCAGTGGCCAAAGACATTGTTCGAGTTATGATTGGAGACAAATTTGTTATGAAATTGAGTGCAATTTCCTTATCTAATGACACTGTCCGCAGAAGAATAGATGACATGTCTGCTGATATTCTTGATCAGGTAATCCAGGAAATTAAATCTGCTCCACTTCCAATATTTAGTATCCAGCTTGATGAATCTACAGACATTGCAAACTGTTCACAGTTACTGGTTTACATGAGGTATATTAATGATGGCGACTTTAAAGATGACTTTCTTTTTTGCAAACCTCTTGAAACAGCAACTACTACACGTGATGTATTTGGCATAGTTGGTTCATTTCTGAAAGATCTCTTGGGAAAAGGTTTGTGGTGTTTGCACAGATGGTGCTCCAGCTATGCTAGGATGTCGATCTGGATTTCAAGGTTTGGTACTGAATGAGTCACCAAAAGTCATCAGAACTCACTGTATGATTCATTGACAAATACTAGCAATGAAGACGCTGCCACAAGAGTTACAAGAAGTAATGAAAAGCATCGTAAGTTGTGTCAATTTTGTAAAGGCGAGCACTTTAAACAGTCGACTGTTTTTGCAACGAGTTGGATGCACTGAACAATGCTCTGCTATTTCACACTGAAGCGAAATGGTTGTCGAGAGAAAAATATTTTAAAACGTGTTTTTGAGCTTCGTGATGAACTCAAAACGTTTTTTAATAAGAAAGCAAGACTGCAGTTTGAAGCACTTTTTGGCGATAAAAGTGAACTACAGAAAATAGCTTACTTGGTTGACATCTTTGCCATCTTGAATAAGTTAAATTTATCACTGCAAGGACCAAATGCAGAATGCTTCGATTTGTCTGAAAAGATCTGATCATTCCAAAGGAAACTTCAGCTTTGGCAAAAAAAAAAAAAAAAAAAAAATTGGATGAAAATAAAATTTACATGTTGCCTACTTTATCTGCTTTCTATGAGGAACATGACACTGAACCAGACAAAAGGATTCGAGGATAATTTCTGTGAAAGAACACTTGCACATGCTTGCAGACCAAATTTCATCGTACTTTCCAAATCTACCTCACACCCCATTTGCACTTGCCAGAAGCCCACTCACTGTCAAAGTTGAAGATGTTCCTGAGACAGCACAAGAGGAGTTCATTGAACTTATTAACAATGATGCAGTGAGATTTCTCTACAATGCCAGTTACAAAATTCTGGATCAAGTGTGTGCAGTCATATCCTGTTCTGTCTGAGACTGTGTTGCACCTTCTTCTCCCATTTCCAACAACATATCTTTGTGAAACAGCATTTTCCAGCTTGTTGGTTATCAAGTCTAAATACAGAAGTAGACTTGTTGTGGAAGATGATCTTCATTGTGCTCTTGCAAAGACTGCCCTGAGAATTTCTGATCTGGTGAGAAAGAAGCAATATCAACCTTCGCACTGATTTTGGCTTTTTACGCATACTGTCGCAAAATGTAGCAATGTAGTTTACTGTTGTCATATTAAGACTGTTACCCATGCTACACCATGCTTCAAGACAAAATTTCATTTATTTGTAATTAGAAATAAATATTTCACAATATATAATTACATATTAGTTTTGTGATTAATCAATATGTTTTAATTGTGTTCAATTTATAACAATGACAATACATCCTGTATATCAGATATTTACATTATGATTCATAACAGTAGCAACATTACAGTTATGAAGTAGCAACGAAAATAATTGTATGGTTGGGGGTCACCACAACATGAGGAACTGTATTAAAGGGTCGCGCCATTAGGAAGGTTGAGAACCACTGGTGGGGACTCTCCCAGGCCAGACAAGCTGTGTGCAGCTCTGGGACCTGCCAGGCGGGGGACCGCCCTCAGGGGCCGCGGGGAGGGAGCCCTGGAGGAGCTGACTGTCCCACGGGAGGGGGGGCTGCCTCGGCTCTGCAGCTACCTCCAGCCCAGGGGCCCCTCCGTGCGCTGTGGCAGCACAGGTGGGGAATCAGAGTGACTCCCAGTGTGACCACAGGCACGGGACTGGCCACCCTCTGCCTGCAGGGAAATACTCACTTTAAAATGCACCCAGAGTGTGTCTTATTCACTTCAAAGATCTGAGCATTTAATTCCCTCAGCCTTGAATGTAGTTGTAGATTGTCTCAGAAATGGCTGGAAGAACTCAGATACTCTAAATAGAATTCAAAGCATGGTGGCAAGTTTTATGTTTTTCCTTTTTTAAAATACCTGTCAAATACAAAATAGATGTTTTCTGCAAAGGAGGTTGACTTAAATTTTTTAACTTTGAAAAAAAAAAGTGTGTGTGTGTGTGTGTGTGTGTGTGTGTGTATAAAAGGGAGAGAGAGAAAGAAACAGAGAGAGAAAGAAGAGAGAGAGAGAGAGAGAGAGAGAGAGAGAGAGAGAGAGAGAGAGCAATTGCAACTGTCAGAAAAGTCTGTTGTCAGAGGCCAGCAGCCCTTGGGCTCCTGGATTTGGCCGGGAGAGTGAACTGCTCTCCGCACACCTCCAGGGTGTCGCCGGGAGTGGTCAGCTCTGAGCTGGCTCTCTTGTGAACAGAAGGTTCTTACTCAGCTGCCACATCACTTGTGCAGATGTCACATCCAGAAATGATACCGGCTCCCAGAAGGTTCCTTTGGATGTTAAAAACCAAACTTGTATATATTTTAATTCATAATCATTGAAATTGCCTGACACAAAAGCATAAAAGACGCTGACCTTCCAATGTATTCAAAGAAAAAATGCACAAAATATACGAGTAGGGTATATTTTTATCAAGCATGTGCTGAGAATATCAAGGTCAGTATTTGTAATGTCAAAATTTACATATTGTCTTAATAAATTCGTGACTCTCTGAAAAATATAGTGTCATTAAATTAAACAAAATAATAACTTGCAATTGAAAAAGAGTGCTAAATATTTTCATTTTCTAGCAGATCTGCTCTGTGACCTTCCCCAGCGTGCTCTGGGCCTGGTGGTGTTCTCTGCGGCCCAACTGGGAGCAGGAACCCTTGCCCTCGGAGTTGGATTTGGCTTGAGCTGTACAGAGCACTGGCAGAGGATCAGGAGGTGGGAGGTGATACTGGCAGGGAATTCATTCCTTTTTCCTCACCGTGGGGTTGTGATTGGGCAGTCCTCCTGTACAGCGACCCCTCTGGGCAGTTTCCCAGGCCTGTTCTCTCCCTGTGGGTCTTCAGGTCTAGACATAGCTCAGGTCAGATGCTTCACTCACCCTCCTGGTTTCTGTTCACCTGCCAACACTCCTTCACTAAGCTCAGTCCCAGCACCCGTTGTGAGTGGGCTGCCACAGGATTGAAAGTGCATGGCTGACGACACTTTCTAATGAGGAATGCATCAACAATTGCTTTGCTGAGCACCTTTTACATATTTGCCATTAGAGGTTGTATGAGGAAGTTATTTTTTAAAAAGTCCTAGTCAACCCCAAATTTATAATTTTGTTAAGGAGTATGGTATTTGCTTCTCATGTTACAGGCTGAACTTGGAGGTACCTAACAGCAGTTATTTTTGTTTGATCATTTAATGCTGGACTCTGGGAGCTGGCTCAATGCAGACTGATTGCTCTCTACTTGAATGTGTCTCACTAATTCATATCTTGCACCCAATACAATAATATTTGGAGATGGGGCCTTTGGGAGATGAGTAGATCTTAAGGGCAATGCCTTACTTAATGGTATTAGTGTCCTTATAAAAGAGGCCCCAAGAGCTTCCTAGTCATGTGAGGGCACAGCAAGAAGACAGTATCTGTGAACCAGGAAGCCAGTTCTCACTAGACAATGAGTTGGGCAGCGCCTTGATCTTGGACTTTCAGCTTCCAGAACTTTGAGAAATAAATGTTCTTTAAGCCACTAGTCTATGGTAGTTTGTTATAACCACTTGAATGGACTAAAGAAGTGATGTTGCTAGTTTAGCAATAGTAGCAAAAGTTATGTTTTATTCAAGAATCAAAGTAATGAAGAGATATTAGAAACTCAAAAATATAATCCAGTCTCCTTATTATTAAAATGTCAGAGCAAGTGTTAACTCTTAATTATTTAATAATACAGGTGAATGTTGAAGGATAATATCTTCCTTCATGAATAGTTGGTCTAAACACCCATTACAAAGAAGAAATGGTTATTCAGGAAATGATTTAGTTAGACTCTCTTCCTTTTTGGTATTGCTTGTAGGTGGACAGCAACAAACATTGCCCTCAAATGCTAGATCTACTATTTTGTAGCATTGAATATAATCTGAGCAGCAAATTACAAAATTGAACTCATGCTAGATTAAGCAAACTGCATGATGGTTCCTATAAATGAAGACTCTAGGCATAGTTTGAGCTTCAGACAGAGTAGAAATCTGGGACTTAACATCATCCTGGTTTCACTATCATTTCCTCTTAGAATTTCTGTGTGTAGTTTTCTTTCTTGTGATAAATCTCAAAACAAGCTCTACTTTCCATTTTTCTTGTCACTTATGACACCAGAGAATGAAAGTATCTTCTCAGATTTCTGTGCTAGAAATGTTTAGAGGGGACTCATTGCCCATTTGGATCTTGTGCCCACTCCACCCCAACCACTGTATGCAGGAGAACAGATGTCTCTGATGTCTGGGCTGGATCACACACACTGACAGGGAGAGCAAAGGGGAGTCCGGAAGATGTGGTAAAAGATGGGGGGCATGGATGGTGAGCTATAACTGGTCAAGACTGGCATGGGTGATTTCATACACCTCTATTCATGCAGCAGCTTGTAGTCGGTGTTAGAGATGGAGCCCACCCCATTATACATTTTCTTGGCAGCAGCTGCAATGACATCTTAACATACTTAAGTCTAGATTCCCACACAGGTGAACCCAATGACTCACAAAGAAAAAATGAAATATAACACACTTTCTTTTACACTTATAAAACTTCAGTGGGGCAGATGGCTCAGAAGACTATATGGGCTAACCACCATGTTTACTGCAGGTAGATCTCTTTAACTGATATCAAGGCCTGGGTGTGGCTATCTGGCCACCAGTCCACAGCCTCTTCCCTTCTACTCATGAGGCCTTAGTTAAGACCATTTCAGTCCAAAAGAGAGTTGTTAATAGTACTTGGATCTTAAGATCCAAGGGAAGGGGTAGGTATATTGACCCTTTTACCAGTATGCCTAGCCCCTCTTTAGCCCATGAGGACAAATTCTTCCTTATCTAAAACTAAACAAACATTGTGAGTCAAACTTAACCAATCTGCAGATACTAATCATAGCAAACTCAGAGTCAAATTATTCACTTGTGTCATGTTTATTAAACTAAGTTATGTCTCTAAGTAATTGTTTAGGGAACAAAGAAATGATAAAATATTTTAGAGCACTTTTTTATTGCCCAAATGCCACCAATAAGTTTACCAACATGTAGGGAAATGTTTCACTGGATGCCAGTAAGTTAGCATAGCCATCATGGCACAATATTCTTTTGAAAAAATGACATAAAAGCTAAATTTAATTTGCTTATTGGTTTGAATGCAAAATGCTTTGAAATAATAGAAATTAGTTATTTAAGAAAATATTATTAAAAGTATTGTTTCTGCTAGTAACATAAGATTTATATGTTATTAAAATATAATATAAATAAAGTGATAAACATAATTTTCATCTCTGGATTGAAAAATCAATAGAGACAGACTATATTGCTGTTATTCACTACTGTATTAGAACATAGAAACTGACAATAAATACTTAAAAATGAATTAATTAGATAATTAATCTCAGATGTAAATGGGCCTTTGGAGTATTAAAACTCCCATTTTGATATATTTATAAGTTTAATCCTAATATTATAAATTCTACTTATATAATTCCAACAGCTAGCCTCATATTAAATGATGAAAACTAGGAGACACTAAAATCAAGAAAAAAAATATGGATGTTACTATGACCAATATTTTCTAACACTGGCTTAAAGATATTAGTCAGTACAATGAGAGTGAAAATACAAATAAATTGGGTTTATTTTGTAGATCCAATGCTTACCAAGAAAATCCTAAAGCAAAATAAAAAACCTATTACAACTAATAGGAGATTTTAGTAATGTCTAATTAACTTTAGAGTATGGATAGCAAAAACTTTTCCATATGTCAGAGATAGAAAATCCTATAGAACAAAATTGGCCATAGGCTAAGAATGTATAAGAAAACCTTATGCAGCTTTACAGATGGGTATGATTTAAAGAATATACAAAAGAACCATAAAATAACATGTAAATTGTGCTAAGCATGGGGTTCTACAAAACCCCAGCATATCTGGCATTGGCTTCATACTATGTGGTGGGTGGTGAGGAAAATGCTATTGCATGGTGGAAAGATGGTGAATCATAGCAGTCTTTGGCAAGGTATCACAAGAAAGAGACGAGCCCTAGGAAGAACTGGCCAGTTTGCAAGAGAAATAAAAACAGAATAGGAAAATGCCAGAAACTTAGACCCTGACAATATTGAAAAAGTTGACTGCTTATAAACCCTAAACTCGAAGAGATATTGTTGTAAGATGGGTCTTTGCAATGTAAAGGCTCCTTATATTCAGCTTTATGTTAAAGATATGTGTATAACAGTGGGTAAGGTTTTACACAGCGTCAACATACATTCATTAAGTTCAAAGAGAAAGAATATGGGCAAGAATGTGAAGAAATTCCATATGGAAAATTCATTGTCATGAGAAGTGTAGCCCATGTAATTGAATGAAATGAAATATGTAATGGGTCCACTAACTTCTGCTACATGCCCTGTCCTAAGTGAAGGAAAAGTTTTGTATTCAAGTGAGTAGAACAATAGTGATTTCAACAAAGTTTGATGTATTTCTCAGAACTTACTTGCTAATGAGCTTCAAATATCTCTAAAAAAGTGACTATGAAAGCTAGTGACTGTGAACATTTCTCAAAGTTTGTGTTCCCGAATGTTCTATAGCTCTGTTCCAATAATAAAACAACTATCAACATGCCTACCCATGGATTAGATTAAAAATAGACATTCAGAAAGTATAAATATACTAAAAAGAGAATGTGAAAGTGAAGGAGACAAAATCCTCTTTCCTAAGGCTGAGAAAGCCCTTACCAGCAGCCCGCCTAGAGGTAACACCATAAACAGCAGTCTGAAGGCCCAGTGGAGAATCCTATGTAATAAAGGCTAATATGCAAATAGACCAGGGGTGGGCAAACTTTTTGACTCGAGGGCCACAATGGGTTCTTAAACTGGACCGGAGGGCCGGAACAGAAGCATGGATGGAGTGTTTGTGTGAACTAATATAAATTCAAAGTAAACATCATTCCATAAAAGGGTACGGTCTTTTTTTTTTTTTTTTTTAGTTTTATTCATTTCAAACGGGCCGGATCCGGCCCGTGGGCCGTAGTTTGCCCACGGCTGAAATAGACTGAACAGCAGAACAACCGAACAACTGGTCACTATGGCGTATGCTGGCCACCAGGGGGGGCGCATGCAGAACATGGGGGGTGTTGGCCGCAGCTGGATGGTGGATCAGGTGAGTGGGGGTGCCAGACCAAGGCGGGGTGCTGGTCTCTATCATCGGGGCAAGCCTCTGGTGGTTACTGAAAATTCTCTGCTCCCATGTGCCTCAGTCCTGCCTGGCACTTGCACCTGGGGCTGGAGCCGGCCCGGCTCACACCCGCAGCCGGCACTGGAGCCATTGCTTGCACCCACTGCTGGCACCCGGTGCCAGCACCAATCGCTCAGCACCATCAGTGGGTATGAGCGGTGGCAGTGGGAACAGGGGTGCCGGCAGACAGGGACCAGGGGCTGTGTCAGCAAAGGCTGGGCAGGAGCACAGAGAGAGGATGGGCCGCGACCCGCCCCTGTGCCCAGTGCAGCCGTGCGGCCCACAGTTCCTTTCAGGGTGCACGAATCATTCACTGGGCCGCTAGTAATTAAAAAACGAGTGACAAAACGTCAGTACAGTTATAGATCAGCTGAATGACATATTCAACCACTTCGACCTCATTGGCATTTGGAGCACCCTCTCTGACAACTTCAGAATACAATATTTTTACATGCATATGCATCACTCACCATCATAGTCATAAAATAAACAATAAATTTAAAAGGGTTGAAATCAGAGTATTCTTTGACTATAGTGGACCTAAATGAGAAATTAGTTACAATAAAATATCTGGGAGTACCTCAAATGAAATGAAATATGTCAGGAAATGAAACAAAGAAATGAGAAAATATTTTAGACTGAATGATAATGAAAACATTTCAGATTTCCAACTATGATGGCCTAAAACCCTTCTGAATGGCCCTCTCCTGCAGAAAACCTGGGCATAATACAAAAGAAAGCAGCATATAAAGGTCTGGGGAGTGACAGACATTGGTGGGAAATTCACATTTGGAAGAGGAGAGATGGGGAATTATACAAGTCAGTTTCTATCTCCCCAGCTTCTAGCATGACTCTTTAGTCTCATGAGGGCACACATGGAAAACTCAGTCTCATTCCTTGGAGACCGAGAAAAGTGAAGCTGCCAAACTATGAACCATGAAGAGAACGGGGAGCCTTCCAAGGAAAAGTGCCACTTAATTAAATGATGAAATTAATTCAGAAAACAATAAAAATATAACAAAACGGGCAATAAATTTGAACAGATAGTTCTCAAGAGAAAATATACAAATGGTCTATAAGCACATCAAAAAATCCTCAGCATCACCAATATCCGAAAGATGCAAATTAAAACCACAGTGAAATATCAGTGGACACCCACTAGGAGAGCTGAAGGAACAAGCCTGCGGATACCAAGTCTGGGTAAGGATAGAGAGCAGCTGGACCTCTCATGCCTGGTTTGAGGACAATGCAAAACAGTACAGCTACTCTGGAAACAGTGATACTATGTTCACATAATTCATCCATAGTATTTACCCAGCAACACTGAAAATAAATATGCCCCCAAATGTATATGTGAATGTTCAAAGTAAGCATTATTTAAAATAAACCAAAACCCAAATGACTGGCAACAGATAAAGAGATAAATAACTTGCATTATATCTATACTCTGGGTTACTACTCAGCAATAAATAGGAACAAAGTAAGTTATGTATGAAATAACATAAGCAATCCTAAAAATAGTTTATGGTAAATTTTGAAAATCAATCCTAATAAAGCCGACTGAAAATTATGATTCCATTTATATGAAATTCCAGAAAAATAGAGAAACAGAGAGCACATCCAGGTCTCCGGGGCTGTGCCTGGAGAGCCGGCACCGAGAGCCCAGAGCCGGCCGCTTTCAGATGGGAGAGTGTCTCCATGTGCATCGCGCTCACCCGTTACTGTGGTGCAAAGCACTGCTCACCTTCCTTTGAACACAAGCCCTGTGCGTGTTTGGGTGCTGGCTCCTCAGCACAAAATTCTTTCTTTGAGTGCTGACTCACTCTCTGTCACCCCAGATGTGCTTTCTGTTGGAAACACATCTGAGTAATCAGAGAACTTTTTCTTTGTTCTCCTTTCCATAAAACTCTTTGTACCAAATCCTTATCACATTATATTTTAAACACCAGTCTTGTTTAATAAATTGCTGCTCCTTAAGAAACGGACTGCGCCTTACTTTTGGACATTTGCAAACATCCAGCTCTACTCCCCAAAATAGAGCTTAATGAGTCTATGTATTTTATGCAGCAATTTCTAATTTCCTAAAGAACAATTTTTACTAAGGAGACTTCTGGGATTTTTATTTTTGACACTATTACATATATCCCAATTTTCTTCCTCAACTTTGCCCACCTCCATCCAGCCTCCCCTCCCCATTCCCGTGGCCATCACCATCCTGTTGTCTGTGCGTATAGGTAATGCATACACTATCTTTGCCTAGTCCCTTCACCTTCCTTCCTCTAGTCTCCCCTCTGCAGCTGTATTCTGTTCATGCATCTATGCCTCGGTTCTATTTTGTTGGCTAGTTTAGTTTGTTCATTAGAGTCCACATATAAGTGAGAGCATATGGGGTTTGTCTTTCTCTGACTGGCTTATTTCACTTAGCATAATACTCTCCAGGTCCCTCCACACTATCTCAAAGGGTAAGAACTCCTTCTTTTTTTTTTTTTTTTAAATATATTTTATTGATTTTTTACAGAGAGGAAGGGAGAGAGATAGAGAGTTAGAAACATCGATGAGAGAGAAACATCGACCAGCTGCCTCCTGCACATCCCCCACTGGGGAAGTGCCCGCAACCCAGGCACATGCCCTTGACCGGAATCGAACCTGGGACCCTTGAGTCCGCAGGCCGACGCTCTATCCGCTGAGCCAAACCGGCTTTGGCAGAACTCCTTCTTTTTTAATGCTGCATAGTATTCCATGTGTTCCACAGCTTTTTTATCCATTCATCTACTTATGGGCACTTGGGCTGTTTCCAGGTCTTACCTATTGTAAATAACGCTGCTATGAACACAGAAGTGTGTTTATTCTTTCTGATTGGTGTTTTGGGATTCTGAGGATATATTTCCGAAAGTGGTATCCCTGGGTTAAACGTAGTTTCATTTTTAATTTTTGGAGGAAACTCCATATTGCTTTCCATGGTGGCTGCACCAATTTGCATTCCCACCAACAGTGCATTAGGGTTCCCTTTTTTCTACATCCTCGCCTGCACTTGCTGTTTGTTGATTTCTTGATGGTAGCCATTCTGACAGGTACGAGGTGATATCTCGTGTTTTTAATTTTCATTTCTCTGGTGATCAGTGACATTGCACATTTTTACATATGTCTATTGGCCACTTGTATGTCCTCTTTGGAGAAGTGTCTATTCAGGTCTTCTATCCATTTTTAAATTGGATTGTTTGTCTTCCTGGTGTTCAGCTGTGTACATTCTTTATATATTTTGGAAATTAACTTCTTATCCAAGTACTTGGAAAACTATAGAACACTGAAGAAAGAAATTGAAGAAGAGGCAAATAAGTGGAAGCATATACCATGTTCATTCATTGGAAGAATTAACATCATTAAAATGTCCATACTACTCAAAGCAATTTATAGAGTCAACACCTTTACTATTAAAATACCAATAGCATATTTCACAGATATAGAACAACTATTCCAAAAATTTATGGAAACTAAAAAGACCCAGAATAGCCTCAGCAATCTTGCGAAAAAAAGATCAAGTTGGAGATATCACAATATCAAATTATACTACATGATTATTATAACCCAAACAGCCTGCTCCTGGCATAATAACAGGCATATAGATCAATAGAACAGAACAGAGAGCCCAGAAATCAACCCACATGCCCATGGTCAATTAATACTTGACAAAGGAGGCAAAACATACAAAGGCAGTCTCTTCAGTAAATGGTGGGGAAATTGGACAGATAATGCAAAAAAAAAAAAAAAAGGAAGAAAAGAAATTAGACCACCAACTTACACCATGTACAAGAACAAACGGAAAATGGATAAAAGTCTTAAATGTAAATTTGGAGACCATAAAAATTCTAGAAGAAAATGTAGGCAGTAAAGTCTCAGACATCTCTCATAGGAATATTTTTACCAATACATCTCCTAGGGAAAGGGAAATAAAGATGAAAAGTAAACAAATGGAAATATAAAAAGCAAAAAAGCTTATGCACAGCAAAAAACAAAAACACACAAAAAAACCAAAACACCAACAAAATGAAAAGGGAACTCACTGTATGGGAGACTTCTGGGTTTTTTGCTCTTTCCTTTTATTTGAAAGAAAATCCCATCAAATATTTTCTTGTAGAATACAGTTTTACATTTTAGAAACACTAATCATTTTTTTTTACTATTTGTATATCTTCTTATCCTGTGTCCTTCAGCAGAGCCCATACTGCTTGAAATTATCATATAAAATTTTTTATTTCTAAGCTAGAGGCCCAGTGCATGAAATTTGTGCAGGGGGGGGGGGCGGCATTCCCTTAGCACAACCTGCACCCTCTCCAATCAGGGACTCCTTGAAGATGTCCGACTGGCAGTTGGACATCTCTCTCGCAATTTGGGAGTGCTGGTTCCTAACTGACCACCTGACTACCTGCCTGATCACCCCTAACCCCTCTGCCTGCCTGCTTGACTGCCCCTAACCCCTCTGCCTGCCTGCCTGATTGCCCCTAACTGCCTCTGCCTGCCTGATTGCCCCTAACCACCTCTGCCTGCCGGATCACACCTAACTGCTACCCTGCCAGCCTGATCACCCCCAACTGCCCTCCCCTGCCGGCCAGTTTGGCCCCAATGGCCCTCCCCTGCCTGCCTAATCTCGCCCCCATCTGCCCTCCCCTGCCAGTCTGATTGTCCCTAACTGTCTCTGCCTTGCCCTTCATCACCATGGCTTTGTCTGGAAGGAAGTCGGACATCCAGAAGATGGCCCGTTGACTCAGTCTAATTAGCATACTACCCTTTTACTAGTATAGATACATTATTTAGGATAGGATTGCTTAAATAGGAAGGGAAAAGCCTTTTTCAACAGGAGGAGATGCTCTTGGCAGACAAAAATACATAATCCCCATATCTGGACTGGTAGCCGACCATATGCACTATACTGCCAAACCGGTTATTAAAAATTAAACCACTTTCTTACACCTTACACCAAACAGCTGCTGCCCTTAAAACCCTCCTCAGCCCCCACCTTAGGTTCTGACTTCACAGTTCACCCAGATTAGGTTCTGATTTGTCATTTTTTTTATGCCAGTCAGCGTCAAAAACTCCGCTTCCCAGGCAGCCATCGGTTCCTCACAGTTCACCCAGATTTGGTTCTGATTGGTCGGTTTCTATGCCAGGGAGCATCTCTGGGCCTATCTCCAGGCCTATCTCTGGGCTTGATTTGCAGCTGCAGTGCCCGCCTGGCCCTGCACACTTCCCTGCTGTCCCGCCTGCCTGCTGCCACCAGTCTTGCTGTGATAGGAGCCTGTGGGCTGTGGGAGAGGGACCAAGAGATGCTCCATGCACTTCCTGGTGACCGGTTGTCCGTCTGGTCATTTAGGTCATGAAAGCCCTTGGACTTTTATTATGTAGATGGTAACCTTTTTTTTTTTTTTTTTTTGTGGAGAGGGCCAGATTGTTTCTGATACTATTTTTTATAACTTTATTTATATTGTTGACACAATTGCAGATATCTCCACCACAACCCTCTTTACCCACCTCATATAATTTTGTATAGTATTAACATATTTCTCAACCTTGCTCCAATTTCTCTAAAACTTTCTTATAATACTTGCATTTCCTTAATTTTAATCCTTTCTAGACCTTCTCCAGTATTTTCTTATCAGTAGGTATACATGCCTGAATGACCTACAGTTTACGGGGACCTATGATGATACTGTGAAGTAATTACACACCACAATTGTGTTACTATATCATGATAATCATGCAAGCTGCCTTAATAAAAGCACTATTTCCAAAAAGTTTTCAGTAGGGGACTTTCTTGCTAATGATAATTAGAGTAGCATTGCATAGTAGTAGTAGTAGTAGTATATTTTATAAAGCCTCCACAGATTCAGGAATACTAGCAACCCCTTGGTGATTAAAAGGTAATTTAGACATGTTGGGAGCAGGCAGAAACTTTCTGACTAATCCTCATTAGTAAAACATTGTCAAGAGGAACCTCTTTCTTCCATATTCTATCTATCATCTTAGAAAATCTAATGCCTATTTTATACATGACTCAATGAACATTAGTAGACATTGCTTCATGGAAGTAAATAACTTTCTCTAAGCCAGGGATCAAATGGAAGAGCTAGATATGACCTCAGGTCTGTCTGCTTTCAAACTGAAAACCTTCTCTGAGATACCAGGCTGCCTTTCTCTGATGATCTTTATATATATACTAGAGGCCTGGTGCACAAAAATTTATGCACTCGGGGGGGTGTCCCTCAGCCTGGCCTTTTCCCTCTCGCAGTCTGGGACCCCTCAGGGGATGACCACCTGCTGGCTTAGGCCTGTTCCCCGGGGGATTGGGCCTAAGATGGCAATCAGACATCCCTCTGGCAGCATGGCAGCCCTCGGGAGATATGCACTTGCCAGCGGGAGCAGACCTAAGCTGCAGTCGGACATCCTTAGCGCTGCTGAGGAGGCAGAAGAGGCTCCCACCACCACCGCTGTACTGGCAGCCGTCAGCCTGGCTTGTGGCTGAGCAGAGCTTCCCCTAGGGGAGTGCACTGACCACCAGGGGGCAGCTCCTGCATTGAGCGTCTGCCCCCTGGTGGTCAGTGTGTGTCATAGTGACCAGTCATTCCCAGTCTTTCTGCTGTTAGGGTCAGTTTGCATATTACCCTTTTACTCTATAGGATAGAGGCCTGGTGCATGGGTGGGGGCCGGCTGGTTTGCCCTGAAGGGTGTACTGGATCAGGATCGGGGTCCCGCTTGGGTGCCTGGCCAGTCTGGGTGAGGGGCTGAGGGCCGTTTTCAGGCTGGCCTGTGACTGAAGCTTCCAGCCTCTCCTTTTTTTCTTTTTTTTTTTATTCTGGGATTTATTTACCTTCTATAATTGAAACTTTGTTGCCTTCACTGGCGCTCCCAGCTCTGAGGACGTGGCTAGCTGAAAGCAGGTATCTGGGGTTTGTTTGGCTTCTATAATTGAAACTTTGTTGCTTTTTGAGGTCAGAGCAGGGCTGCGGCAGGTGGGGAACCTTGGCTTCCTCCATCACTGGAGCAAGCCAACCTCCTGCCCACTTCAGCTGCATGGCTGCCAGCCACCATCTTTGTTGGCAGTTAATTTGCATATCTCGCTGATTAGCCAATGGGAAGCGTAGCAGAGGTATGGTTAATTACCCTTTTTGTCTTTTATTAGATTTATATATATATATATATATATATATATATATATATACAGATATATATGTGTGTATATATATATATATATATATATATATATATATATATATATATAATTTCCAAACACACAGAAAAGCACAGATAGTTTAACCAACACTGTGCGTATCAGATTCCACATTTATCAAAATTATGCCATATTTCCCTCTCCTAGTTATGTGTATCTCTTTCTTTTCCTTTGCTGTAGTAAAAGCAAATTTCAGATGTCATATCTCTCATTCCTATATATTTTTGTATGCATCTGAAAAAAATAAAGCTTTTCTTGTATAACAATGTCTTTATTATACTGACAAAATTGACAGTAAGTCTTTGGTATAGATATCTAAAAAATATCTTCAAAGATTATAAGTCATTATCCAGAGTCTACATATCATATTTAAGTGCCATGACACCTAGACTTTTAAAATCTAGAGCAGTCCCCTCTCTCACACGCCTCTTTCTATTTACTATTTTTATGTAATGAAAAAATTTGGGGGCAGAAATAGGTAGTATGCTTGTAGACTGTCCCAGTTCCCACCTGTCCTTTCCTTCCTTTTGTTGTAATTGAGCTTTCTTCTCTGTCCCCTACATTTCAAAAAAGTTCCCATAGTGGTTCTCAACCTTCCTAATGCTGCGGCCCTTTAATACAGTTCTTCATGTTGTCGTGATCCCCAACCATAAAATTATTTTCATTGCTATTTCATAACTGTAATTTTGCTACTCTTATGAATCGTAATGTAAATATCTGATATGCAGGATGTATTTTCAGGAGTCGCGACCCACAGTTTAAGAACTGCTGCTAGAGGCTTGATCAGACTGGGGTTCAGGTTCAATTTTTTTTCTTCCAAAATCCATAAGAAGCAGTTGCTGCGTGTTTCACACAGTCTGGTCGTCCCATTTTCAGAGATGCTGAGATTGATAATTTTCAGGTGCTGAAATCTTTTCATTGCCAAATTTCTCATCAATCGTTAATTCCACTGAGGATCACTTTACAACTGAATTAATTCATTAGATGTTGAAAAATGTTGATTTTCTAAATTTGTCATTCTTTATTGGCCACATTTCTTCTGAAAGAAGAATTTATTCTATCAAAGAGCCTTATTTATTTATTGTGAATTATAGGGTACATGGGAGAGTCAGAATCAATGTTGTTGCTGTTTTTATTGACAATTTTCATTTGTTGGTGCAGTGTTAGTGCCTGGGATATTTTATATCTCTTCTCTGTTCTCCACTCCATGTCATTGTGAATTTATAGATGTTTACTTATTCAATATTTTCAAATAAATTATTCTTTTTGATGCTAAAGGTGTCCCAACCTTGGCTCTTGGCTTGTGAGAGATGCTTAAGTTGCCTTCTTTGTCCTTCATGCTCAACTCATGTCTTTTATTGGTTTCTTGTTTTCTGCCACGAGACATCTCTAAGCCCATCATGTATATTTCCTGATTTCTGTCTTAAGGTATCCAATGCTCTCAGACCGTGGTCGGCAAACTGCGGCTCGCGAGCCACATGCGGCTCTTTGGCCCCTTGAGTGTGGCTCTTCCTAAGCCTTAAGAGTACCCTAATTAAGTTAATAACAATGTACCTACCCATATAGTTTAAGTTTAAAAAATTTGGCTCTCAAAGGAATTTTCAATCATTGTACTGTTGATATTTGGCTCTGTTGACTAATGAGTTTGCCGACCACTGCTCTAAGATGTTCTAATACATTTTAGTTGAGAACAGCATTTGGAGAACATAATTGGGGAGCTAGGGGTGCTCATTGTTGATGGGTTGTCATTGATTCTGGACATTCTTAGAAGACAAAGCCAGTAAATAGATGTCTAAAGTGAAACAAAAATTTATATAGATATGTCTAACATGCAGATTTTTACTTAGGTTGTTTGATTTTACACATTTTCATCTTAAACCAAAATATCTATTCCTAACAGCATTAATATGTTTGGGTTTTATTTTTTGCTTCATCTGGATATATACATATAAAGTGGTACTAGAAATAGCATAAATATTACTATTAACAAATATACTACTGAATATTTTAAGATATATTTGCAGCTCTTATTTATTTATTTGTAGCACATCTTCCTATGTATACATCTGTGGATTTATAGTTTAAATCCTGTGTTTTATAATTATTTGGCATTGTTCACTGACAAATTTATTATGATATATTCAGAAAAGTCTGGCTTTCTTTGCTAGATTTTCTAACCTAGACCTTTCTTAGTTTCAGTAAATTATGTATTTTATAAAATCCTATTTATTTCATTGTTTTTTCCCCTTTTTTCTCAATTTTGTATTAATGAGATTAATTTTTTATCATTGTTTTAAACAATTTTCTCTATGACAATTATTTTCTTTTTACTTTTTAAAATTAAATGTATTGTGGCAACCTTGGTTAATAACATTATGTAAATTTCATGTGTACAACTTGATAATATGACATCTATAAATTCCATTGTGTGCTCACCACCCAAAGTCTAGTCTCCTGCCATCACCATATATTTGACACCCTTTACCCTCTCTGTTCTCCCCTCGTCCTTCTTTCCCGGGGAAATCACCAATTCTGTATCTATGAGTGTGTTTGTTTATTTTTTGCGTTTTGTTTTATATCCCGCATATGAGTGAAATCATGCAGTCCTTGTCCCTTTGCCTCTGACTTATTTCACTTAACATGATACTCCCTATGTCCGTTCATGTTGTCTAAAATGGCAGTGTGTCACCTTCTTAATGGCCGAGTGGTATTGCATTGTGTATATGTACCACTTCTTTATCAATCATCCTTTGAAGGACACTTAGGTTGTTTTCATGAAACAATAAAATACAGAGAACAAAACAGAGGCACTACATTTATGGACGTTGGTCTCAGAGGGATTGTTGTGAACCTGACCCCAAAGGCAATGGAAGTAAAAGAAAAAATAAATGAATGGGACTCCATCAAACTAAAAAGATTCTGCACATCAAAAGGAAGTTGTTTTCTACCGCACTTTTAGAGAGAGTGTACTGCATGGGAGGAATCAGGAGAAGTAAAGATGCTATTGTAGAACAGGAGAATGCCAAAGAAGATGGCAAATTGATCCTAATTTTTGCATTTTTACAATGTGTTTCTAGGAGGGGTCACTTTCTCCAGTCTACCTGAGTAAATCAGGACCTCGTCAAAATGTGTATGATTCACATTTCCTTGTTGAGGTGACTTTGGGGAAAGGGAGTAATTCAGGGTGACTTGCAAAACAATTCTGAGGTGAGGAATTTAATTTGACTTTCCAGAGGCCAAACTCCAAAATGTAAATTCGGTCATAATACAACATCGAATTTCAAAAAATAAATAAAGCTTTTGACAGGGGAAAGAGAAAAAGTCCTCCTAACTTTAGTAGAGGGTTGGCTTTTAAAAATGAGTTACTGCAACACAAATATTAGAATGATTATTTGCCTTTTCTCTAGTATTTTGGGTATATTTAATAGTTTAAAAGGAAAGACATCAAATATCAGTATGTAGTTAGTTGATATCTTCAGGATGAAATATTTGAATCAGAAGATCCAATAATTTTGAGCATGTAAAGAGGGGTTCTATAAGTTTCAGATGTTTATTTTAAACCATATTAAAACGAGCATAAGTTCTTAATGCTCATCTTAGTGTACCACCTTGATCTCAGAAACAATCCTTTTAGATATGCATACATTTTAAATGAAATTAATAATACCAAATAGCCTTACAAACTACATGTGTATGGGTGTTTACATTTATATATTACATAATATTCTTTATAAAATAGTGCTTTCATTTGGGATATAATTTCTGAGAGCGCCTTTCAAAGATATAATTATTTAAAAAACAAATATAATTAGAAAATTTAGATTAAATGGGTAGCTTTTTAACAAAAAATCTTACACAGATTTCATGGTGAGGCATTTCATTTTATTAGCCAGGTAAGTTTAGTTTTATAATATAGTATTATCTAGTTATTCTGTGGAATAAGTAGACAATAAAGATGGTAAAAAGAGAGAAAGTAAAACAATTAAAGTATGATATATTTTTTTAAATGTTCAAATTATGCAGTCTCTGAAATCTGCCAGAACTTTTATTGTCATGAAACTTAATTGAGAGAGGTAACATTTTCTTTTCTTAAAAAATTACTTTTGTTTTTCATGGCAGAAAATCCTAGTTGGTTGGGAAAGTTTTAAAGGAGCCTTCAGAAGAGGATGAAAAATAAAAGGCTTTTCAGTGGCCTGTGGGAAGCAGGGTTTGTCTTGAGGTGGAATTTGGAACACAATAGTTCCCTGAGTAAACTGTCATTCAGTTGATAAGGTGGGATTTAAAGAACCCCATTGTTTTCTAAGAACTCCTACTTTGACCACAATGTTCTCTGGAATTACAACTGCATTGATTCTTTTCCAAAGCATTTACTTTCAAGATCTCTTCTTGAGTATTATGCTGTCCTGCTTGAGACTTACTTTCTCATCAAAATAATGGATCTCATAGCTAACAATTCTGAGGTGAGGAATTTAATTTGACTTTCCAGAGGCCAAACTCCAAAATGTAAATTCAGTCATAATACAACATCGAATTTCAAAAAATAAATAAAGATTCTTGACAGGGGAAAGAGAAAAAGTCCTCCTAACTTTAGTAGAGGGTTGGCTTTTAAAAATGAGTTACTGCAACACAAACATTAGAATGATTATTTGCTTTTTCCCTAGTATTTTGGGTATATTTAATAGTTTAAAAGGAAAGACATCAAATATCAGTACGTAGTTAGTTGATATCTTCAGGATGAAATATTTGAATCAGAAGATCCAATAATTTTCAGCATTTAAGGAGGGGTTCTATAAGTTTCAGATGTTTATTTTAAACCATATTTGCAATAGTATTTTTACCTGAAAGTTTGTTTTCATAATACTATCCACATGATACTTATTTATCATGTGCATATGATATTGTTATCTGACATAACAAATAACCCACCCAACAGGGAACATGGTTTGAAAACTTTGTTGTTTCACGTAGTTATCTATCATATATCTATTGTCTGTCTATCTATCTATTATCTATCTATCTATCTATCTATCTATCTATCTATCTATCTCTCAAATGCTCTAAATGAAGATTCTAGAGAAATTGCATAATTTGCCTAATGTAACATAACTAGCCAGAGTTTGGAATTAAATATTTTTCTTTTAATCAAAGGCTCATACATGGAGAAAAAGTTAATGGTGTAAAGTAAGGTTAGCAAATATTTTCCTATAAAGTACAAATATTAATTTCAATAGATATTAGAGCCTTTGTGTGCTGTGTGGCTGTGAGGTCTCTGTCACAGACCACTCCTGTGGCCACTGCAGCGTTAAAGCAGTCATAGACAATGCGTGAATGAATACACCTGCTGTGCTGCAGAAGGATTTTACTTATGAAAACATGAAAGTCCACATTTGGATTCAGGGCCATAGTGTACTGACTGACCCCTGTGTAAAGCTATATAACATGTTTTGGGGTCACACGCCCATAAACCTTTAGCCTTTAAAAGTAAATTTACAGGTATCTCAAAATACAGCTCATAACCTAATTTCATTAGCTTAAAAATAAACTCGATGGGAGAAATGATGTGGTAAACCTAATGCCTAGAAATAGTTTGGGTGAGTGGGGGCTAGGGGCTGAAATCTTATCATCTGCAGTGGCATGGATGGACCTAGGGAGTATTATGCTCAGTGAAATTTATCATAGAAAGACCAATACCATAGGATTTCACTTATATGTTGAATCTGAAAAACAAAATAAACAAATAAAACTGAGACACACCCTTAGGTACAGAGAGAGCTGGTAGTTGTCAGGGGCGTGGGCATGTTGGGGGATTGGGTGAAAAAGGTGAGGGAACTAAGAAGCACAAATTGGTAGGTACAGATTACTCATGGGGGAGTAAATAAAGCTCAAGGAGTATAGTCAATAGTATTGAGATAACTATGGATGTGCCAGTTTGGTTACTGGAAACATTGAGGGGAACAATACATCAAGTATATGATTGTCTAACCACTAGTATGTACACCTAAAACCAAAACAAAATAAAAAAAAATATGACAGAGAACAGCGGCTTTGCAGATATAGGGTACATATAAATACAAGCTCAGTTTACTTTCAATTTCTGAGGTATACTTAAAGGCCTGGGAAATGAACCGGGTCTTAAGTGTGTGAGCCCAGCATGTCCATCACCCCCGAGAGTCCCCTCAGGCCTCCTGCCCCTCAATTACCTCCACCAGCAGTGGTAACCACTGTTCTGCATCTTTCACTAAATATCCTTTTTGCTTTTTCCAGAATGTTATATAAATGGTACCTTTCAGTAGTAATACCTTATGTCTGGCTTTGTATTGATTTCTATTGCTGTAGAACAAGTTACCACACATTCAGTGGCTTCAAACAATATTCATTATCTCACAGTTTCCACATGTCAGAAACTCAGGCATGGCTTGGCTAGGTCCTCCGCTCAGGGTCTCACAGGCTGAAGTCGGGTCCTCAGGGCTGCCTTCCCCTCTGGAGCCCCAGGTCTCCTTCCACCTCACTCAGATGCTGACAGAATTCAGCTCCTATGGTTTTAAGACTGAGGTCCCCCCGTGGGCAATCTACAACATGGCTGTTTGATGCCGGAAAGCCCACATTGCCTTTCTTCAGGAAGACCTTTCATTTGATAAGTCAGACCTACCCAGTACAATGTCTCATTTAATTAACTCAAAATCAAATGATTTAGGAACTTAACTGTTGCCATATTATGCAATCCAATATAATAAAAGGGTAATATGCAAATTGACGAGACCTCAGAACGACTGGTGGCTATGACACACACTAACCACCAGGGGGAAGATGCTCAATGCAGGAGCTTCCTCCTGGTGGTCAGTGCACTCCCACAGGGGGAGCACTGCTTAGCCACAAGCTGGGCTGATAGCTGGCGAGCACACTGGTGGTGGCGGTGGCAGGAGAGGCTATGCTAAGGCAGCGCTAAGGATGTCTGACTGTGGCTTAGGCTCACTCCCTGTGGAGAGCGGGCCTAAAACCATCAGTCGGACATCCCCCGAGGGCTCCTGGACTGCTAAAGGTCGCAGGCCAGGCTAACGCCCTCACCCCACCCCCCAGTGAATGAATGCCCTGCACCGGGTCTCTAGTTTAATCATAAGAGTGACATCTTTCCTATTCACAGTTACCACCCACACTCAAGGGGGGTGAGTTATGCAGAGTTACATGGAGTGAGGGGATTCCTCCTTGAGGACCTACCATAGATGTCTTCACTTTTACAATATTCATCCATATTGCTGATGTTATTACACATATTGGTAGTCTTTCATTGTATAAATAAGTTATAATTTTTTAATCTACTTTCCTATTTATGGACAATTTTTGTAAATTTTGGCTATGAATTATGAATTTTTATGCAAATTTTTGTGAACAAATTTTTTATCTATTTGGATAAATTTCTAGGTATTGAATTGGTGAGATGTAATTTATTTTAAGTCCTTTCTTTCAGTAAGTCTAGGGTTTTTGCACTACATTTTCTAAAGACAAATTTATGTTAAAAAAAAAATCAGTTGAATTAATTTACTTAAATGTTTTATAACACCTAGCTCTTCTACCCTTCCCTCTCTACAAGTCTGCACAGCCATTTTAAACTCAGCTGTTTCTTCTCCCCTAAGAAAAGAAAAGCCACCCTAATGTCCAATATTAGTAAAAGTGGATACAATTATGGATGTATTTCTCCCTAAGAAGAAATAGTTACTAAATCTGGGAGTTCTCCTCAAAGATCAAGAAATCTCTGGTTATAACAAAGTAAAACAAAACAAAACAAAAATTTTACAGGGATATGATGTTTGATCATTGGCAATTTACTACTTCGATGTGCTTTTATATGTTTACTAGTGTCCCAGTGCACGAAATTTGTGCACATTAAAAGGGAATTAATTAGAGGAAATATTTTAATATGGCTTTTTGCCCTTTCTCTATAATAGAAGTGTCAAAGATGAAAGAAAATTAGTAAAATTTATATGAAAATTTCCCTCCTGTCAGAGTATGGGGCATGCCACAGGACCCAGAGTCAAGTCCTCACCCACCCACATGCCTCAAAATCATGCAAGACCCAGACCCGGCTGGCCCCACCCCCATCAAGCCCTGCAGGGTGGGGGACACAGCCTCAGGTCCCCTGTTAAGCCCCACCAGGCAGGGGCCGCAGCCTCAGGTACCCCGTCAAGTCCCGCCATACAGGGGGCAGAGCCTCAGGTCCCCTGGCCCTGGCACGAGGGCACGACGGCGTGATGACCATTTGCATATTGGTCTTTATTATATAGAACTAGAGGCCCGGTGCATGAAAATTTATGCACTGGAGGTGGGGGTGTCCCTCAGCCTGGCCTGCCCCCTCTCACAGTCTGGGAACCCTCAGGAGCAGGAGATGACCCGGCGATCAGGGGAAGGCATTGCCCCCATCACACCTCTGCTGCTGCCATTGCTGGCAGCGCAAGCCTTGGCCAGCCCTGGTTACCTATGCCTTGGGTAGCCCTGGGCATCTGGGGGGCTAAGGGGACTGGGAGTCTCTGGAGGCAGACACAGTGGCGGGGCCGAGGGGAATGGGTGCCACCATCTTGTGGCTGTGGGCGCTGCCATCTTTGAAGGCGTTGCAGTCAATTAGCATAGTCCCTCCTTATTGGCTGTGGGAGCCACCATCTTTACTGTGGTGTGAGGGTCAATTAGCATATTTCTCCCTTATTGGCTGTGGGTGTGCCATCTTTGAGGGTGGGGCAATCAATTAGCATATTCCCTCTTTATTAGATAGGATAGTCAAGTTTTATACATGTTTATACACATAATTTAGGGAAAGCCATAAGATGTCAGCTAAACCTTTCTTCAGTGTTAGTAAAGAAGTTTCAGAATGTTTTGAAAATGGAGCCAGATGACAAGGTTGAGCCTGCCTTGTATGACATCATGATATGGCTGTGCTCATAATCTCTTTCCTTGAGTGTTTGTGACGTGTGACAAAAGAAGCACCTTCATTCCAAGGAAAACCACAGGCGATGATGAAGCTATGCTTTATATCGCTCTTCAGAGGGACCCGGGTGAGGAGCTTGTAGTTTTATCCCTAATAAAACCCAAAGGAAATGCTGTGACCTGTTTGGACTCTTATTTCAAATTTGTTTCTAAAACAGTGCACTGCTCCTCAATCATTATGACAATAATTCAACATGACATGGTAATATACAGCAAAGACATTGTATATTTCCATACCAATATTTTTATGATTTTTTTTTTTTTTAACCAGGAGTAGACTTGCCAGTGAAAAGCTAGCCAAGGGCCACCAAAGAAAGCTATGAATGAAGCAGCAGTCCTGTGGACTGGCTCGGGGCTCAGGCTCAGCGAGGCCCCGCCCTGCCCTGCATTTCCTTCCTGCTCTCTGGCTTGGCTCCTTGAAGTGCACCTTGGGGATGAATTCCGTTTCCTTAAGCTAGCAAAAACCTCACAAAGGATCAACCACTTCCTCAAGCTGTCATTCCCCGTTTTTTATGTGTACGTATATGTGTTTACATGATTGTCATGTACACATTATGATTGTTTTGAACTAAAATTTCAATTTGTTAATATAAGAAAAACAAAAGTCAGCTACTGTCACCCAAACAGCAAGTAGGTGCCTTTATAAGATGGCTTACTGTAACCATCGGCAGCTCTTTTTGCCAATCTAGAATGATGACACTTATGAGGAAATTGGTAGGGCCATGGTAAATGCCAAACCAATAGGAGAACTGTCACCACAATGTTCACTATTTCCAGGTTGCAGTGTTACTGGAGGGGGGCCAGGCCCAAAGCGGGTCTGTCTCCTGTGTGGGTTCTGGACTTTGAGCAGGAAAGCTTTCACAGGTGGTTTTGAAAGTACATTTCTTAAAGCTGGGGCAGTGAAACAAGGAAGGCTTAGGACAGAAGAAGCCACTGGAGAGAGCCCAGGGGGGCTGCATTGGCTCTTAGAATGTTACAGGGAAGCCATGAGCCCAGGTGGGGCTGCTGTTAGCTCTCTGGGGAGTGAAGTCAGTGATGGAAGTGAGCCTGGGTGGGCTGCTTGGCTCACTGGGAAATCAGAGAAAAGGGGGCCTCGGAGACAGGACCAGGGGGTGAGCCCGGGTCACCTGCCACTGCTCAGGGCTCCCCTGGTTGCAAGTCTCATGGGGGCCCTTGGAGTTCAGGAAGAGATATAAAGTTCATGCCCAGGATGGGGCATGGGTGTGCTCTCCAACGAGCCCGCACTGATACTCTTTGTCTTGAGGGTTTTATGTCTCTTCTGCTGCATTAATCTTAGAGGAGGCTTCGCAGAGTATTCATCAGCTTTCCAGGTGTGTTGTTAATATGCTAATGCATCAACATGTGCGTGTGTGGGGTGTTTGGGATTACTCTGTGCTGCGCTTTACTGTTTTACTTTTACCTTGGGTCTGTCTGGCTCTAATCCGTTTCTTGTGATTCGTTCCTGAGGCTTCCTCTGTCCTTGGGTATGGCTGGCACAGATGGCATTAATTGGGTCTCTGTTCTCTATCTCCTGGCCCCGGTGATTTAAGCTGTGCTCTCTGGCTAGAGGGGCGGTATTAACCATTTGCCCTCAAGTGTCCTTGGTTAGGGTTTTGCGATTCACTGGCTGGCTGTAAGTTGTTCGACATTTTTGGCTTTGTTTAATCATCTCTTCTCAGTTCCCTCATTCCACTTGCCCAGGAATTTTCCTACCTTCTTACTATTCTGCCTCAGTAGGAAAGTAAGAAATAAAATCTTTCTTATGAAGAAAAAAAGCTTATTTACTTATTTCTGTGATTTAGCCATCGATTACTTTTGTTTTCTGAATGTATCATAGAAACAAGCGCCCCTTTTGGAGGCCATTCTCTTCTGTGCACTTAGCTTCCTTCCGCTGCTAGCACTTGCCATGCTCTCGCTCAGTGCCTTTGCGCGTGCTATGACTGTTTCTTTTCATCTGTCATCTTCTCTTTCTCATCCTTGACAGCTACGTTCACATGGCATTTCTGCAGGAGCCTTTCCTGACCAGCCCCTGTGTATGTCTATACTGAGATGGCTTTCTGTTTCTGCTTATCGACTTGTGTTTTTAAGCCATGAATTCCCCTTTCCAGCCCACACTGGAACTCTGTGAGGACCAAGACTATGCATATTTTGCTCAGTTTTTTATCCCTGGGGCCCCGTGCAATGCCTAACACAGAATAGGCCCTTGAGAGATGAACCGTTTCTGATGTTACACACATTTCAAAAATAAAATCCCTCTTGCATCCAGCGTTCCTTATATTAACTGGCTCTTTATTTTCTTCCTCCCTTGTTTCCCCTTCATTCTTTTCTTCCATTCTTAGACTTTCAGGAGGAAAAACAAAACAAAACAAAAACCCTCTGCAATTGACTTTCTCAAAAGGTTGGAGATGGGGATCTCTTGAAAAATAGGTATTTTTGATGAGAAAAAAAAATACATTAACTTTAATTCCACTCTGATCTAATGTAGCAGGAAACCTGCAGAGCTGGGACCTGAGGTCTGGAGGGCAGGCCCCTTCCACGGTCAGTCCCAAAGGTCCTGCGATTTACAACAGCGCCTGGCACACCATCCCATCCGAGAGCATCACTGTTAAATGAGTGAATCAACAAAACGGCAAAAGGATACTGACATCAAACCATGATGCTCTCACTGGCTTACAAAATTCACTCTTTTAGTTAGCTTTTTAGAATGAATTAGTTATTACCTTTTGCCAGAAATGTTTGACTTATGCTGTGGATGCAGAAGACAGACGACTGCAGGTGACTTAGCCGCTGCCACGTCGGGAGAAGGATTGCTTTCTCGTGTGTTGCTCTGGAAAGTTTTCAGTCGGAAAAGGAAAACTGTTGGTCCCGTTTCTAGCACAGCTGAGACGCTCACCGCGTGCTTTTTGCATGATACTGGAAGGAGGGGCTTCTTAACGGCTCACATTGTATCAGTGCTCCCCAGTCTACTTACTCTCTGGGTATTGCTTGCAGTTACCTTGGTGGGAGGAAGACACGTTTCTCTTGTTTTATGTAATTTTCTCGATCTTCTTTTATTTGTAGAAGGAACTTTTTTCAAAGGATTGCATTTATGTTATAAAAATAAGCAATGGACATATGTATACCTTTTGCTATGACTTATTTGGTAATTTCTTCACCACTTGGATTGCAGTATTAGCTATTGAAATGTTAATCCTTAGTGATGTGGCAGAATTCATTTTGGCCAGGAGGTGCACATAGTTCCTGGTGAATAATGAGTTGCGTGAACAGTTGGGCTGACTAGCCCTCCCAGAGGCCCGCTGTAGGAGACGCGAAGCCTCCTGCCGCTGACGCGTTTGCTCAGGATGCTGCGGCAGGGGTTGTGTTTTGCACAGGGCCCCTTTCCACAGAGTCCTGGAAGTCTGGTGACAGCAGTGTGGACACAGTGCTCGAAGCAGTAGGCGTTCCTTGCCTTTAAATTACTGGTTCAAAGATGTGATGTGTGCAACAGTTTTATTTTTTCCTGCAATATTTATTATTTTAATGAATAGACTTCATTATGTTAGAGCAGTTCTATGTTTACCACAAAACTGAGCAGAAAGTAGAGAGTTCGCATGTACTTCCATTTTCCCGCCTTCAGTTTCCCTTATTAACATTTGTTACAATTGATGAGCCAATATTGACACACTTTATTAACTAAAATCCATAGACTACATTAAGGCTCTTTATTTGCGTGCATTGTGCAATTCTACGAGTTTTGACATGTGCAATGACACCTATCCACAGTGCGGTGATTGCACAGAATAGCCTCACTGCCCAGACAGCCTCTGTGCGCTGCCCACTGACTCCTGCCTCCCTCGGACCTGGCAGCCAGCGATCCTGTTACTGTCTCCATAGCGTCCCCTCCTGTCAAATGGCCGGAATCATGCTGCCTGTAGCCTCTTTAGACTGGCTTCTTTCATTGGTGATGCGCATTGAAGTTTCTTCCACGTCTTTTCATCGCTTCAGAGCTTATTTCCTTTTAGCATTGAATAATACTGCCTCGTGTGTCTGTGCCCGCTTGTTCATCCATTCTTGGTTTCTTCAATTATGAGTAAAACTGCTAACAACATCTGTGTGCGCGTTTTTTTTTGTTTTTTTTTTAATATTTTTTATTGATTAAGATATTACATATGTGTACCCTCTACCCCCCCTCCCCCCGCTCATCCCCTCACCTCCCCGTTGTCCGTGTCCATTGGTTAGGCCTATATGCTTGCATATAAGTCCTTTGGTTGATCTTTCCCCCTTGCCCCCACCCTCCCCTACCTTCCCTCCAAGGCCCGACAGTCCAATCAAAGCCTCTCCGTCTCTGGATCAGTCCTTGTTCATCAGTTTATGTTGTTCATTATATTCCACAAATAAGTGAGATCTTGTGGTATTTATCCGCTCTCCAGTTCCATCCATGCTGTGGCAAATGGTAAGAGTTCCTTTTTCTTCTTCCTCTTCTTAAAGAATACCTTTCAGCATTTCATATAATGCTGGTTTGGTGGTGATGAACTCCTTTAGCTTTTTCTTATCCGTGAAGCTCTTTATCTGACCTTCCATTCTGAATGATAGCTTTGCTGGATAAAGTAATCTTGGTTGCAGGTTCTTGCTATTCATCTCTTTGAATATTTCTTGCCACTCTCTTCTGGCCTGCATGGTTTCTGTTGAGAAATCAGCTGACAGTCGGATGGGTACTCCCTTGTAGGTAACTGACTGTCTTTCTCTTGCTGCTTTTAAGATTCTCTCTTTATCTTTTGCTCTTGGCATTTTAATTATGATGTGTCTTGGTGTGGTCCTCTTTGGATTCCTTTTGTTTGGGGTTCTCTGCGCTTCCTGGACTTGTAAGTCCATTTCTTTCACCAGGTGGGGGAAGTTTTCTGTCATTATTTCTTCGAAAAGGTTTTCAATATCTTGCCCTCTCTCTCCTTCTGGTACCCCTATAATTCTGATGTTGGTACGCTTGAAGTTGTCCCAGAGGTTCCTTACACTATCTTCGTATTTTTTGAATCTCTTTTCTTTTTTCTTTTTAGGTTGGGTATTTTTTGTTTCTTTGCATTTCAAATCTTTGACTTGATTCTTGGGATCCTCTTGTCTGCTGTTGGATCTCTGTAAATTATTCTTTATTTCAGTCAGTGTATGCTTAATTTCTAGTTGGTCCTTTTTCATGACCTCCATGGTCTCACTATACTCCTTGAGGGATTTATTAAATTTATCGGCGGTTTCCATAAAATTCTTGACAAACCTTATAAACGTGGCCTTGAACTCTATATCCAGTCGTCTGTCCTCCTCCGTTTCTGCCAATTGTGACCTGTTTCTTTGTCTCCGCATTTTGGCTGCTTCCCTGTGTTGATAGAGTGGCCTGAGCGCCAGGTGTCCTGTAGGGCCCAGTGGCTCAGCCTCCCCAGTTACCCGGGGTGGACACTCTTGGTGCACTCTTGGTGCTTTGGTTGTTGTAGGATCACTGGGAGGAATTGACCTCCAGTCCAATTGGCTGTGGGAAGCAGCTGTGTCTGAAGTGGGAGAATGGTCCCCCTCTGACCACTGGGTACAGTGGCTCCTGGATCTAAGGAGGTGCTAAGTCAGCCCCTGCCTGAGGCCACACAGCAGGAACCACGAAGAGGCTCAGCTGTGAAGCAATGCAAGCCGCTGCGGGGCCTTGGGCCTTCTCTTGGAAGTTCCGGGTCTGCCTGGCTGGGCTGTAGTTAGGTACATTCACATGCAAAAGCCTCTGCTGCAGCCTGGGTGGGGCGGGGTCTCAGGGAGTCAAAAGGGGAGGAGAAAGACGATATGGCTGATTCTCTGCGCCCGGAGTCGCGCGTCTCAGTGTCCCGGTAACGGCTGCAAGCACCTCTGAGGGAAATCTGCCCTCAAGTTCGCCCGCTGCCGCCTGACAGAGTCGCCTCTCCCCGTATGAGACCTGGGTCCCCAGAGACTTCCCGGAACCGGAGTTCAGAGCAGTCGGGAGCTTGTGATTCAAAAAGACAGCCACGTCCTCAGGTGCCACCCCCTTTCCACGCGAGCCGCCGCCGCCGCCGCCGCCGCCGCCGCCGCCTCTGCACTCAGCCTCCGCAGCTCCTCTGGCTCTCAGCGTGCTTTTCTTTTCTTCTAGTTGTAGAAATTACACTCAGCCAGCCTTCCTGTTGTTTTGGACGATGTTTGCTCCGTCCTTTGGGATAATTTTCAATTGTTGTGTGGGGCGACTATTTCCCGGTGTTTATCTATGCCGCCATCTTGGTTTCTCCCCTGTGTGCGCGTTTTTGTGTGGTCATTACCTTTTTGTCTGCTTTGGGTAAATACCAACTAGCCCAATTGCTGGGTCACGTGGAAACAGTGTGCTTACTTTTGTAGGAAACAGACAAACTGTCTTCCAAAGTGACTATCATTTTGCCTCTCCACCCACAGTGACTGGTAGCTCCCGTGGCTTCACGTTTTGTCAGCTTTTGGAGTTGTCAGTATTTTATATTGTAGTCATTCTAATAGGAATATGTGGAATCTCATTGTTGTTTTTATATGTAGTTCTTAATGGCATATGTGATTGCATAACTTCATATGCTTGTTACATAGTTTTAAGTATTATTAAAATACTTCTAATATTTTTGAGAGGAAACAATATAAGACCTCAAATGATTCTGAAGAATTGGTATGAATTTTCAAATAAAACTCCCCAGTCACCTTCTACAGAAAAATTGTAACTAGCAACTATGCCAAGTATTCTGAGAGGTACAATACAGTATAGTTCTTTTTAAGTATCAGACGCGAACGTGTATCAGTGACGAACTTTCCCTCTGTGCTTTCCTATGGCAAAGGTAAGAGCTGCAAACAGCTGCCCAGGAGAATGCGATGATGGCCTCTCAAAGCAATGAAGGCATTTTTGACATGAAGGACACCCTTTTATTGGCTGGTGACTCCCGTGGACGCCTGTGAGTAATCTTCCTGGCTACTTGCCCACTGGTGTCCTGATCCTGTCCGCGCATCAGGGCTAGCAAGGCTGCATGCCTTTGGCCCGGGGACGAAGGTGACGAAGGTGATGAAGGTGACAAAACAGGTGCACGCAGAGAGCTGAGCCCCAGCTTCGGGTTCAAGCCTGCTTCCTGGCTGGCTACACTGACCTCAAAATGATGTAAATGGCATTTTCACAGAAACCATGTTTGTATTAGGGTTTCATTTGAACACCCTGCCTCCCTGAGGGCAGGTGGGACACATTTGAGTAGGCTTATCCGGTAAACTGAATAATTTTGTTTCCTAGAGAACTCAGGATTGAAGTTAAGCTGTTGGGGCAGAGTTTAAATGCTCTCTGATGTGTATTAATGGCAAGCCAAAGTCACTTTCTGCCTGTGACTTCTTTAAAGTAGCTTTTATATTTGAATGTCACTCTTGTGCACTGTATTTAAATAGCAGAGTTAATAACTTCTTGGTTATTTTAAGGTTTATTAAAAACATTAGGGAAAACAAGAATAAAAAGAGATGGGAGAGCATCTTTCAATCCCCTGGAACACCTGGCATGGTTTATTCTCCTAGCATCACTGAATTCTCTTAAAATATTTCCGGCAGGCTATTGTTCTTTTTTTTTTTTCTTTTTTTTTTAAATACCTTCCCTTGTCTAAATGAATTAAACCTTGCTAATCTCCATATACACTTAAAAAGGGACCAAAATTATGACAGATTTTTAACACAGTGCTCCAAATATTGCATCTTTCAGGAATGAGAGGAGAAAAATGAATCCAATATCAAAAACAGAAGTTGTTCCTTTTTTATGACAATCCTTTTCTCTCGTGTAAGGTGATTAAAATAGCTTAAGGGATAAGAATGTCAGGGTCTGAGATACAGAAAGTGATTTCAAAGGCCAGAAGTGAATGTTTGCAAGACAGATCTGTTAAAGGCATACAATTAATAAAATGTTAGCTTGTATATTATATTATTATGAATGGTGAGATGACCTAATATGATACCGAATGTAGAAACATTATTGTCTCTTAGGACAGGCTATCACTTAAAGTATTTTAATAAGTGAAACTTAATTGGAGTAATTGTGTTGTTAATTATAACTTAATTTTCTCTCTCCCACCTTCCACTTTTGTGTTTGAAAAAAAGCATCATTTGTTTTATTAATTTTTTTAAGGATGTGATGGTGGAGGATGGGCTTCAGCTAAAAATAATAGTAAAACACATTAATGCAGTAAAAACAGTTAACTAAATAGTTTACAATATAGCTGGTAAATTAGAAAAAAACGCTTAAGAAAAATATGGGAGAATCATAAATATAAACTATGCACAGGCATATTTCAAAATTTCTCACAAATAGAGAAAGTGGCTTTTGCACCCAAGATCTTGAATAAAAACACACACACGAATGTGCAAGCACACACACACACACACACACACAGGAATAAAATAAGCAAGGACATTTTTTCCAATAGTTGGCTCCGGGAATACAACTGCTCTCCTGTTCCAGGGGCCATTGCTCGCCAAATAAAACACCACCGTTCCACTAGGAAATGGCTCGCTAAACAGAACGTGCAATCAATCTGCCGCTGATGAATATACAAACTTCTCCATGAAGTCCCCGTGTCAAAAATTGTTATAGAGGCTTTTTTGTTGTTTAGCACATTCCCAGCACTGGGTGCTCAGTGTTATGTAAATGACAAATGACTAGAAAAAACATTGGCCTGGGTAAATAAGGAAGTCAGTTTCCTAGAGAAAGGGTCCAAACTGGTTCAGCCGCCATCTGAATGAAGCTTCTTAGCATCTAAGAGAACATGCTTGCATTCTTTAGTGAATTTAAATATTATTTTCTAAAGCAGCATGAATTTGCGCTGTTGGATCTTAAAGGTGGGGGAAGGGAGGTATTCAGAAACTAAGGTTAAAACCCTTTTGTTTATTCGTAAAATGGGCCACGTTTAGTTTCATCTGATTCTACAAATAAAGGGCTGAGGATTTTGTGACCAGGTGAATCAACATAACAGATAGTTCTTTTATTAATATTTTATTTTGATAGGTCTTTTTTAATTTTATATATATATATATATATTTTTATTTTTTTTACAGAGAGGAAGGGAGAGGGATGGAGATTTAGAAACAACAATGAGAGAGAAACATTGATCAACTGCCTCCTGTATGCCCCCCACTGAGGATCAAGCCAGCAACCAAGGTACATGCCCTTGACTGAAATTGAACCCGGGATCCTTCAGTCCATGTCTGGAGGCTCTATCCACTGAGACAAACTGGTCAGGCCTGATAGGTCTTTTTATAATTAATTCTATAACATATTAGTCATAGTAAAAAGATTCATTAATATGTTTTCTCTTTTTGCAAAATGTGCCCATGCTTCCTTTTGTAATGATTTAAGATGTATTAATACATTATATGTAATAATTTTATTTATAATTGTAAAATATTCCAAATCCATATAAAATACTGAAAATAACAGACTTATATGCAACCACCACCTATATCAAACAAATATTAACATAATATTAACATTAAATGTTTATTACATTTCTTTAACTATTGAAAAATGAATTTTAAAAAATCTTAAACAAAGTTGCAATTATTTTTTATGGCATAGTTCCGATTCCAGGAAAGAAGGTGAAATTAAAAACATAGACACCTTTCAATGGGAATGACTGAAACACACAATGATGAATTGCCATAAACCTTAAATTAGTATAAACTAAAATGAGGGAAGAAAAATTTATATTGGGAATTTATTTCAGCTGACAATATGTAATATGCAGGTGGGAATACAACTATTTTACTTGCAGGTTTGTTTTGAAAATCTAAAAGTAGGCATTTAAATAATTTTCTCCAGTTTTTAATTTCACATATGAGTGAAATCATGTGGTTCTTAACTTTTCCTATCTGACTTATTTGGCTTAGCATGGTATTCCCAAGATCCAGCCATGTTGTTGCAAAAGGCAGAGACTATCCTTATTAAAAACCTATTAGGTGTCAGGCATTATCCTGAGTTCTGGAAGAGATAAAAGGGGGTGGGTGGGTGCTAAGATGACACTCATGGAAAAATGAATGTCAGGGACTTGAAAATATTTTCTAACTCCTTTACTAACCATACAGCCATGGTATTACTATACTGTCACTCTCCTTTTCAACCCAAGTCTCACATTTTCTGTGGAGTCTGACCCAGCACCACAAATGTAATGGAGTTGGTTTTTTTCTGACCTTTTAAAGTGAGGATCTATACCTCCCCTTGTCCCTTACTTCTTGAAAAGCAGTCCTCTGTGACTGTTAACTGTTAGGTTTGAGCTTGCAAAGTTAGCACCTCAAAGCATGTACCTGCAATTGTTATATGCCCTTCCTAAGTGAGCAGCCAGTTCTGAAGGGACCAGTTGTTTTTGCGACTGAATGCAAACATGGAAAAGTTAAAGGAAAATGCAGTCAGATGTGAATTTCAACCCTATTGCTTGGTGGCTTTAAGGGCTGTTTTCTCTTGCTGTGAGGAATACATTTGGCAGCTTCAAGGACAGGGAGAATTCTTAGTGGGAACACACACATATGAGGGTTTGTTGCAGGTGAGCCTTCCCTTGTAGAATGTGGAGAGGTGGTGGTCCGTGAGGTACAATTAGGCAGCACACTGCCTGCACCACCATCACCTGAACCCTGTTGGAGGGGTTTGCGATGGGAGAAGCTTTCACCGGGTGATGATGATGAGTCCTATGTGTGGGCTGTGATAGAAGGGGAGCCAGCATTTAAATGAGTTGGAGAGAATACAGGTGGAGGAGGACTCAGCAAAAGAGACTCAGAAGACACGAATGGTGAGACTGGGGAAAAGTCAGAAAGCCCATGGGGAGATAAGGCCAATAAGCAATATGAGGCAGAAACAAATCTATAAATTTTACCTGCGAAATTTTCTATCACATTTCATAAATCCACGTGCCAATCTTGGTAATTAATTAATCTTGGTAATTAACACCAAGTTGGAGAAATCATCACCATTTTCTAGTCCTGTATATTGCAATTTTTTAAATATATGTTTTTATTGATTTCAGAGAGGAAGGGAGAGGAGAGAAACAGCAATGATGAGAGAGAATCATTGATTGGCTGCCTCCTGCACACCCCCTACTGGGGATTGAGCTCCCCACCCGGGCAAGTGCCTTTGACCGAAATCAAACCCAGGACCCTTTAGTCCACAGGCCGACACTCTATCCATTGAGCCAAACCATCTAGGGCACAATTTTAAAATTGTTCTCAATCAGCGAGATGATTCCACTGAGTCACTATTATTAAGACAAATGTGAAGTTGACTATTTTCCCCAAAGTACAATAGCAATATATTTCTGTATATTCATCCACATTCTCTTTCTCCATCTTCCTGTGGGAAAATATAACCAAAATTTACCTGACTGATTAAGGTTTAACATGGAATCATGAAGCAGAATAGAGGTAAGTTATCTTATTGGTGGTGAGCAATGTTATCAAGGAAGCTTGAGCATTGCATAGAGATTTCAGGGGACAGAGACTTAATACAGAGCCCTCCAATGTCTGATTTGCTGTTAAAGAGTTTGACAACTATATGTATAAAAGGCTAATATGCAAAGAGTCCCGTTGGGAGTTGGACCGGGAAACTGGGAGATCACTCGCTATGATATATGCTGACCACCAGGGGGAAGCGCGGAACGAAGGAAGGCCCTGGCTGGCAGCTGGAAGGCCCTGAATCGACCCTGATTGCTGGCCAAGCCTAGGGACCCTACCTGTGCACAAATTTCATATACCAGGCCTCTATGATTATATAAATGATGGAACCAATTCCAAAAAATAAAATTGATTTTCAACATACTTATTCAAAAGTTTTCCCAGTATGCTTGGAGTTTTCCGTGTGCCTGTCAAGTTCCTCCCACTTCTCTATCCTGCTCTTTGCCCTGGGAAAGTGACATTTAGGAGCTTGTACTCATGGCCCCCTTGCCCTTGGGCTCTGCTGGTTCTGTCCAGTGGAAAGAAGTAGTAGGAGATCAGAGGGAAGGAACACAGTGACTTCAGGTCATCAACGCTCGTGGTGTTACTGGACTGAAGGGGCCTGTTCGCCTGCCTGTGTCAATGCCCAATGAGACACTAAAAGGAGTTTGCAGCCAAGAAAGGATTTATGAGTTAAAGAGATGGTGCTTTGCCTGGAGTCACAGGTTTGCTAATACTTAAAGATCTGGTTCCCCAGTTGTTTCCAGGGGATGGGTTATATAGAGAAAAATCACTAATCATCTTGACTAAAGGAGTTAGGGTCATGGACTCTACTGATTGGTTGGATAATTGATCATTGCATCTAGTCCTGACGTCATCCATGGAGTTATTTCATCATTTCTCAAGGACTCATTCCAAGGAATTGTTCCACTTTGCTTGGTCCAGAGTTAAAACACAACTGAGGCCAAGCCATTATGTTAGTTTGATTGAAAACTCTGTCTCAGGAGTCAGTAGTACAGGACATTTTTCCTAAGATTATTGGATGCTGACCAGAGCCTCATTGTCCCGAGAGCTTAATGATTGGGCTATAGGTTGGGTAAAGCCAGTTTTAGTCAAAGCAAAAAACTCAAAGACAAAGGCCAGATTAAAGAAAATAAGGATTTTTTGTGCATCACCACGTGCTGCATTTGACAGTTACTATTTCCTCAGGAGAGTCACAGCTCCTCTCGTCAGACTCATGTGAGTCTGTCTGCTCTTCTTGTACCCCCAAGGCCGAGCTAGGAGATGGCTCCCTGCTGCCGCCAGCCCAGAGAGCTCTAATTGCCCTAGTTTTCTTATCCGGATTCTCCAGAACCTTAGACATCAGTTCTTCATTCTCCTTTCCTCAGCTTGGCCTGTTTGTGTGGTCCGTCTCCTTCTTGCCAAGACTGCGAATGACAATCTGGGTTGCCCAAAGGATACACCCTCCAACACAGGGCAAGATAACTGCAAGTATGAATCATTCATTTTTTACTCTTAACAATTAATTTATTTTAAGTTATCTGAGCTTCATTATCAGAAGAGTTACATAAAATAATATGTATTTCCCAAGTTACTCCCTCAATTTTATTAATTAAGAAAAAAGACCAGGTATGATCGTTACTTTAAAAAAAAAAAAGATAGCCTACAAAGCTTATATTCTTTTCTTTGAATCTCCTGGATCTTCCCAATTTAATTTTGACTTCATTGTTAATGTAAGTACATGGAATTTAGGATTTCATTAATGTGAAGATGCATGTAGTTCCCTCTTTAAAGCATGCAGTTAAAAATTTTAAATCTTAATATTCTCCTCTACAGCTTATGCTGTTTCCTTAACATCTTTTCCTTTTTCTTTCCCCCGAGGGTCACATTTCCTATCTCTGACTTTGCTTTTCTCCATCGTACATTGTCATATGTATAACTTTTGCAACCTCTCTCTTCTCCCCTGCTTCTGTCAGAGATATTCCAAGTCATACTTAGTTCATGTCATTTGTTCAGTTTGGGCTCTTTGAAGAAAGCACATGAATAAATCTCTACTGACCAGTGTACTCTTGCAAGGGATCTTACTGTATGTGTCCTGGACTAAGAAAGGATTAACTCACACATCGTTTCAAACTAGTTGCATTTATTTTTATTTTGCTTTTCCACTGGTGGCTTAAGTTAGATATCTACCTTTTATTTCCACACATGTAATACTGTAATTTCAGATTTACTTCAATTTTGACCAGTTGTTTGTTCTACAAACTGTTAAATGTGTTCAGGATGTGTGTGATTGTATGACCTTGGTTGCCTCTGAGACAGCAGGCTTCCAGAGAGGAGAGCTCTACATGCATATCCAGACGCCCCTGCAGCCCGGATTCGAGCCATGAGATCTTAGAGAAAATATTTTCAGGATTATGTGAGTTATTAGGACCTGCTATAAAATTTCACTTAGAGGCTCTCATGAATTGCTCTATATGTCAAAACCCATCTCACACAATATTATCTTGGTGTCTCTGGCTGCCACAGAAACTGCACATGATGTACTAGCTCCTCATGTGCTAGAGATAAATCACTTTTGGGGGACCCCATTCATTTTTATTTTTAACAGGCAGTTTGGGTTTTATTAATGCTCTTTGGGTTTCAGAAAGTGCAAATTAAATAGAGGATGAAATATTTTATCAAATGCAAATGTCTTTTCTTCCAAAGGCACCAGTAAAAAGTGAAAGCTAAAATACATAAAAAGTTCAGCTGGTGTGGCTCAATGGTTAAGCATCGACCCATGAAACAGGAAGTCTCTGGTCCTGAGAGCTTAAACAGAAGTGTTTGGTCCTGTTTCATGGTTCGATGCTTAACCACTGAGCCACACCAGCTGAACCTATTATGTATTTTAGCTTTCACTTTTTCTGGTGCCTTTGGAAGAAAAGACATTTGCATTTGATAAAATATTTCATCCTCCATTTAATTTGCACTTTCTGGGTTGCAGGTTTGATCTCCAGTGGGGGACATGCAGGAGGCAGCTGATCAATAATTGTCTTTCATCATTGATGTTTCTATCTCTCCTTCCCCCTTCCTCTCTGAAATCAATAAAAATGTATTAAAAATAGATAACTAATGCCAAATGAATGGTATTTAAACACAACTGTTATTTAAAAGTATTTATATTAACTGCCCATGAAAAGGACAGCATAAGTAGACTGTTGTAGTTGAGTGTTATTTTAAGTGAGACCGAGATTTCTGAACCTTTATTTGCTCTTTCAGTAAATTGAAATGTATTTATTGCCCAGCCAGCATTGCTCAGTGTTTGAGCATCGACCCATTAACTGGAAGCCGCTGGTGGGCTCAATCCTCTGTTTCGAGTGTGCAGAAGGCAGCTGATCAATGATTCTCTCTCATCATTGATGCTTCTATCTCTCTCCCTCTTTGAAATCACTAAAAATATATTTTGGAAGAAATATAAAATGCCATTCATCATTATCATCAACATCAAATAAATTTTTCTCAAGCACCACACATGACGACTCTCTGCTGGGAGTTTTCTAAAGCAAGGCCAAAGGAAATGACATGAGATGCTGATGAGGAGGACAAATAACCACAAATGCACTGGTAGCGTCTTACGAAGTCAGCCATTTTGTTCAAGTATAGTGAGTGAGCCTACACCCTCAGAAATTTGCCTCCTCACAGGAATATATCAGGATTTGGTGCTAGCCTGGTTGGTGAAATAGTTGCTTAGAAATGTAAGAAATTTCACATGGCATTACATTGCTATAAATTTATACCATTATGAAAGGCAATTTGGTGCCATTTACTAAAGTAAAAAAAAATTACATATTTTTGACGCTTTTAGAAATTTTTATCCAACAGATTTATTTACACAGGCCCATCTATTCATTGCAACATTACTTTTCATAAAAGAAAAGTTCAGCGTCATCCCATGCTCATCACTAGGATCTTGCTGAATATATGGTACTGTGCTCACATGGCTTTAACAAATGAGGAAATTTTAAGCAAAGATACAAAAATAATTCCAAGTGAAAATGATCAATATACAGAGCATGCAGAATATGCTGTTTTTGTGGAGAATATAAAAATGTGTGTATGTAAATGTGTACTTATATTGTATCTGGGGACAGAGTACTTGCCAAATAGCTTTTTATACTTTAAAAATATTTCTAACTCATGTAAAAACATTATATATTAAGACAAATGTTAAAGTTTAAAATAGTACTTTTAGGGAAAAAAGATTTTATATGCGTCAGAATATGTATTTTTAACTTAATTTTTTGTTGTTGCTATAAAAATAATTTCTTTTGCAGTGAAATGTTCACAGTGTCAAACACCAAATGTAGCTATGGTTACAACCTCTGAAAACTCCTTCCTTCTCTTTCCCCAGCAAACTTCTCCCAGCAAAACCTTATACAGATTATTTCAATGGGATTCCCTTTGGAGTCTTCTTCTATGGTCAGTCTATATCATCTCTACGATTAACATGTTCCTTAAATTTAGTACCAGCTTGATGAAGCAGCTAATCTTTTATCTGTCCTGTGGTATATTCTCAATTAATAATCTAACTAGAGGCCCAGTGCACGAATTCATGCACCAGCGCGGTCCCTCGGCCTGGCTGTGGGATTGGGCCAAAACCGGCTCTCTGACATCCCCCAAGGGGGTGCCAGATTGCGAGAGTGTGCAGGCCAGGCTGAGAGACACCACTGGTGCATAATCGGAGCCAGGGAGGGACAAGGGAGGTTGGCCTGCTGGGAAGGGACCGTGGGAGGGCTCCAGGGCATGTCTGGCCCATCTAGCTCAGTCCCGATAGACCAGAACCCAGCAGCAAGCTAACCTACCAGTCAGAGCATCTGCCCCCGGTGGTCAGTGCACATCAAGCAAACAATTGAGCAACCTAAGCATATCATTAGCATATTATGCTTTGATTGGTTGGATGGCTGACCGGAAGACTGGACACTTAGTATATTAGGCTTTTATTGTATAGGAGTAGAGGTCCAATGCATGAAAATTCATGCAAGACTAGGGCTTTCTTACCCCGACTGCCAGCACCGGCTTCCCTCTGGCACCTGGGACCTGGACTTCCCTCCTCCAGCCTCCTACAGGCACCCGGGACCCCGGCCAGCTTCCCCTGGCCCACCTGCAGGCACTTGGGACCCAGGCTGCCCACAGTTCCCTGGGACCCCAGCCGGCTTCCTCTGGGCCACCTTCAGGCACCTGGGACACCAGCAGGCTTCCCTCGGGACCTGGCATTGTCAGGAAGGACATTCAGACGTCCAGAAGGTCGTTTGGCTGTCTGGTCTAATTACCATATTACCTTTTGATTATTATAGATATCAGAGGGGACCCAAGATGGCTGCATAGTAAGTGGAAGCTACATTCACCTCCTCCCAGGACCAAACTGGGATTACAACTAAATTATAGAACAATCAACCTGAATAACCAGCTGAAGACTAGCTGAACAGAAGTATAGTATGTTATGCACCAATAATAAACTACCAGAAAGGGAAAGACAGTAGTCTGCTAGAGACACAGGCACAATCTTCAAGCTGAGGAAATGCACTAGCCTCACCCTCCCAAATCCCTCTCACCCCACCTTACCAAGTTCACACCCTGTAAAGCCTGATGCCTGGGTCTAAGGTGTAGACTTCCTTTGAGGACTCTTGAAGTTGGGGGGACTCACGGGGGTCATAGACTGAATTATGTGGCTCTGGGGTGGGGCAATTTTTCTCTCGCATACATGACTGGCTCAACTGTTCCTGTTCAGTACTCTCCTTTGCATGGCCAAATCATGGTCTGCTTTGGGCCTGCTGAACTATTCTGGCTTCACCCAGATGACTCCTTGAGATCCTGCCCCACAACAAAGCTCCACAGGCCCCCAGGCAGTTCTGGTGGAAGCTTGCCTTGGGTGCAACTTGGGCCCTTCCCATGCATACCCATATCCAGCAGAGGAAGCAACAAATTTTGGATCACTTTGTAGTTCCAAACAGGTAGCTCAAGGCTGGTCACAGGCAGTTTCTGACATTGACATGCATGATGCCCTCCCCAAAGGCCCCAGAATAAACAAAACCACTGGCCTTAGACCACATCAGAGCACAACTCAATTAGCCACACAAGTGGCACATCCAGAGGGAGATCCTGGCAGGTAGCTGAATGGATAAGAAAACAATACTCATATACATTCTATCTACAATAGACTCACCTCAGAGTAAAAGATACACACATAGAAAAAGTAAAGAGATGGCAAATGATATTTCATGCAAATGGGAGCAAACAAACAAAGAGCTGAAATAGCAATTGTTATATCAAAGAAAATAGACTTTAAAACAAAGGTTATACTAAGATAAAAATAAGGGAACAATTCAACAAGAGGATATTGTTAACATTTATTTAGCTAACATAGGAGCAACTTAATATAAAAAGCAAGTTATGATGGACATAAAGAGAAAGACCTATAGCAATTCAGTGATAGTAGGAGACTTTAACACCCCACTGACATCACTGGATAGATCATTCAGGAAACAATCAACAAGGAAACAGTGACCTTAAATGAGACACTAGACCAAATGGATTTAATTGATATCTTCAGAGCATTTCACCCCAAGTGCACATTAAACATTTCTAGGATACACCACATGTTAGAATACAAAACAAGTCTCAATAAATTTAAGACGATTGAAATCTTATCAAGCATTTTCTACAACCATGATATTACAAACCTAGAAATAAATCACAAGAAAGAAAAATGAAAAAAACACAAGAATAGGTGGCAGCTAAATAACATATTACTAAACAATAAATGGGTTAACAATGGGATCAAGGTGAAAAAAAATCAAAAGATACCTGGAAACAAATTAAAATACAACAAACCAAAATCTATGAGATACTGCAAAAGCAGTCCTAAGAGAAAAATCCATAGTATTGCAGACCTACCTTAGGAAATAAGAAAAATCTCAAATAAACAATCTAACCTTACACCTAAAGGAAATAGAAAAAGTACACCAAACAAAGCCCAAAGTGAGAAGAAGAAAGGAAATAATAAAGAGCAGAGCAAAATAAGCCAAATGGAGTTTAAAAGAACAATACAAAAGATCAATGAAACCAAGAGATTTTTATTTGAAAAGATAAACAAAATTAATAAACTTTTAATACTAAACAAAATAGAGTCAAAAAAATACAAAAGATTAATTAAACCAAGATTTAATTCCTTGAAACATAAAAACAATAAACCTTTAACCAGAATCATCAAGAAAAATAGAGAGGATAAATAAAATCAGAACTAAAAGAAGATAAGAAACAAGTCTCAACACAGACATACAAAGGCTTATAAGAAAACTAGAGGCCCGGTGCACAAAAATCTGTGCACTCGGGGGGGGTTCCTCAGCCTAGCTTGTGCCCTCTTGCAGTCTGGGACCCCTTGGGAGATGTCCACCTCCTGGCTCAGGCCTGCTCCCTGAGGAATTGGGCCTAAGCTGGCAGTCAGACATCCCTCTGGCATCCCGGGAGCCCTGGGGGATGTCCACTTGCCAGCAGGGAGCAGGCCTACGCTGCAGTCGGACATCCTTAGCGCTGCTGAGGAGACGGGAGAGGCTCCCACCACCACCGCTGTACTGGCGTGTGGCTGAGCAGAGCTCCCGCTGTGGGAGCGCACTGACCACCAGTGAGCTCCTGCATTGAGCATCTGCCCCCTGGTGGTCAGTGTGTGTCATAGTAACCAGTTATTCCCAGTCATTCTACTGTTAGGGTCAATTTGCATATTACCCTTTTATTATATAGGATAGAGGTCTGGTGCATGGGTGGTTTGCCCTGAAGGGTGTCCCGGATCAGGGTGGGGTTCCCGCTGAGGTGCCTGGGCAGCCTGGGTGAGGGGCTGAGGGCCATTTTCAGGCTGGCCACACCCTCTTCAGGGTGGAGTGTCCTGCTGGGATCCCTGGCCAGCCTGGGTGAGGGGCTGATGGCTGTTTGCAGGCTGGCCATAGCCGCCAGCCACCCAAGCTCCCAGGGAGGCTGGCTGGAAGCAGGTATCTGGGATTTATTTAGCTTCTATAATTGAAACTTTGTTTCCTTTTGCGGAGGCCACAGCCAGCCAGGACAGGCGGGAAGCTTGGCTTCCTCCATCACTGGGGCAACCAAGCCTCCTGCTTTCTCCAGCTCCGTGGCTGCTGGCCGCCATCTTGGCTGGGTTAATTTGCATGTATTTGCTCTGATTGACTGGTGGGCTTGGCTTGGGCATAGTGAAGGTACAGTCAATTAGCATCTTTGTCTTTTATTAATGTAGATATCTGACATCAAATTGGATAATCTGGCATAAATGGATAAATTTCTAGAAACGTACAATCTGCCGAAACTGAATCAAAAGAATCAGGAAATCTGAACCAATGTATTACAACCAGTGAAATCAAGGCAGTAATAAAAAACAAACAAACAAAAACAAAAAAATCCTCTAGAAAACAAATGTACAGGACAGGATGGCTTTATAGATGCTTTCTACCAGACATTCAAAAAAGACTAACACCAATCCTTTATAAACTCTTACAAAAAAATTCAAGAGAAGGAAGTTTCCCAAGCTTATTTTAGGAGTCCAGAATTATCCTAATTCCAAAACCAGATAAAGACACTACAAACAAAGAAATTTATAGGCCAATAACCCTTTTAAGCAGAGATGAAAATATCATAAAAAATACTAGCATACCATATTCAGCAATGCATTAAAAAGATCATACACTATGATCAAATGAGATTTATTTCTGGGTTGCTACATTGGAACAATATCTGCAACTCAATTATTGTCATGCACCATATAAAATGAAGAATAAAAACCATATCATCATATCAATAAATATAGGAAAATCTTTGGACAAAATCTAGGACCCATTCATGATAAAATGTCTTCGTAAAGTGGGAATAAAGGGAACATACCTCAACATAATAAAGGTCATATATGACAAACTCACAGTTAACATTATAATCAGAAGGGAAAACCTAAAAGCATTTTCGTTAAGATCAAGAACAAGACAATGATGTGAACATATACCACTCTTATGCCACACTAGAGGCCCAGTGCACAAAATTCATGGATGGGCATGGGGTCCCCTCAGCCCAGCGTGCACGCTCTCCAATTTGGGACTCCTCAGGGGATGTCTGATTGCCAATTTAGGCCCGGGGATTGGGCTTAAACCAGCCGTCGAACATCCCTCTCACAATTCTGGACCACTGGTTCCTAATTGTCCACCTGCCTGCCTGCCTGGTTGCCCCTAACTGCCCCCTGCTGCCATCCAGGTCACCCCCAACTGCCCCCTCCCTGCCGGCCTGGTTGCTCCTAACTTCCCCCCACCCCACTGGCCTGGTCACCCCTTACTGCCTCCCTGCCGGCCTGTTTGCCCCCAACTGCCCCCCCCAGCTGTCATAGTTGTCCTTCACTGCCCCCCCGCCACACTAATTGCCCCCAACTATACCCCATTACTGGCCTGGTTGCCCCTAACTGTCCCCCCCACCCGCCGGCCTGGTCATCTTTTACTGACCCCCTGCCAGCCTGGTTGCCCCAACTGCCCCCTGCCAGCCTGGTTTCTCCTAACTTCCCCCTCTGCCAGCATGGTTGCCCCAAACTGCCCCCCCTGCTGGCCTTGTTGCCCCAACTGTCCCCCCGCCCCCCGCTGGCCTGGTCATCCCTCACTAACCCATCTGTTGGCCTGGTTGCCCCATGCAGCCTGCTTGTTCAGTTGTTTTGTTGTCCCTCACTAACCCCCCCTACCAGCCTGGTCATAGGCAGCCATCTTGTGAGAGCATGAGGGTTAATTTGCATATTACCTGTTTATTATATAGGATTAGAGACCCAGTGCACGAATTCATGCACCAGTGTGGTCCCTCAGCCTGGTCTTCAAGATTGGGCCAAAACTGGCTCTCTGACATCCCCCAGTGGGTCCCAGATTGTGAGACGGGTCAGACCAACCCGAGGGACTCCACCAGTGCATGATCAGGCCTGGGGAGGAACATGGGAGGTTGGCCAGCCAGGGAGGGACCACAGGAGGGCTCCAGGGTATTTCCATCCCATTTCACTCAGTCCTGATAGTCCAGACCCCAGCAGCAGGCTAACCTACTGGTTGGAGCATCTTCTCCCTGGTGGTCAGTGCATATCATAGCAAGCAGTTGAGTGGCCTTAGCATATCATTAGCATATTATGCTTTGATTGGTTGAACAGACAAACAGATGACCAGACACTTAACATACTAGGCTTTTATTATATAAGATAGTACTGGAAGTCTTAGCCTAAGCAATCAGAGAAGAAAAAAGAAAAAAGCCATCCAAATTGGAAAGGAAGAAGTAAAACTCATTATTTTCAGATGACATGCTGCTGTATATAAAGAACACTAAAGATTCCACCAAACAAATTCTAGAACTGATTAATGAATTTAGTAATCCAGAAGGATACAAAATAAATATTTAAAAATTGGTTGTAATTTTATACACCAATAATAAACTACCAGAAAGGGAAACTAAGAAAACAATCCCATTTGCAACTGCATAAAGCAAATAAACCTTGGAATCAATTAACCAAGGATGTCAAAGACCTATATTTGGAAAATTATAAGACACTGAAAAAAAAAGAAATTGAAGAAGACATAAATAAATGGAAGCAAATACTGTGCTCATGGATAGGAAGAATTAACATCATTAAGATGTTCATACTGCCCAAAGCAATCTATAGGTTCATCACAATCCCTATCAAAATACCAATGACATATTCCACAGAACTAGAAGAAATAATTTAAAAATTTATATAGCCACAGCAATCTTGAGAAATAGAGTAATGATGATCTAACTAGACTATGTACAAGGCTATAATAATCAAAACATCATGGTACTGGCATAAAAACAGAATAGGTCAATGGAACAGAATAGAGATCCCAGAAATAAACCATGCCTATATGGTCAATTAATATTTCACAAAGGAGACAAGAACATACAATGGTGTAAAGACAGTCTTCTCAATAAATGATGTTGAAAAATTTTGATATATATAGTCTATGGAAAAAGAAAGAGAAAGAAGAAAGAAAGAAAAAAAGAAAGAAAGAAAGAAAGAAAGAAAGAAAGAAAGAAAGAAAGAAAGGAAGGAAGAAAGAGAGAGAGAAAGAAAGGAAGAAAGAAACTAAGCCACTTTCTTACACCATATACAAGAAAAAACTTAAATGTAAGATTTGAAACCATAAAATGCCCAGCATAACATTTAGGCAATAAAATCTCTAACATTTCTCTTAGCAATATTTTATCTGATATAGATCCTCAGGCAAGGGAAATAAAAGAAAAAGAAAACAAATGAGACTACATAAGACTAAAAATTGGGAGAGGGCTATAGGAGAAAAAGGGACATATGTAATACTTTCGACAATAAAAATTTATTTAAGTAAGAAATAAATAAATAAATAAATGAAACTAAAAATTTTTTTGCACAGCAAAGGAAACCATAAAAAAAAAAAGGAAATGATAACTTAATGGGAGACAATATCAGCTCATGATACATCTGACAAGAGCTCAATATCCAAAATTTATAAAGAACTTATAAAACTCAACACCAAAACAAACAATCAATCCAATTGAAAATGGGCAGAGGACCTGAACAGACACTTCTCTAAAGAGGACTTACAGTTAGACAATAGACATAGGAAAGGATGCTCAACATCACTAATCAGAGAAATGCAAATTAAAACCCCGGAGATATCACCTCACACCTGTCAGAATGGCTACCATCAATAAATTTACAAACAAGTGCTGGTGAGGATGTGGAGAAAGGGACCCCTCATGCACTGTTGGTGGGAATGCAGATTGCTGCAGCCACTGTGGAGAACAGCATAAAGGCTCCTCAAAAAATAAAATAAAATAAAATTGGGACTGTCTTATGACCAGTGATTTCATTCCTGGGTATATAGCCAAAGAAACCCAAATTATTAATTTTAAATAATATGTGCACCATTATGTTTATTATAGTGTTACTGAAAATAGCCAAGCTATGGAAACAACCAAGTGTCCATCAATATACAAGTGGATAAAAAAGCTGTGGCACATATATATAATGGGACATTACTCGACTATAAAAACAAATGAAATCTTATCATTTGTGTCAGCGTGGATGGACCTAGAAGGTATAATTCTAAGTGAAATAAGTGTCAGAGAAAGATAAATAGCATATGATTTCACTTATACAAGGTGGGGCAAAAGTAGGTTTACAGATGTGAGTATGCAAAACACAGTTTATTCTTGTATTATTATTTATTAATTATTGTATTTTCCATATGAACAACTGTAAACCAGCTTTTGCCCCACCTTGCATATATAATTTAAATAACTAAATAAGAAAACAAACAAAATTGAAACAGACACATAGATACAGAGAACAGACTGATGGTTGCCAGAGGGGAGGAGGGTGGTAAAGGTGAAAAAATTGAAAGGATTAAGAAGTACAAATTGGTAATTGCAAAATAGTCATGGGATGTAAAGTATATTATATAAAAGATATTTTATTAATATATTGTGATATTGTAATATTACAATAATGTTTTAATAACTAAATATGAGGCTAAGTGGCTATTGGGAAAATCGGGTGGGACAGTTTGTAAAATATATGTCTGGCTAATCACTATGTGTACACCTGAAACTAATACAAAATAATATTGAATGTAACTATAATTGAAAAATTAAATTAAAAAAACAAAACATCATATTATATATGTATGTACACAAGGTGTCCCCCCAAAATGTATACACAGTTTAAGAGCTGATAATTCCATTTTGAAAATGAAACGTATTTTAATAAACACTGCTTTTATAATTATTCAATGTGTGTATACCTTTTTTGGGACAGTGTATATATGGTGCATACGTATTAAGTAAACTTCAAAGGGAACATTTTAATTCTAAGATTTCATAGAATAATCAGTGGTGATAATCCACAACCTTTAAGTGCATATAACCTTTACTAGCACAGGTAAGGTGTTACATATTTTTTCAATCTGTTTATTTACTGTTTTTATCTGGCAGAACTTCGTGTCTTTTCTTTCTTCACTCAGTCCACAAAGAGGGAAATTCGGCTCAGTTGTTCCTGCCCAGTACGAGTTGTTTCATGCTGTAGTTATGTTTTCTGATTTTGTTTCTAATTAATTAGTTAACTAATTAGGTATTAATTTTTGGAATAGTTTTTGAGAGACGAAGGACGGGCTGGAGAGGAATGGATTTCAAATAATAGACGAGTATCACTTGTGGGTGGTTAGAAAGGAAAGAAAACTACGCTTGGCTGAGCCCCTCGCCACACTTGGAGCTCTCCCTGTCCTTGTTCATCGCCATTTTTCTACATTCCTAGGAGTTCGCTGTTAGCCGTTTAGCATTTCATTTCCAGGAGCAGCTTATCAGCAACAGCAGATTGGAGATGTCACCCTATACTCATCATTCCAAATCATTTCAAACAATTATTTTGGTTACTGAACTTACCTTTTGAGAGTTTATATTTTACAATTTCTCATAGTGAAAAGTACCTATTCATCTTTTTCTCTCTCTCTTTATTGTGAAGCATCACTTCTATTCTTTCCTTTTTCTGAGCTGGTTATTTATCCATAACCAACCATTACTCTGACATCTAACTACCTCCATTTCGAATATTTCTCTTGCTCAGAAAGTTTGCAGGACATTTTGTTCTAAACCTTTATCATTGAGAGTATTACAGGTGCTCCTCTCTTTCCTCCAGTGCCCCCTCCACCAGGTTCCTGCTCCACACCAGGACTAATTACCTTATTGTCTGTGCCCATATATAATGCATATATGCATTTAAGTTCTTTGGTTAACCTCTTCCCAACCTCTTCCCGCTTCCCTCTGGGATCCGTCAGTCTGTTCCATGTTTCCATGCCTCTGCTTCTATTTTATTCATCAGTTTATTTTGCTCATTAGATTTCTCATTCATTTACTTTTATTTTAGATTCACATTGCTGATATATATGCATTTATTGCCATTTTATTCATATTTTTTATCTTTTATTTCTTCTTCTTCTTCATGCAGTACTGGTTAGGTGGTAATGAATTATTTTAGCTTATTCTTGTCTGTGAAGCTCATTATCTGACCTTCAATTCTAAATGATAGCTTTGCCGGGTAATCTTGGTTGTAGATCCTTGCTACTCATCACTTTGAGTATTTCTTTCTTTTTTAAAAAAATATTTTTTATTTATTTCAGAAAGGAAGGGAAAGGGAGAGAGAGATAGAAACATCAATGATGAGAGAGAATCATTGATTGGCTTCCTCCTGCACACCCCACACTGGGGATCGAACCCACAACCTCAGCATGTGCTCTTGATGGGAATTGAACCCGGGACCCTCAGTCCACAGGCCAACACTCTATCCACTGAGCCAAACTGGCTAGGGTACTTTGAATATTTCTTGCCACTCCCTTCTGGCCTGCATAGGCTCTGTTGAGAAGTCAGCTGACAGTTATATGGGCGCTCCCTTGTAGGTGCTTTTCTCTTGCAGCTTTAAGATTCTCTTTGTCTTTTGCCCTTGGCATTTTAATTATGATGTGTATTGGTGTGAGCCTCTTTTGGTTCCTCTTGTTTGGGAGTCTGCATGCCCTGAACTTGTAAGTCTATTTCTTTCACCAGGTAGGGGAAGTTTCTGCCATTATTTCTTCAAATAGTTTTTTTTTTCTGGCTCCCCCAAATTGGGAATGTTGGTATACTTGAAGTTGTCCCAGAGGCTCCTAATATAATCTTCATATTTTTAAAATTATTTTTGCTGCTCTGATTGGGTATTTTTTGCTTTCTTATATTCCAAATTCTTGATTTGATTCTTGGCATCCTCTACTGTTGATCCCTTGTAAATTATTCTTTATTTCAGTTAGTCTGTGCTTAATTTCTGACTGGTCCTTTTTCATGTTGTTGGTGTTCTCACTAAGTTCTTGAGCATCCTTATAACCATTGTTTGAACTCTGTATCTGGTAGTTTTCTTGGTTCAATTTCATTTAGCTCTTTTTCTGGAGATTTATCCTGCTCTTTCACTAGTGACCTGTTTCTGAGTCTCTGCCTTTGGCTGCTTCCCTGTGTTTGTTTTTATGTATTAGGTAGATCTACTATGTCTCTGGACTTTGTATAGTTGCCTTGTGTAATAAATGTCCTATAGGGACCAGGGCCTCAGCCTCCCCAGTCACCTGAGCTGGGCATTCCAGGTTCACCCCTGTGTGAGCTGTGTGCACTGCCCTATTGTAGTTGAGCCTTGATTTATGTTGGCGTCACTGGGAGCAATTAACCTCAAGGCCAATTGGTTGTAAGAATTGACTGTGACTACAGCTGAAGAGCTATTGTGCAGGAACCAACCCTATGGATCAGGACTTGCTTTAGTGGGGCTTTGGTGCTCACTGAGTCCAAAGTGTGTCACTCATGAAGGTGGTAAGGTTGTAATCCAGTGTGTTTGAAGTTGACCACTGGGTGCACTGGCTCTGGTGCCTCCTGGGAGGTTCAAAGTCAGCCTATGCCAATGCCCTGCCCAGGGTCACCCAGCATGAGCTACAAATCAATCCATGGATGGCTGATACTTGTGCTGAGTTTGGAGGTGCCCAGGAGATGCCAAGCTGTGAACCAGGGTGGGCTGCTACTAATGCCAGGCCTGGGGCCACTTATTGAGAGGTACTGGGCACAATGAGGCCATCTGCTGCTAGTTTGAGAGACTTTAGAAAAGTCCAAAGCATGAGGCAATAGAGGCCATTTGTTTGTGAAAACCACTGGAAATGGCTTGGATGAGCCTGCAAGTAGGGAGGGGCAGGGTCTCAGGGAATCACCAGAGCAGGGTAAAACATGTGAGTTAGGTTGATGGAGATTCAGATATGGTGCAGCCTGTCAGCTCTGGCAGGGAGGGCTCAGCAAAGGAGCACTGGCCTCTTTCTCCCAGAAGTTCTGTCTGAGAGAAAGCTGCCCCTCCAGTTCTTGCCCTAATTCCAGACTAGATAGTTCCTCCCCAAGTGTCCCAGATTCCTTTCAAGCTACTGTATTAGTGCTGTATCTCAGAGGGAGTAAGTCCATGCATGGGCTCTTTAAGAGGAACTGCCTGGTACTCCCACAGCCACAATCCCTTCTGGTTTTCACAACCAAAAGTTGTGGGGACTTCTCTTCCTGGCACTAGAACCCTTGGCTGAGGGCCTGGTATATGGCAGGAACCTTTTACTCCTCAGGGAAACCTCCATAGCCAAGATATCCCTCTTGATTTTCAACTACCACACATGGGTGTGGGACGAACTGGTTCTGGGATTCCACCCTACATCTCCACTCCTCCCACCAGTCTCGATGTGTTTCTTCTTTAATTCCCTAATAGTAGAACTTCCATTCAGCTAGATTTCAGGTAGTTCCAAATGACGGTTGTTCTGTTTTAGTTGTAAATTTTGATGTGCTTGTGGGAAACAGTGAGAACCACATTTACCTCTGCCACCATCTTGTTTGGAACCTGCAGGGCATTTTAAAAATCCACTGTATTAGGCCACCATTGGTCCCTTGTTAATTTGCATATTTACAAATACTTCCTGCTCTCATCAGAGAGCTCTAGTCAGATTAGAATGTAAGATCTCCCAAGGCAAGGGATTAATCTCCAGGACTTTTGACAGCCTGGCACAGAGCACACATTCAATAAATATTTGTTGAATGGCTAAATACTTGTTAAATAAATAAGACATGATTCTTCTGTATTGAAAGCATGTTTCATATTACATATAAATCATATTAGATATTTTCTTATTTGGGATGGAATTACTGATGGAAGTTGGCTTCTAAGAAGTATGTGAAAAAGTGGGTCTTTGTAGACCATATTAATTTCCTAGGGTTGCTATAACAAATTTCCAGGAACATTCTGGCTTACAACATCAGATACTTATTCTGTCATAGTCCTTAAGGCTAGAAATCTGAAATGAAGGTGTCATCAGGACTGCACTCCCTAGAAGCTCGAAGGAGAATCCTTCCTTGTCTCTTCCACCCTCTGGTGGCCCCCAGCAGTCCTTGGCTTCCTTTGCTGTGCCACATCACTTTATGTCACTCTCTCTTCTGTAGTCTTCATCTCTCCTGTCTCTTATAAGGATACATCACTGGATTCATGGCCCACCTGGGTAAGAGGTGATGATCTCATCTCATCCTTAACTTAATTACACCTGCAAAGACTCCTTTTCCAAAGAAGATAACATTCATAGGTTCCAGAGATTTGGACATGACACATTTCACTACCCAAGTGTTAGAAAAAGCATCCATGCTCAAATCAGCTACAGTGGAAAATTATTTATGAAACAGGGAGTTGGTTTTCTGATAAACCTGTGAAAGGGCCCCCAGTAAGAAATCTACTCCAATGGCAGAGGCAGGGGGACCTCATGTCCCAACAAGCCGCTGTACAAGGTGGACAAGAGTACTGTCTCTATGGGTTTTGATTGAAATATAAACTGAACCATGCAGTTTGCCTGACAGTTCCCTCCACATGCATCTCTCCATGTTAATGGATATGAAGATGGGGATTCTAAGTTGTTGAAGGATGTGGTCTGCGCAGGGAGATGCTGGAAGCTCAGTGGTCCTATTCATGGTAGCAGGAAGAACAGACATGTAGCTCCAGTGTTTGGTAGAGAGAAGTAAGTCTGTATTAGGGGCTGGAGGGCACAGATTTTGATAAGTGAAGTAATTTTCAGTTTTGTGTCAATGAAATCACAGAGAAGGAAGAATCAAATAATTCCTCTAAGTTTTCACACCACCACCCTGAATTATGTTGAAGTGGTATCTTCAGGCTGTAATGAATATTAAGGGTATATGTGATAAGACAAATTCACTGTAAAATATTAAGAAGAGAGCCAGGTTAGAAAGAGTTCCTACCTTTGTTTGGGTGACAATGCAAAGTGCCTTGGCCCAATTTTACATGTATGGGACTAGTATAATTTTACATGTATGGGACTAGTATAATTTTACATGTATGGGACTAGCATAATTTTACATGTATGGGACTAGTATAATTTTACATGTATGGGACTAGTATTTTTAATGCATTAATTAAAAAAATAAATCCAAATTCCACGTGAATGCTGAGTCTCTTTTGGGCTTGGACCACCTCGCTGTCTAGTTCCTGCACAGGAGTTAGCCTGGGCATCTGAGTTGCCACATGGGAATCGTGTGCCCTGCTGTTGAACTCACCGCCTTCCGTGAGACCTGATGCACGGGAGAGGTCAATGGCGGACAGGCTCCTTACTCATTGGCAATGTGTCTTGGAAGGATATCAAGTGTTTTGTATTCCATCCAGGGAGCTGGGAGGACAGCCTGCTATGTAGAAGGTTCTTGGAAGGTGTGTTGTTCTCAACACAGGAGCACAGAGCGATAGCATCTCTGGGAATTATCTGAAATGTTAAACTCTTTCACGCTCCAGTTCAGTTAGCAAGTGTTCCCATCCCCCCTGCAGTTTTATAGACCAGGACAATGCAGTGATCTCTGCCTGTTTCCACCTTCCCACAGTCAGAAGGAGATGTCCACATCATGAGAGGGTGCATGTAAGGATCACAGGCTCTAAAGCATCTGTGTGGACCACCCCTGCTAGTTATCCCTGGGTCCTTATCTTTCAGACAGGCCTTTTTCCTGTGAGTTCCCACTGTGAATCCTGGTTGATAGTTTCTCTGGTTAATAGTTTCTGGATCATTTATTGCTCAGAAAAAAAACACCAGATGTCCCAGTGATTGACATATGGTAATTTCAAGTGAGCATTAGACTGACTCTTATTCTTACCTCTTGGCCCAGAAACCAAGAACCAAACCATCTACCATCTGAGGCCAGTGGATTTCTTTACAGTGAGAAGTGGTCCTTTCCACTGAAGAGGCACAGCCATGTGGGAGCTGGCAGGCCGTCCCCCAGCCCCACAGGCACGCAGGTGAATGCATAAAGAGCTCCAGTCTCTGGGGCTGTTAAAGTTGGCATTTCACATGTCCTAAATTTCCCAAGCTAATAAACAAATGTTTTTTAGTGTATTTATATTTTGCACCCAAACTTGAAGCACATAGCTGGCAGAGAATATGCAAATGCTTTGAAGACCTTCCTCTGCTGCAGCCGTCAATGGAGGTCTTTGTAGCTTGTTCTGCCCCGTCCGGCTCTCCAGCCTGCGGCCCGCTCAGTGTGCACTTGGAAAGGCTCCTTCGACCTGAGCCCACCTGAGTGGTGTTCAAGACCAAAGCCAAGCTCTACTTTAACTCTGAGGTGAAAAGCAAGTTGGTCCACATATTGTCCATAATTTATTATTTTTATATGCAATAAAGTCAGTTGTCTAGGGTTCAATCTACTACCTTTCAAAGCAAAGCTTTCATTGTGTTACTGAAGGTGCTTGTCTACACTTTGAAAATAAATATAATTCTTCACACAATTTTTTTTGCTGCAAAATTGTACATAATCAAGGAAGCTGAGACCAGAGTGATTAAGACTATAGATTCTAGAGTGAGGCAAATCTGGGTCTCAAGGCCTCAGCTGAGCTTTCAGACTCCAAATGATTTATTGAACTTCTTCAGCCTCATTTTCTCCTCTGTAAAATCATGGGAAACAATACCTAAATCTGGGAGAAGCTCGTGAGAGGGTGACTAGACAGCTATTCACAGAGTGACTAACCTGTGGGAAGCACAAAATAAACGTTTGCTTTTACTCTTCATATTTTTTCTACTCCTCCTCTTCTTCTCTCCATCTTTTTCTGGTTACCAGTAACCAAAGCACACAGGTAACAAAAGCAAACAGACCAGATGCCCATGCACAGACATACATCTTATAGCTGCAGTCGTGGTGAGTAGCATTCCATATTGTGCTTTGCAAATAATTTACTATGCAGCTCATATGTTAGGTACATGTAACATACTTCCGGATCAGAGGTCAGAAAACGATGGCTTATGAACTACAGTTTGCCCTCTGCCTGTTTTTGTAAATAAACCTCTATTGGAGCACAGCTGTTATGGACTGAATTGTGCCCGCTCCCTATTAATATGTTAAGGCCCTAACCTCCAATGGAATTATAGGACCTTTATAGGGAGATATAGCAGTCACAAAGGTGCCATTTACCCAGTAAGACTGGTGTCCTTATAGGGAAGAGGAAGAGACACCACGGCTCTCTCTTTCCACACACACACACACACACACACACACACACACACACACACACACGAAAGGTCATGTGAGGACACAGCAAGGAGGCTGTCTGCCAGCCAAGAGGCAGGCCTCTGAAGAAACCAACCTGCCGGCACCGTAAACGTGAACATCCAGACTCCAGAACTGAAAAATAAAATTCTGCGGCCGAGTCTCCAGTCTGAGCTATTTTGTTTGGCAGTCCTAGGAGACCAATGCAGCAGCCTTGCCCATTCGTTCATATGTTGTTTATGACTCCTTTCTTGAGACCTTACTGCCTTCAAAATCTAAAGTATTGACTATGTGGTCCTTCATACAAAAATCTTACCAACTGTTCTAATAGTCTTTGCAAGTTATCTTTTTAGCAGCAGCATAGTATTTGCTAATGGATTTCTAGATGTGCTTGAAGGTGCTTGTCTACACTTTGCAAATAAATATAGTTCTTTTTAAAAAAAAATTTATTGATTTTTTTTACAGAGAGGAAGGGAGAAGGATAGAGAGAGTTAGAAACATCAATGAGAGAGAAACATCGATCAGCTGCCTCCTGCACACCTTCTACTGGGATTGTGCCCGCAACAAAGGTACATGCCCTTGACTGGATTCGAACCTGGGACCTTTCAGTCTGCAGGTCGATGCTCTATCCACTAAGCCAAACCAGTTAGGACATAAATATAATTATTTACACAAATTCTTTATGGCTTCAACAGATTCCAGAATAGCATATGTTTTAGACCATGCCATTATTTTCTCTTGCTTAATTTATTTTTTCAATAAATCCAAGTTATGGTATGACCTTCTCAAAAAGTATGAGTTCCCCTATTATATTCTACATTAACATTAAAAAATTTTATCCCTATGGACCCATTAGCAGTGTCTGTATGTGTGCATCTTAACAGTACTATTTCTCCAACAATGGATGTTGATATTTTTTCTGATGTGCTCATGAATATCATTACTGTCTGTACAAATAAGCAACCTAAATGCATCTTCTGCACTCATAGGTGAGGCCACAATGCTCTAGAAACTGTTTCATTAATTGCTATAGCTGTTGCTTCAAGGGACCACTTCTGAATTTACATTTTGTTCCTTCTGTTGATTCTCTCTTATGCTACTTTGCTTAAGCTGGATTTCAGTCTTTTTCCTTTGCACCTGGATTTGACAATCTTCCCTGTCCTCCTGGGGTGTGGCCCAGTAAGTTGTATTGTTTTTACATGTTCTTTTTTTCATGCCTCAACCTCAGAATCTAGATTTATCAACTATCAAACCAAACCCATGCTTTTGAAATCCACACAAGTCTCTTTCCCTTGCTCTGGTGAGAGAGTTGAGTCAACTGTAGAGTTACTACTTTAGCACACACCACCAGTACCTACTACTTGGATTTTTTCATTGCTGACAAACTCCATTTATATTTTCAGTGATTTTATACTCTTTTTCTCTATAAATGTCTTAGTTTAGAGATAGGTTCTTCTGCTTTTCTTTCTCAAGTCAGTCTTAAAATCACCTGGATAACTTCACTCATTTATTTGCTCAACAAAATTTATTGAGTGTCAATTATATGCCAGGTATTCTTCTAGGAACTGGGGATTCACAATGATAAAACTGATATTTGAAAAAAAAAAAAACAGATAATAAGAAGGTTAACCAATAATGCATATAGAATATTTAGTGGTGATAAGACCAAAGTTAAATGTAGGGTAGGATGATCAACAGTGCTGAGGTGGAGGGTGGTGGCACTTTGCAATGTAACATAGCTTTGTGAGCGGAGCCCTGGCTGAGCAGACCTAAGGAAGTGACAGAATGAACCATAAAGATACTTTGGGGAAGTGAGTTTAGGCATAAGAAACAAAAGAGCGATAAAGACCAGGGAGGAAGAGAATACCTCCCTGGGATATTTGAAAAGTATTTGGAGGCCAGTGTGGCTGGAGCAGAAGGACAGTGGGAAAGCAGAACAAAGTGAGGTCAGATGGGTAATAGGGCCAGACTTAGGTCGTGATAAGGACTTCGCCTTTGAATGGAAGAAGAATAAAAGTAATCGGAGCTTTTCAGTAAACGAGGAGTTTTTACAGAATCATCTGGATTAGTGAGGGGGAGAATGGAGCTGAACAAAAAGTTGGGAGGCCACTGCCGTCATCCGGCACGAGTGGGGGTGGGACGGAGTCGTCAGACTCTGCATATATTCTAAACGCAGAGCCTACAGGGTTGGCTGACAAGTCAGTGCAGGGCTAAAAGGAAATGGAGTCAAGTTTTTTGGAATGTACAGAGAGAAAGCTGGTCTTGTCACTGATGGAGGACATGGAAGTTGGTGGAAATAAAATTGGGGTTCAGCTGGAAGCATGTTAAGGTTGATAGGCCCATTAGAAAGGGCAGTGGGAAACTCTGGTAGGCAACTGAATATGAATATCTGAAGTTTAGAGGAGAGGCCAGGAGCTCCGTGTACATGCGGGAGTGAACGCAGCTACAGAAAGCAAGATACTGCAGTTTTTAGAGGTCAGAGAACCAGTGAAAATTCAGAAAAAGAGAATTCAGAAACAGCCATCAATGCGATACAGTTAAATGAGGAGAGTCATGTTCTGGAAGGTAAGTGAAGATCATATTTCCTAGGAGTGGTGATTAACTGCATCAGATCCTGCTGGAAGGTCAGCTTCATTGAGGATTGAGGAATAAGGTTGAATTTTTTAATATACAAGTCACTAATGACCCTGATAAAAACCGTTTTGTTGGCACTGGGGCAAACATCTAATTGGAGCAAATTAAAGAGAATACAGGGAGAGAGAAACTAGAGACATCAATATAGATGAGCCTTTTCAGGAAGTTTGCTTCAAAAAGATAGCAATTAATTGACAGAATGATCAAACCACAGTAAGTTATTAGCAATATACAGACTTAATTGTGGCAGAGACAAAACTATGTGCTCACCCAACACCATGTCCTTTTGCTGCTGGGCATACACCTAGAGCTTCCCTTCTCAGGCTCACGAGGACTGGCTGGGTTCTATCCATGGTATGTGGATGGAAATGCTGTCTTCTTCACTGGGCCTCAACTTTAAACTACTTTCTACTTCACCATCCAGCTCTTTCTTCTTTCAGTTGTGGCTGGTTGCACTGGATCTGGGGAGGACTCAGAAACCCTAGAGGCAGTGAGCATAAGGGTCTGCATGGAGGAGAGCCCTGCTACCAACCTTTGTGGATTGCATGATATTAAGTATATGCTATTAGGGAGTAGGGCTGTCTTTTATAGTTATTGATTTACCACAACTAACCTATCTTGAACTCAACCATCTCAGTTAAAGGGCTCTACAAGCCTCTACTTAATATTGATATTTATTAACCCATTTAGTAATTTGGTAAGATTTCAATATTGTGGCACAATACCCAAATTTACCTAAATTGATTAATGAGTCATATAGCAAGCAATGTCCAGATTTATAAATGGATAGCTTTTGTGATATTCTTGAACTTTGAAATTCCTTGTCCTATGTGGTTGACTGGTGAATTTCTTGATGAAAACCCTGAAGGCTCCTTCGTTGTCCACTAACTGAGATCTGTACCTTTTAGAAACGCATGCAGTTTTCTACAACCTGTGCATAGACAATCAGTCCACTCTTGAGTTTTAAAATGTGTTTGCCTTATCTCAACCCCACTCTCCAACAAGAACTGTTACAAGTCTCAAGTAGAGTCACCAAGTAATGAGCAAATACCTTCTTAGATCAAGTTATAAACTTTGAATCTAGCAGTCAAGAGAAATAGCTTTTATTTCTCTTATAACTGCCCATAAACCTTTGTTAAGATTTTCATTGATTTAAATTACTATAATAACCTAATTCTTCAGGTAGTCTGGGTTTGAAAGAAAGCATTTTACATAATATATATCAATTACTTGAAAAGGCACTTCTGTATGAAGATCAGAGACAATCTGTAACTTTCAAATGCAGATTTTATGATGTCCATCTTCACTCTGGGGGAGCCGTGGTGTGGAATTTCTACAGAAAGAAGATCACAGAATAATAGTCATCATTGTTAAGGATGAAGTTAATATCTAGCTTTGTGCTTTTCACTTATAAATACAAGATTTCTTTAATTTTAAATTGACGTGAACTGAAAAATGCAACTATTTTGTCTGGAGGAAGGACAAAAGAAACATTGTTATTAATTTAAATGAACACCTCGATGGCAAGAAGCATCCATATTTTGAAAGTCACTATAAATGCCGGGGTGGGGGGGAGTGTTTCTCAGACTTGAGGAAGTAGATTATTACCCCCAGTCTATAGCGTACGGTCTGAGCGGGTGCTGAGGTGCAGAAGAACCCTGTCCAAGGCCACAGTGTGAGACTCCAGCGGACGGAGGCTCTCCAGACTGCGCTCCTTGTACCTCGCCATGTTGTCTCTCTCCCTGCCTTCACTCTTCAAACCCTGGACCGTGACCGGCTAATTGGAATGGGACAGTATCCCACTCAGGCCAAATCTAGTGAGTTAAATATAGTTTAAACAGTGAAAAAATAATGCATTTTACTCCATTGATAATTTTCTAAATCTTCTTTTTTCAATTCATACATTTAGTGATTTTGAGCCAAGCATTTAAGGCTTGGTTGAATCTGAAGATAATGTTAACACTTTGTCAAGCATCTGAATTGCTTCCAGCATATTGTAGTATAATCCTCTGTCCACAAACATCCCTTCATTATTGCCTAATTACATGCAAATTTCATAAAATGAATGAGTTTTAAGGACTTGTCAATCTGTCATCCTAGGAACCACTGAAACATTTTGACTGCTAGATAAATAATCAGCAATAATCACACTATGCAAATTTGATATTTTCTGTACAATTATCTGGAACCATAAATAACTGGACACAAAGACATTTGGCATTCTCTCCATGAGACCTGACCTATAGGGCTTTTTTCCCTCTTTCCTCTTCTAACAAATGTGCTAGTGGGAAATCTGCTTTTTTTCCCTTCTAATTCCAACTGTGCAAATGTACCCAGTGGAAAAATTATGAATACATAAATGCAAAGAGAGTTTTGTTTATTTTTATCTGGAGCGTGTTTCCCCCTGGCAAACATTTTTTGTTTTCATTTTCATTTTTGCTTTTGGTAATTTTCACCTCTCTTTCTTGGAGTTTTCTTTTCCATTTCTTACTAGTAAAGAGAATATAATTGGGGAACATTAAGTGTAAGTTTGTTTTCTTTAAATTTACTTTCTCCATGTTCTGCATCTTACTTAAGTTTCCTCTATAATTTCTTTCTGGATGGTCTAATACATATCAGTCATTAGGAAGCATTCAATAATGAATGGCTAATTATTATTCTGTAGCCATGCTCAGAACACATAAAAAGTCTACTCCAGCCAGGCTAGCGTGGCTCAGTGATCGAACATTGACCTATGAACCAGGAGGGCATGTGCCAGGGTTGTGGGCTTGATCCCCAGTGAGAGGTGTGCAGGAGGCAGCCAATCAATGATTCTCTCTCATCAGTGATGTTTCTATCCCTCCCTCTCCCTTCCTCTCTCTGAAATAAATAAAAACATGGTTTTTAAGAAGTCTATGAATTCACCATATCTGCAACTACATTTTTCTGCCCATCTGTAATCGGTGCCCATGCCACTGTAAGAATTTGAGGACCAGCCAGTCCTCTGCATTTTTTCAAAAAAGAAGCTGATGAGTTCTAATTATAGTGAAAATAGTATTGAAAATTTTATTTGCTACAAAGGCCCTCAAATTGAAATACTACTGAAGCATCAGGGGCCATGTGTACCTTTGCTTTGTAAATATCTTTAAATCAGTACAACTCAGACAATCCACAGGTGTTTTCAATGTTTTCAAAGTCCAATTAAAGCTATTACAGTCCTATATAATAAGAGCCTAATATGTTAAGGTCGGTTGTCTCTTCGACCAATCAAAGCGTAATAGCTAATGATATGCTAAGGCCACTCAACCGCTCACTATGACGTGCCCTGACCACCAGGGGGCAGCCACTCTGACCAGTAGGTTAGCTTGCTGCTGGCCAATTGTTCAGCCAATCGGGACTGAGCAAGACAGGCCAGACACGCCCTGGAGCCCTCCTGCATTCCCTCCTCAGCTGGCCAACCTCCCACATCTGTTTCGCAATTCAGGACTCCTCAGGGGATGCCGGAGAGCTGGTTTTGCCCCGATCTTGCAGGCTAGGCCAAGGGACCTCACTGGTGCACGAATTCGTGCACCAGGCCTCTAGTTATTTAATAAAAGCTTTGCTTGCTTGATTGATAAATCAATTGATTGATTGATTGACTGACTGTAGGAAGAGAGACTTGTTGGTTATCATAGAGCAATAAGTCACAGCTATGAGTATAAATAAGAGGCGACTGTGCTTCTATGTTTTGCTAATGGCTGGGCTCATTGATGGAAATAAATCCTGCATGCCACTTAAAAAATAAAAACACTGAATAATCATCCAATATGACTACAGAGTTTTAATTTTTCTTAATTTTAAGATATATAGGCAAGTAAAGTACTTCCATTAACTTCATTTAGAAGGATAATGAAAGAGTGCCATTCAGAAACTTGGAATTTAAAAATGATTAATAAAGTGTTTTGCACCACATCCATTCATTTTCTGCTGTAAGGAGGCCATTAATCAATAGAAAGTCATCCTGACTCATTGGCACTACTTTCACTATGCCCAAATCAAATATGTGTGGGAAACATAGGCAGAAAACACAAAGTTCCCTTGCACATAGCTGACAAGTTCAAAACTAGCTCATGGAATCCCTCTGCCTTCAGGGGTGGTCCTGAAAGTATTGTCTTTCCTTCTAGTTTTCATTGTCCCCAGTGCAGGTATATTGTAATAGACAATCATAAATGGCTTCAAGGCCTGAAATGGCAGCATTCTCAACTGATAAAGGAAGATAATATGTGTTTCCTCAGAGCCATCTTTACAAAATGCATAAAACTCTCATAGGGGTGAGGTAGAGATGTGAACGTTCTCAGGCTGCAGCCCACCAATGCTATTTAATCCTGGAAGGATGGCTCTCAGGACACCTACAGAGCAACCATTTATTAGAGTGCCTGTTCTGAGGTAAGTCCAAGTGCAATTTGCACCTTGTCATATTTTACCATATAGTTATATAGTCAAAAATAAAGACATAAGTACAACAGTTTAATTTACACAGTACGTATTTGTCAGGCAAATTACAAAGGCTATTCCACATACAACATTAACTAATAGTGTTAAATAGCATTAAATATTATGCTTTGAAAGTAACATTGGAGTTTAGAATATGTACTGAAGATGTCTTATCATACAGAACCCTTGCTATAGTTTTGCTATTATTTGGTCTTGATGCTCGATGACATGAATGTGTGTCTCTGTTGAAGTGCCAGCTATAACCAGTTGCCCTGGCTGATGTGGCTCAGTTGATTGGAGTGTCGTCAGGTACACTTAAAGGTTGCCAGGTGGCCAGTCAGGGCAACCACCAATCCATGCTTCTCTCTCTCTCTCTCTCTCTCTCTCTCTCTCTCTCTCTCTCTCTCTCTCATTCCCCGCTCTCTAAAATCAGTAAGCATATTTTCTGGTGAGGATTAAAAAAAAGATATGTCATGTGCACGCATGCGCGCGCACGCGCTCACGTGTGTGTGTGTGTGTGTGTGTGTGTACGCATTTTTCCTTGGATTATAGGTATGAATAAAACAATAAACAATTTGGAACAGATATTTTCAATTGGCCAATCATCTATGCCAATTAGCACATACATAGATATTGTTTGGATAAAAACTCCAGGCCCTGCTTTGTTATTTTGTATCATAGACTAGATCTTTGATGTGCATAGCTATAATTGCAGGCACTGCTCTAGAGTATGTCAAATTTTTGAGAAAATATGCACATGCAGATAGGATGTGTTTAAGAAGAACAGTTTGCAATTGACTCGGAAAAGTAATGGTTTAATTTTGCTTATGCTATTTAAAGCACACTCCTCTTATTCCTTAAGGCATTAAAATAATATTAATCACATTATTTTTGAAATAAAGCCCATGTACTTCAGTTTTCCTGTTCTTGAGTATATGTTATTGAATTCTCAAAGTGACTACTGCCATTTTAGTTATTGCAAAACACAGTCATTTGCATTTCTGAATGTTGGGCTTAGTTGAATAGTAAGCATACGGAAAGCAGGTCTAGTCATGGGTTTGCACTCTGCAGGGCAGTGTTAGACCTTGTTAAGCAACTCTGTGCAATTGCCCTTCTGAGTGTCAGGATGCTTGACTAAGACCCAACTGAGAATGTTCCCACTGGCCTACAGGTTTTAGGAGCTGTCATTAGCACCATAATGACTATTGATGTGGTCTGGAGTAAAAAAAAAAACAAAAAAAAAACTTTATTATGGCACAAATAAGGAGAAAAGATATAAAACTTTCTCTTTTTGTGTATTTATATCACAATTTTACCTTGAACACACCATAGCTTGTTTTGATCAATTTTATTTAACACTAGAGGCCCAGTACATGAAATTCGTGTACTGTAGGGTCCTTAGCGGCTGACTGTGGCTGACCAGGGCCTCCCTCCCTTCCCTGGGCTGGCCCCGCCCCCTGGTCAAACTCCCAGAAGAACTCTTGGTTGAGGGAACAATTTGCTTACTACACTTTTATTATATAGGATATCTGCAAACATTGTAGTCATGAATATGACCTCTCTTCCTTTATTATTCCTGGAGTACATGCCACATGTTTTTAAACATGCCACCAAAAATAGGTACAATTTTTCTTTACAAATGTCAGAGCAAGTTCCCTTTTCCTGTAAAATAGAGCGTGCAACAAGAACAGTGCACACATTACATAAGGAAGACTATGAAGCAACACCGTGCAGTCAGCACCACACGGAATGCCTTGCCAGAATCTCAGAGCTCCCCTTGCATGCCTATCTCCTCCCCAAAGGCATAAGACTGCCTTGATTTGCTAATTATCTCCTTGTGTGTGTTGATAGTTTTTTAAACATAGTGATGCACTAAACAATATAACTTAGTTTACTGATGGATTGAAAAACTCAGTGCCTGGCTCCTTTGACTCAGTAGGATTCAGGGGTGGTTATACCTGGCCATCTCTTCCACCATGAGGGAACTTGAAGGCAGACAGTTGCCTTGACTTCCTTTTCTGCTACCTGCTAACAGGGTAACTGTATAGGAAAAACCCAATAGTCCTCCTATGTGACTCCTTTATTTTCACCCAGAACACTTCACTTCTGACACTTCTAGTCACCAAATGTGTGGGGTCATCCCCTTGCCTCCCACATACACACCCAGTGATTCTCCAGGACAGCAAATGGGAATTTTACCATTTAACTCCACTTTGACACAGTCTACCTGGAGATACTGTCACATCCCACAGGTTAAGGGCTCAGTCCCACAAGCGTGCCTTGACCTTGCTTTGGATGCCAGTAGCACACAGTGTCCAGGTTACCCACAGTTGCTGTTCTACCTGACTACAAATCAAGGGTTCCATGACCCCTCATTGGGTTCAGTGAATTTGCTATAGCAGCTCACAGAACCCAAAGAAACCCTCACATTTATCAGTCCTGAATGGACAACCAGATGAACAGACACATGGGGAGAGGCCTGGAAGGGTCCCAGTGTAGGGGCTGCTGTCACATGGGATTGAGGTGTGTCAGCCTCCCAGTGTGATGTGTTCATAGCTCTCTGATCCCTGTACTACTGGAATTTTTATGGGAGCTTCCTTATCTAGGCATGATCAATGATCAACTCCACCTCTAGCCTTTCTCTCCACTCTGGAGCAGTGTTGGAAGGCTGGGCCTCAAAGCTCCAAGTTTCTAACATGGCTTGGCCTTTCCAGTGACCAGACCCCAATCAAGAGTGCACCCAGAGTCTCCTGGTTAGAAAAAGGATGATCCTAGTGATCTTAATACTTAGGAATTCATAAGCGTTTCAGGACACCTGGGTCAGGGGTGGGGTCAAAGACCAAATATCAGAACAAAAGACGCTCCTGGTAGAGCACTTAGAAAATGACAGGGACTTCAGAATTTCTGTTCCAGGAAGCAGGGGCAGATAGATGGATACAATCTCTCAGTAACCTCATTTCACTGATTTCTGGCACCTTAAGTGAAATGCAAACCTTATGGAAAGGTTGGGTAAATATCAATGAGACTGAATGAGAAAGTGATTAGGAAAGCACCAGGCAGGACAGAGATGTGTGCAGTGATCAGTGCACAGGCTCACTGACCAACAGCTGACTATCCGGAGACAAATAACCAGGATGGTTGACATCAGAAGTGAAAACTATAAGGTAAACATACGTGCTTCTAGGTTCCTATATCTGAAAATCATCATGGTAGAGGCCTGTTTGGTGTTGTTTTAGATTTCAGAACCATGAGCAGCAGTCCAAATATTCTAGGCAGGTAATTGCAGATCAGCGTGAGATTTCAGAATTTTGAGCAATTACAACTGTTCAAAAAAGTGGGGTGATAAAAACATGAGATGGGAAGTCAGCTGGGCCTGGCTTTATATCTAGCCCCTAGCCCTTGCTGGCTGCATACATTCGGGCAGGACCTGGTCAGGCAAGGCTCTAACTGTATGTACCCAATCTGCTAATTAGGGTTAAATACATTTGTATAGATTGTGGAATAAACTAGATAGTGTATGCAGAGTCCTTAGGACAGTTGTCTGCCACGAAATTTATATTAAAATGGAATAAATGAATTCTCCAGTCTGCAAAGTACTCAAGATGAACTGACATAACCACTAGTCAAGAAAGTGTGTACAAGCAGAAGCCACGCCTGTCTTGTTCACAGTTGCATACCCCAGTCCCAGCACCTAGCAAGTTGCAAGTTAATATTTTTATAATGCATGGTGATAGAAAGAATGTCTGCAGTGAGTTGAGCTTAAACAGATTCTTTATGTGATTGTTTACTTCTTTAAAGATCTATAATTTTTTATTTTCTTGGCCTGACTGGAAATATGAAAAACAACCCCCAAAGGAAGAGCTTCATCCACTAGACACACCATTGTTTGTTAACACATAGCTGCAAACCTTTACTACAGTGCTGCCCTCATTGTGAACTTCAGACCTAAAGCACTTGAGGTTCTCAGGGTGTGTGTATGAGAGTAGTTCTCAAAATTCAGTGTACATTGAGATCCTCTGGGGAGCCTTTAGAAATCCCTAGTTAAGTCCCTAGGATGTGTCAGTTCACATCCTAAACCAATTAAATCTGCATCTCTAGGGGAGCAACTCAGGCATCCATATTTTACAAACTCCACAGGTGATTTCAATGTGCACTCAAAGTTGCAAACCAGAACCTCAGGATTTACATGCCAGGCCCTGTTCCAGGTGTTGGGCAAGCAGCCACAAAGCTCCTTGCTTAAAGAGCTGTCAATTCCCTCAAAAGTTTCATCCCTGGTATGTGCTACAGGTGTTGTCTATTACCATGCACCCATGGTCAGTCCTGCAGGGTGATTTTCTTTGCTACTCCAGGCACTGGAAGATGTGAAATGGATGTTCACAGGGGTGGGTAGAGATGGACCTGATTCAAATATAAATTAAATATTTTTGTTAAACAAATAAAGATTATCTACACCAGTGGTCGGAAAACTGGGGCTCGCGAGTCACATGCGACTCTTTGGCCCCTTGAGTGTGGCTCTTCCACAAAATACCACATGTGGACATGCATATATAGTGTGATTGAAACTTTGTGACCCATGCGCAGAAGTCAGTATTTTGTGGAAGAGCCACAGTCAAGGGGCCAAAGAGCGCATGTGGCTCGTGAGCCGCAGTTTGCCGACCACTGATCTACACTAATAAAAGAGAAAGATGCAAATTGATCGTACCTTTGCGACACCCACCAGGCAATCAGGAGTGAGTATGCAAATTAACCCAACAAATATGGCAGGTTAATTTGCATACACAGGCACCAAGTGGCTAGTGAGGCGGCACTGCCCCAGCCGCTCCAGGCTTCTGGGCAGCATGGGAAGGTGGACAGGCGGCTCTGGGCCAGAACGAAGGCAGAAAGGTGGTGCCAGCACCAGGGGAAGGAAGGCCCGTTCTTGCACAAATCTTCATGCATTGGGCCTCTAGTTTTAATATATTTGACCTGAGACTCCTACAATAACATTGCACTGCTAAATACCAGCATCCACATCAACCTACTTGAGGGGGTTGGAAAAGTCCCTTTGATCTCAGCATATCTTCATCTATTTCCAAGTAGTGTGCCATCCCAATACAGTAGGTCCTTGGGTTATGTGGGAGATCCATTCCTATGGTGCAGTGTAATGCAATTTTCGCCATAAGTCAGCACCCACCTATATAAGCACCTATGTCACTCACATGAAGCACATACACAGCATGTAATGAAGTGAAACAGTAAAAAGAATTTAAAAGAAAGATAACAATTACAGACCTCTACTTGTGGTAAATAAATAATAAAAAACATAAAGCACACATGTACATATGGTGAAATGATGGAACTTTTTAAATATATAAATAAATGGGAGATGGGAATGTAACCACAAAACGATGTATGTCAAGTCCGATGTAACCTGAGGACTGCCTGTACTCAGTGGCTTAAACCAACAACAACTCACTTTTTTTACACATCTGGGCAAGGCTCATAGTGATGATGCTCATCTCTGTTCCCATTAGATTCAGTTGGGATAGCTAGCTGGCTAGGGATGCTGGCTGTTAGCTGCACGTCAGCTCTGAGTGTGGCTATGACACCTGCACAGGGCCTTCCCATGTAGCTGCTGAACTTCCTAATAACATGGTGGCTCATTCCAAGGGACACACGTTCCAAGAAGGAGAGTGGGGTAGAAGCCATCTTGCCTTTTCCTTTCTAGCCTAAGCTCTTAAAGTCATGCAGCTTACATCTGATGTGTTTTTTTAATTAAAAAGGAGTCACTATGGCTGGCCATATTCAAAAGGAAAAGCAGACTTTACCTTTCCAGGGGAGAAGTGCCCAAGAATCTAAGGAAATGCTTTAAAAGCACCATATTGGACAGTTTACAGTTGGCCACATGTTTTAGAGTGTTTTTGTTCTTGTGCCCACAGGTTTGTACATTCAGTAATACTTTTTGATCTTCCTGTGACCAAAGGACTCATATCTATAAAAAAGGTAAGCAAAGAATTTAGAGGGTTGTCCAGTTTGAGACCAAGTTGTGGAGTACCTAGTTTTCTTAGACAGAGGCCCATGTGGAAATCACATTTTCTATTTGATGTTATCAGCATCACACCCTAACCCTTTGACTTCCTGGCAAACCTTTTACTTGTATTCTCTAAGGGCAACAGGAGTTTCCATTTTCCTAAGGATTTTAATAGGTATGTGGATACCTTGAGGGAAGAAATTGAACTTCTAGGTAACTTAGACTGATTTTCTTAGAAGTCAGTAGTAGTAATCTATATAAAAACTGGGATACTGGGAGTTCAATTTCTCGCTCTGATGTGTGCTGATGACCAGGGGGTGGCATGGAATGAAGGAAGGCCCCAGCTGGCAGCCAGAAGGCCCCAATTGGCCCTGATCATCAGCCAGGCCTAGGGACCCTAGCTATGCACAAATTTTGTGCACCGGGCCTCTAGTCTACACTAATAAAAGAGAAAAATGGTAATTGGCGTACGGCACTACCCTTTTCATTGGCTAATCAGGGCTATATGCAAATTAACTGCCAACAAGATGGCGGTTAATTTGCATATGTAGGCACAATGCAGGGAGGCGAAAGGGAAAGCAAGAAGAAGCCCCCTGCCACTGACAGTGATTGGAAACCCAGGGGGGAGCTAAGAGCTGGGGGGCAGGGCAAAGCTGCCTTTGCCCTGCCCCCCAGCCATGATCGGAGAATCAGGTGCCTTTTCCACCCTGGCCAGTGATAGCAGGAAGTAGGGGTGGAGCCAGCGATGGGAGCTGGGCACGGTCGAAGCTGGCAGTCCCAGGAGCTAGGGGTCCCTTGCCTGGGCCTAAAGTGAAGCCCACGATCGCGGGGCCACTGCAGCTGCGGGTCCCCGCTGCCCGGGCCGGACGCCTAGGCCAGAGGCGTTAGGCCTGGGCAGGGGCGGAGCCTGCAACCGCAGGGAGCTGGGGGTCTCCTGCCCAGGCCTGACACCTCTGCCAGAGGCCTCAGGCCTGGTCAAGGGGCCTATCTGGTGATTGGTGATCAGAGGGTGATGAGGGTCAACTCCTCTGGCCGAGGCATCAGGCCTGGGCAAGGGGCTGATCCTGTGATTGGAGGGTGATGGGGGTCAACGCCTGAGGGCTCCCAGTATGTGAGAGGGGGCAGGCTGGGCTGAAGGACACTCCCCGCCCCCCACACCCAGTGCACAAATTTCGTGCACCGGGCCCCTAGTACTATAATAATGACCTATGTTAAAATGTTACCAGATTCAAGGGCTATATAGGTAATGGTTATTCCTGTCTTGCTTTATAATATCAGAATGTCAAATAATTTGTGTGTATTTTTAAGGAATCAGCTGAGTTTGCATATAACTACACAGATACACACTAAAATTATTGAGTCAAATCTCTATTGAAATAAGGAATAAAGTTAAGTTAATAAGTAAATGAATAAATAAAATAATCAACAAAATAAATAAATAGCAAATATTCATCAGAAAAAGAAATACTTTTCACAAATGAAGCTACAGAGGGACAGAGCTGTAGTTAAATTGACATATTTTAAACTAGAGGCCTGGTGCATGAAATTCGTGCATGGGGTTGGTCCCTTCAGCCCAGCCTGCACCGTCTCCAATTGGGTTCCCTCGGGGGTGTCTGACTGCCAGTCATACATCCCTCTCACAATCCTGGACTTCTGGCTCCTAATTGCTCACCTGCCTGCCTGCCTGGTTGCCCCTCACTGCCTCTGCGTGCTGGTCTGGTCGCCCCAAACTGCCCTCCTCTGTTGACCTGATTGACCCTTAACTGCCCCCCCCCCTCCTGCTAGCCTGGTTGCCCCTAACTGCCCCCCTTTGCTGGCCTGGTTGCCCCCAACTTCCCCCCTGTGCCAGCCTGGTCGCCCCTAACTGATCCCTAACTGCTCCTCCTAACTGCTCCCCTGCCAGCCTGGTTGCCTCTTACTGTCCCCCTTCTGGCCTGGTTGCCCCCAACTGCCACCCCTGCTGGCCTGGTCACCCCACACAGCCTGCTTGTTCAGTCATTTGGTCATCCCTCACTAACCTCCCTGCCGGCCTGGTTGTAGGCAGCCATCTTGTGAGGGTGTGAGGATTAATTTGCATATCACCTCTTTATTATATAGGATGAGCTTGCAGCTACTTGACTTTCCCCTAAGAATGCTAGAATGAGTGTGTAAAAGTTTTGATACTTTTCAGTCTGATTCACTGGACAATGAACCCCACTCCCCTCATCAGGTGGGTGGGAGAGGGGCAGTGAGTTCCTTGTAAGGAGAAACTGTGTTGCTTCGATGTCAGACAGGCTTAGTTCAAGTTCTGCCTTCATCATAGCCCAGCACCTTGGCCTGAGTAGGTTAACTTGAATCTCTTCTCACATTTCCAAAGAACAAGGATAACATGAAATTAGTCCAACGTGAGGGTCAGGTGAGATGATTGCATCATCTACCCAGCAGGGAACACTGGGTGCATCACTGTCTCTTTCCAGACCTTCGCTCTCAGCTCCTCACATAGAAGTGTCCTCAAACACGTCTGCTGAATAAATGGCTGAATAGATCATATGCAATTTAAATCCTGCTAGTATTATTTGCATACATAAATAAATATATAGTGTTTCTCTCTGAAACACAGACTAAGTTCTGAAGATTATTATGGTTTAGGTTGTATTCTAAGGGTAACAGTCTTTATCACATGCAGCAAAGCAACTTTGCTTTTCACATAATTTTCCAAAATTGGGTTTATAATTTAATAAGACAGGATCAATAAATCAATACATGTAAAATGGCTACAATCCCAGAACCCCTTTGGTCATTTCACCTTCTTTCAGAAAAAAATGCTTTCCTAAGTTAGTCAAGTAAATTGTGTAGTGTGTGTGTGTGTGTGTGTATGTGTGTGTGTGTGTGTTTCTCTCTGTAGAAAAGACATGAGAAGACATAATGGTCAGTATAAATCATTTTCCCTTCCAAAGACTAGAGGAGGTTCTCCCAGCCCAATGTGCTGCAGGGCACACCAGGCCCCAGCCCTGATTTCAGGTACTGACTTTGTTGCAATTCAATTAAACTTGACTGTCCCTTGACTGCTTGAGAGCTTGGTAGCACTCTCCAACATCACCTTCCTCAATTAGTAATTAAGACATGTGTTTTTATTTTTCAAAAAATTTTCAAAAATTTCAGAAACCAGTTAAAGCCCCTAAATACATATTTCAAACAGGCTCCCTGCAAAGTGGTGTGAGCACTGTGGCCCTTGCTGGAAGCCAGGCGTTGTGAGGGGATGCTGGAGACGCATGGTATGGAGTGCAGGCGGTGCTCCTAGTGTATGAGCACACTGATGGCTGTTGACACTAAATGACACAAAGTTGGTCAGTGTGGTCCCTTCGGTAAGCATCTCTGCACCTTTTTAAATGTTAATTATATTTTGACCTTAGGAAAAGGAGCAATGTATATTCTCAAACTTGCCTTTTCTCTGCTTCACCCAGGATCACACTAATCACCTGATTTCCTCTCTCTGACCCTCAAGCTCCCAAATTTTTGCCCTCGGGCACTTACCTCCAGAAATGCACTGGTTGTTTGTGCATATGCATTTAATATCAACCATTTCCTTTTGCAGAGATTATTCTGGATAAAGGCATGACCCAGAGTTGTGCTGACATTAGCTCTCATGGAGGTAAAGAAAACAGGCTGGATGATGATCAATTGAGACATTTCAAGGACTTCCCTAGAATACCACAGCTCTCTCTGCGGGTCAGCCAGTGTTTCAGATGGCTTAATTCCTACACATTCACGCAGGTAGCCAGGATAAACACAGGGGAAGCCATGGGGAGGTCTTTTCTATTGTTTGACTTCACAGAGGGAATGTCACATAGCAAAGGGCTCAGCTCTGGCTTCTCTGAGAACCCCCTCCATGTCCAGAATGGTGAGCATTTAAAATACCTTTTAATCTGTTAAAATATGTGTCTGGTTGGTGGTTAATGGCATTTTTCTGTTTAATTTTGCTGAGTTTCCAGGTGGGACTTAGACTTTTATAAAAATGAACAGGATTTAATATTTGGGTTCTTTGGGATATTTCTGTGGTGGTGGGCCTGATACCATTATAGTGCAACTCTGATGTACACAGACAACATATGAGGATAATTGATTGGCAAGGATAAAGATAACAATTACTTTCATTTCTAAATTGAAACAAATCGAAGGAAAATGGGAAATTGTAAGGGATGGAGTATATAGGAACAAGTTTTAAAAACATTTGACTATTTGCCTAAAGAGGAGTACACGATTTAGAAGCATCTTTCCAATGTTTGGTTTTCCTTGGACAAATGGGCAAAAGACAATGAAGTATAGGAAATGTCCAGTTAGCCAAAGGCTTTGGAGAAGAAAAAACAAATAAATTCAGTTCAACAGCCAGTTTACAATTCTCTTTCTTAGCTTTCTGAGAGATTTATATAAAGACTTCCTATTATAGACTCTCCTCTTCTTTGAGGACAACTCTTCAATCCTCTTCCTCCCTCCAACAGCCATCTGCTCTCCAGGACATATTGTCCCAACACATTTCATCTTTTATATATTCCATATTTGTACTCACAGGTTTTTTTTTTCTCTTTCAGACTTAAATAAATTATATGTTTCCCTCCCCCCAGTTCTAGGCCTTTCTATGAGGAAAACTACAGGTAGAGTGATACCTATAAACCATCATATGCTTCCAGGCATTTTTGCCAAGTTTTTTACTGTCAAATTAAAAGTGAAATAAAGAACATGTCTGTTAAGTAAAAGCCAGAACTCTTATTTCTGCCACAGAGCAGTCCTCTAGTGTACTCTGCACATGTATATAATGGAAGCCTATATAAACCTCCCTCTGAAACACGCTTAGCTACAACACCTTTCAGTAGTGTGCACATTTAATTTTTATAGTTTTTGTTTAAATTGAATGTTCGGCCTTAGAAAGAGGGACACTGTCTCAATTAATACCAAGTTTCTAACTGGGACACAGGGGACATGACTACCATCCCCTGAGATAACGGTGGGAGGCAAGTGTGCTTACCAGTGGGAGGTGGGGAGGAGTTCAACTTGGTGAAAAGAAGTTGATGTTCTTGCACCATATCCAGGTGGAAATATGTAGAATGCCATTGGATGTGATTCTGAAACTCAGGGAAGTATTTGGAGCTGGGATTGTAGACTTGGGAGTTATCAACCTACAGGTACTATTTGGAACCATAAAGGTTGGTGAGATCACTCAGGAACAGTAAGAGATGCTTGCTTCCCACCGTTGTCTCAGGGGATGGTAGTAAGACGAGGAGGAAAGCAAACAGCATCGGGTGTGATAGAAATGGGGATGGTGGAGAACTTAAAGTGAGGAAGGATTGACTGCAGAATACAAAGTGATGTCTCATAGGATTAGGATGGAAAACTCTATCTAATAGGCGGGACAGATGGGAATACCTTTGTGCCCCTGGTGATGGCCCTTTTACGTGAGTAAGTACGGAGAGAAGGTGGCTTGTTAATTGGGCTTTAAAGGGAGTAAACCCAGGGAGTTTAGAGTATTTCTACTTTCATGCTCGAAGTTGGCCTTTGTGCTGTCTACGGCATATCAAGTTTGCAATAAATATTGTTTTATTGATTCAGGAAAATGTATTCAATCTCCATTCTAAGTAAAAATCAAAGTTATGTACAGAGTCCATTACTTAAGATAGTTCAATTTATGGTTTTTTGACTTGGTGGTTGTGCACAAGTGGTACACATTCTGTCAAAACTCTCCTGTGAATTTTGAAGTTTGGCCTTTTCCCAGGCTAGGGATGTGCAGTATGATCCTGTCCTGTGGGCAGCAGCAGTGCCAAGGCTCCCCGTTGGCCAGGTGATTTCAAGAGGAAACTACTGATACTCTATAGAGTACTGTGTTGTCAATGTTTTTTGGATATTGTGTTCTGAGCCTTCAGTGCAGGCTCGGCTAAGCTATGATGTTTGGTAGGTGAAGTGTATCAAGTGCATTTTCTACTTACAATAATTTCAGCTTTCAGTGGGTTATTGGGATATAAACCATCAAAGTCGAGGAGCATCTCTATCTCAAACTCCTAGCTAAGACTAAACAACATGGAAGTCTGAAACAGAGGCACTTCCAAATTAATTACTAAGCCAGTGGCTGTGGGAATACAGGAGGATGCTTTGTATAACCTTTTTATTATTCTGATTTTAACTTCAGTGTAACCTCCTCAGAGTGAATTATTGACCCCCCCCCAATTTAAAGTAGATTCTTGAACACTTCTATCATATTATTATTTTTTTGCACAGCAATTTGCACCTGATTTTTTAAAAAATCTATTTCCACACCCACCCATTACAAAGTAAGAGCCAAGAGAAGAAGCTGTGACTGTCTTGATCCCATCTGTATCCTAGACATCTTGAATGGTTCCTTCTTGCAGGAGCATTGCAAAATGAGTTATCAACAAATATGTGTTAAGTGAATAGATGAAAGGTCTCCAACCTGAAGTTTATAGACTTACACTCTGATTTGATGTCAATAATATAATGATCAGAGCAAATTGAATGATTATAGTGTGCCAGAAACTGTGCTAAGTACATACTGAATCCTTCAAACACCAGTCCACTGAGATAAGCATTATTTTTTTCTTCTTGATAGAAAATACACCAGGGGCTTTGAGTAGATAAATATTTTATCTACTAATAAAAGACCATTAGTGATTGAACTTGCATTTAAACCCCAACTTGCCTGACTCTATGTATTTGGCCTCCCCTTTCTGTTGAAATGTTGGCATCAGGCTTGTGTTCCAGGTACAGGTACACTAAGCTGAAGATGGTCACACCAAGGCTTCCACCTAAAAGTCTATTGCCATGAGTACTATTATGATGAGTTAACTTCTAATCTTTAGTTAATATTTATTTCATTTATGGTGTGGCCAGATATTAGGCCTAGAAACAGATAATCAAAACATTAGATAAAAGTCATAATAAATATGATATTTATTATGAAAATATGTAAATATGATATTAGAGTCACTGCTCTAAAGAACTATATATATATTAATTAATTTAATCCTCACAACAACCTTAAGAGATAAATATATTAGCTCCATTTTTACAATGAGGAGACTAGGAGAAAGAAGTAAAATAACCAACCAAGTCACATGCTGGGGAAGTAAAGCCAGGATTGGGAACCAGGAAGGATGGTGTCAGGGTGCCTCAAGAAGTAACCCAGGCCAAACAAACCCAACATATGCTAAGGAACTTGATGTCCTAAAGCTGATGAAGATCAGATTGTGTATAATTTTTTTTACTAACTTAAGATGTATCCATATATTAACTAGAGGCCTGGTGCATGAAATTCCTGCACTGGTGGGGGTCCCTCAGCCTGGTCTTTGCCCTCTCACAGTCCAGGACCTCTCACTGCCTATCACCCACTTGCTTGCTGCTCCTTAGTGCTGCTGCGGAGGTGGGAGAGGTTCCCATCACCACCACTATGTTCACCAGCCCTGAGCCTGGTTTCCTGTGGGAGTGTACTGACTACTAGGGGGTGTCTGCCCCCTGGTGGTCAGTGCACATTATAGCGACTGGTTGTTCCACCATAACAGTAGCTTAGGTTTTTATTATATAGACTAGGGGCCCAGTGCATGAGTTCGTGCACCTTAAAAGGAACTGTGGGCTGTGAGGCTGTGGTGGGCATGTGGGTGCGTCTTGTCCCATCCTCTGCAACCCCACCACGGCCCCTCCCTCTGTGGCACCCGGTCCCCTGTCTACCAGCAGCCCCGCTCCCACCGCTGCTGCCCCCATGTGCTGACAGTGCCGGCTCTGCTCACACCTGCTGACAGTGGTGGCTCCGGTGTCAGCACGGGTGTGAGTGGGGCCAGTGCCAGCAGTAGGTGCGAGTGCTGGGTGGGATCGTGGTGCGCTGGAGCAAAGAATTTTTAGTAACCACCAGAGGCTCACCCCAATGACAGCGACCGGCGCCCCACCTTGTTCTGGCACCCCCGCTCACCTGCTCCACCATCCTGCTGTGGCCAACGCCTGCCATGTTCCATGCTCTATCACCTGCTGCTGATGCCTTCCATGTTCTGCACACCCTCTGGTGGTCAGTGCAGTCATAGTGACCAGTTGTTCGGTTGTTTCGCCATTCGGTCTATCTGCATATTGGCCTTTTATTATATAGGATAATTCCTTCAGGCTGGATAAAAGTTTTTCATATCGAAGATCTTAGCTAATTAAAAAATAGATTGTTAGTTATTTCAAAATGTTATCTTCAATGTCTCTGTAACTTTAAGTAGATAAGTGGATTGAATCTCTGACATTTACTAGGTTTGTGTCTTGGCCAAGTTATTTTGCCCTAGATAGGAGACTTTGGAAGCTATGATTAAAGTGGTGATCTTAACAGATGTTATAGAATTGTATCATCTTTGTCAGGATTTCAAAAAGAACTTCTTGTGACAATGGAAATATTATAAAATATATGGTCATTGAAAAATTGAAATGTGGCTAGTGAAACTGATAAACTAATTTTTAATTAAATTCAATTTTAATTAATTAAAATTTAAGTTTAAGTAGGTACATGTGTGTAGAGGCAGTATACATTTATACTACATATAGACATATAAGTTTATGAGAGTTTACACAATTAGAAACAATCAAAAATATTAGGAAACTGGACACTGAAAAGGTTATTTTACAAAGGAGTGGGAAAGACAAGCTATACTCAAATAAGCAAGTGTTGGAGGGTTTAATACATGAAGTAACGACAACTGTAGGTAAGCCTGAGGCTTGTCAATTTTATTGATTGGGTCCTACAAAGCCAAATGCTGCTCTGCTTGCAAGCAATAGTTATTTAGAAAATCCAATCTGATCACCCAAACCTATAAATAAGTGACTAATATGTGAAAACTAGAAAGAACAATCTTAGACATATGAGCATGATGACTCACATTATTTACTCACAAGAGAAAAAGTTGCAGCACTGAGTAGAGAGGAGCATCCTTTCCTGGAAGCCTATTTCTAGAGAATCCTGTAAAACTCTTAGTACCTTTTGTAAAAAAGGTAAAAGATAAGGAACTTCAGAGCATCAACATGATGGTAAGGAATTGAAATCCACTTTTCAAAGCCAAGGAAATCACCTTGCTATTACCAGTTATATTACTACCAGTGATCAATCCAGGAAGGATGTTTCACCAATGGGGCAGGAAGTGTAACAACCCTTGGAAGCTGCTGCATTCTACCATGTACATCTGTAGTTTGGCGTTGCTTAAAGACGCTTATTTTTTTTTTGTATATTGTATTGTAACAGCTCTTTTTGAATATAAATATTATTTTGGCACATTGCCTATACATACACTATGTCGAAGTTTAGTTTTTAAAAATACATTCAAAATTGTGTAAATTCAGAGTACCGGTTTGGGCTGTAAAAGAATTTGGCAGCGCCATTTGTTTTATTAACTAATCAACCATTCATTTTCCATTTGCTTCTTTGAATTTAATAATATAGCAGGAAGCAAAGGCAGTAACTAAAGCTCATAAATTGCTATTTTTATTACAATTATAAAACAGTTTTCTTTTTATTATAAACAATGGTCTTTTCTATAGGTTTTTATTATTCAATTTTATTTTCTGTCTTCCTACAGAAGTAGAAAATGAAAAGAACAGAAATACCTTAAACTTTTGTGGTTTTATAGGTCATAAATATACATAACATTTTTTATCCCCCAGACATATACCAGCCATTGAAAGTTTACACTACCTGTGGTTTCCTTAATAGTATAAGCTGCCCTTCTTCTCTCCTAGCCAGACACACCAATCAGCTTCCTCAGCAGATATATTCAACAGCTTCTGTTTACACCTGACATCAATTTCCTTTGAAGTCCACAGCCTAAATGAGACTGCTCCTGCGAGCTGTATTTGTGAAGTATACAGGATGCCTTTCAAGTGATGGCAGGTATTTTCCTCATTAAAGGAGCCATAACAGATAGTTAGATATGATGGTGTCCCTCACCTTCCTACTAATTAATGACTATGATTGCAACCCAAATAAGAGTAGGCAATTAAATGTGATAACATTTCAAAAGCAAAGAAAATATACAACCATCTTGGAATAGCTTTCTACTGATAAAGTTGATCTTTGGAAAATTACCATATAAATGTATTATTCCATCAAAAAATTCACACACACTAAGGAATATAATAATTTTACTTTTAATTGAAACACGAGTTACAAATCTTATTAAATGGAAATGTTGTGAGTTGGTTGTAGGAAGCCATCCTAAACACGCTTGTCTATTCTGCAGTCTGTACAGGACACAGAGCAGGGTTCATTCAATTGTGTCTTGGAAGGCACTTGGGAGAACATGTACTCATCCTAGCAAAATAAGTGATTTATTTTTGATAACCGAGTTTTGACTTGATCTAGATAAAAATGAAAGTCTACCCAAGAGAAATGCGTAAGAGAAATTGTTGACCCCACCATGGTTCACAAACAGGCAAGTACCACAAATATCCAAGAAAACATTCCAGAAAACCTAGCATTATCAGAAAACCAAAGTTCATTAAGTAACAAACTGCTTTCTAAAAAAATATATATTTTTATTGGTTTTTTACAGAGAGGAAGGGAGAGAAATAAAGAGTTAGAAACATCACTGAGAGAGAAACATCAATCAGCTGCCTTCTGCACCCCCCCCCCCCGGGGATGTGCCCACAACCTAGGTACATATCCTTGACTGGAATCAAACCTGGGACCCTTCAGTCCACAGGCTGACACTCTATCCACTGAGCCAAACCATTTAGGGCACCAACTGCTTTTTAATATTATCAACTATAATGCATTTTTGCATTTAGATAATTTTAAGTCTAGATACTACTATCATTAACATATGCAGAAGCCATGAGTACCAGTTGATTCTTCTTAGACTGTAGAGCAATGACCTTGTTAAACTGTAGAGCTAAAACTCATTCTCCAACTCATGACCGAGTCATGGGAAGAAGTCAGGATGGAGGATCTCATTCCTCAGTGCATTTTCCTCACCTGTCACTTGAAACCTGGCTTAAATAAACCCCAGTTCTGGTGTTGATTAAAAAAATCTTTACTTTATTATTTGGTCTACATAAGCTCCTATATAATTTTTTTTTATTTATTTTTATTTTTTAATTACAGTTGACATACAATATTACATTAGTTTCAGGTATACAACCCAGTGATTAGACATTGCATAACTTACTAAGTGATAAATCTAGTACCCATCAGGCACCATACATAGTTATGACAATATTATCCTAATATATAAAAACCCAGGGTCTGTAATGACCAAAGCCATCATGGAACACTGGAAGTCAGTCCTGCAGTCAGTGCTGGGTTGTCATGGCAACCCAGCATTGACTGCCGAGGGGGCTGCCGATCAGGCCTGGAGAGAGGCCCGGAGAGAGAGGCAGGGTCTGATCCACAGCCTCCATGATCATCCCTTGCCTCTCTCTTTCTTTCCAGGCTTCCCCAGCAGCCTTGCCTCTCTTTCTCTCCCGGCCTCCTTGGGGGCTGCTAATCAGCCCCACCTCTCTGATCAGGCTCGGAGATAGGCTTGGAGATGCTGATTGGTATAGAAACCTACCAATCAGAACCAAATCTGGGTGAACTGTGAGAAGCCAATGGCTACCTAGGAGGAGGAGCTTTTGACACTGACTGGCATAGAAGCCGACCAATCAGAACCTAATCTGGGTGAACTGCGAAGGCAGAACCTAAGGTGGGGGCTGAGGAGGGATTTTAAGGGCAACAGCTGTTCGGTTTAAGGTGTAAGAAAGAGGTTCAATTTTTTAATGACCGGTTTGGCAGCATAGTGTATATGGCTGGCTATCAGTCCAGATATAGCGATTATGTATTTTTGTTTGCCAAGAGCATCTCCTCCTGCAGAAAAGGGCTTTCTCCCCCCATTTAAGCAATTCTATCCTATATACTTTTATCTATACTAATAAAAGGGTAATATGCTAATTAGACCAGGTCAACCAGCCATCTTCCGGATGTCTGACTTCCTTCCAGACTAAGCCATGGTGGTGAGAACTGAGGCAGAGGCAGTTAGGGGCGATCAGGCCGTCAGGAGAGGGAGGTTGGAGGCAACCAGGCCAGCAGGGTAGGGCAGTTGGGGACAAGATCAGGCCAGCAGAGGAGGGAAGTTAGGGGTGATCAGGCAGGCAGAGGCAGTTGGGGGCAAAATCAGGCCAGCAGGGGAGGGCAGTTATGGGCGATCAGGCAGGCAGGCAGAGGCAATTAGGGGTGATCAGGCAGGCAGGCAGGTGAGCGGTTAGGAGCCAATGGTCCCAGATTGTGAGAGGGATGTCCAATTCGAGAGGGTGCTGGGCTGAGGGAACCCCCAGGTGCATTAATTTCGTGCACCAGGCCACTGATTCTATATAATAAAAGCCTAATATGTAAATTATCCCCTCGGGCAGTCATTTGACCAGGAGGTTGACCATTGACCATTTGCTATGACGTGCACTGACCACCAGGGTGCAGTGCAGAACATGGCAGGTGTTGGTGATGCAGCGCTGGCAGCAGGTGGCAGTGGAGGTGCTGCCAGCCTCAGTGGGCCTGATGAGAACAGGACCACAGGGGGATTGTGGAGCAGGTGAGTGGGCGGCGTCAGGCCAAGGCAGGTGCAAGTGGGAGCCTAATCTCCCCTCAAATCTCCCCGCAGATGGCAACCAGTGGTGGTGGCAGGGGGCGGGGCTGCTGTTCTGCTCCCAAGCACTGAGGGAGCCAGGTGGGAGGCCTGGCCCTGATTGATGGCTCTGCAGGCAGGTTAATGGAGCAGGTGAGGGGGCAGCACCAGGCCAAGCCAGGGTGCCAGGCAAGGCTGCGGGGCTGTGAGGCTGAGGGTGTGAGCTGGGGTTGTGAGGTTGGGGGTGTGAGCTGGGGCTCGAACTCCACAGGCCACCCCAAGGGACCCCACCCATGCACGAATTTGTGCATCAGGACTCTAGCTGACTATATTTCCTAGGCTGTATTTTATATCCCTTTGACTATTCTGTAGCTACCAATTTATAATTCTTAATCCCTTCACTTTTTTTACCCGTTCCCCCAACTCCCCTCCCATCTAGAAACTGTTAAAATGTTCTCCATATCTAAGAGTCTATTTCTGTTCTGCTTGTTGGTAGATTTCTTGATGGTTACAACGATCTGCATATTATAATAGCAAGAATAGCAGCAATGAAATAATGTGCTTGTCTGAAGTGCTCAATGTGAGAAGACACTGAAAAAATATCATCTATAATAATAAAAGGTTAATGTGCGAATTACATCAGACATCCTTCCAGTCATCAATCCAGACATCCTTCTGGAAGAAGCCAGGGCTGGAGCAAAGCCACCCGGGCCCCCGGTGCAGAGGGAAGCCAGTGCTGGCAGCCAGAGGAAGGGAGGCCTACTCTTGCACAAATTTTCATGCATCGGGACTCTAGTGTGTAATAAAAAATCCATTTAAACCAGTTTCTTCCAGGGTATGTATGTGGTTTTAAACATTTTGTGGATGCAGCAAATATGGTCATTTTTGTGCTTGGTGCTGGAGGTACAGTGGGCAGAGCTGTTGTTCCTCAGATCATGAGAGAAAAAGGTTTGCTGGGGAAAAAGCTGATCCTCATCTAGAGTTAAATACATGTATTTCATGCCTACATAAATATATGAAGTATGTATTTCATGATATATTAATGTGTGTACATTTATAATTATATACATGAATGCAATAAAGATGTATATTTTTTAAAAGAGGACCTTATGCTTGTTGGTATCCTGAACACAGGACACAGAGCAGTGCTTGATGATGATGAACAAAACTCACTGAACTCTTGTTGAGTGAGTACACACTCACACACAGGCACACACCACCCGGTGTCATTAGGGTCATGTTTCCTGGGAAGAGTGCCATGCCCTTTTCCTGTGTAAATATATGAAGTAATATGATGTCTTTGTCATAGCTTCTCCCTCTTCTTACTTTGTCCCAAGATGGTATTCCTTGTACCTCCCTCCATTTCTCTCTCCCCGTGGAACAGCAGTGAGTATATTGCTCCCAAAGGCATACAGAGCTTTCAGTTGATCTTGGCTTTATTTGAAGTCAGAATATTCTTGCACTCCTTTGTGTGAGAAGTTAGGTAAATAGAACAGTATTTTCAAAGGAGCATTACGATACCTAGTTATAAACAACACTACAGATGAGTTACATATTTCAAAAATGTAAATGTTAATTTTATTGAATATTATTTGTGTTTAATATTCAAATATCAATGAATAAGCAAATGTTTATTGCCACTTTATATAGAAATTAGAGGCCTGGTGCATGAAATTTGTGCCTGATGGGGTGGGTTCTCTCAGCCCAGCCTGCACCATCTCCAATCCAGGACCCCTTGGGGGATGTCCGACTTCTGGTTTGGGCCCGCAGTCATGCTTGGTGCTCTGGAGGTACATCCTTCTCACAATCTGGACTGCTGGCTCCTAACTGCTCAACTGCCTGCCTGCCTGATTGCCTCTCACTGCCCACCTGCTGGCCTGGTCGCACCACACAGCCTGCTATTCAGTCATTTGGTCATCTCTCACTAACCCCCTTGCTGGCTTGTTTGACCCACACAGCCTGCTGCTCAGCTGTTTGGTCATCTCTCACTAACTCCCTTGCTGGCCTGGTCGCCCCATGCAGCCTGCTTGTTCAGTCATTTGGTCATCCCTCACTAACCCCCCTGATGGCCTGGTTGCCCCACTCAGCCTGCCTGTTCAGTCGTTTGGTCATCCCTCACTAACCCCCTTGCTGGCCTGATTGCCCCATGCAGTCTGTTCAGTCGTCCATTCAGTTGTTTCAGTTGCGATGGCCCCTGGTTCTTTATATATATGGACAAGAGGCCCGGTGCACAAAAATTTGTTCACTTGGGGGGGTCCCTCAGCCTAGCCTGTGCCCTCTTGCAGTCTGGGACGCCTCAGGGGATGAACACCTGCTAGCATAGGCCTGCTCCCTGGGGAATTAGTTCTAAGATGGCAGTCAGACATCCCTCTGGCAGCCCGGGAGTCCTCAGGGAATGTCCACTTGCCAGCGGGGAGCAGGCCTAAGCTGCAGTCGAACATCCTTAGTGCTGCTGAGGAGGCAGGAGAGGCTCCCACCACCACGCTGTACTGGCAGCCATCAGCCTGGCTTGTGGCTGAGCAGAGCTCCCCCTGTGGGAGCTCACTGACCACCAGGAGGAAGCTCTTGCATTGAGTGTCTTCCCCCTGGTGGTCAGTATGTGTCATAGTGACCAGTTATTCCCAGTCATTCTGCTGTTAGAGTCCATTTGCATATTACCCTTTTATTATATAGGATAGAGTCCTGGTGCATGGGGGCAGGAGGGCGGCTGGTTTGCCCTGAAAGGTGTCCGGGATCAGGGTGGAGGTCCCTGGCCAGCCTGGGTGAGGGGCTGAGGGCCATTTACAGGCTGGCCACAGCCCCTTCAGGGTGGGGGTCCCCACTGGAGTGCCTGGCCAGCTTGGGTGAGGGGCTGTTTGAAGGCTAGCCACAGCCCCTTCAGGGTGAGGGTCCCCGCTAGGATGCCTGGTCAGTCTGGGTGTGGTGCTGATGGCTGTTTGCAGGTTGGCCATAGCCCCTTCAGAGTGGGGGTCTCCACTGGGGTTCCTGGCCAGCCTGGGTGAGGTGCTGATGGCTGTTTTCAGGCTGGCCACGGCCTCCAGCCACCCAAGTTCCTAGTGGAGGCTAGCTGGAAGCAGGTATCTGGGATTTATTTAGCTTCTATAATTGAAACTTTGTTGCCTTTTGCGGAGGCCACAGCTGGCCAGGGCAGGAGGGAAGCTTGGCATCCTCCATTGCTGGGGCAACCAAGCCTCCTGCTTGCTCCAGCTCTGTGGCTGCCGGCCACCATCTTGGTTGGGCTAATTTGCATATAGTTGCTCTGATTGACTGGTGGGCATGGCTTGGGTGTAGTGGAGGTGCAGTCAATTTGCATGTTTCTCTTTTATTAGATTAGATAATTATTTTCATAGCTGACCCAGTGGACTCCAGGAGAGCTGCTTTGCCACTGTTCTCTGCTTCTTACTTGCTGTGTATCCTGACTCAAATGTCTTAATTTCACAAAGAATTGCTTTCTTCAATGAAAGTGAGAATGACACATAAATTCATGTTTTTATGAGTATCAAATGAGATAATAAAACTACTTAACAGTATACAAGTATTCTAGCTCTTGGTGACAAATTTCAAAAGGGAAAGTGAAAAAAGTGTAAATCCAGAAAAAAGTGGTCATGATTCTAAGAGAGTTATAATTACTAGCCTGTGGGGAAGTTATGTTTAGAGGGGAGAAAAGAGGATGAATTTGAAAACTGTCTGATGATTTAAGGCATTTCTATATGAACAGACGTTAATATTTGCAATTTCATATGTTAGAACCATACCCCATTGATAAAATGTTTGAAGAACTTGACTGTACATCAATATAAGGTAGAATTATTAGCAAAAGTTAGTGTCCAAAGGGAATGAAATACTAAAAACAAAGGGTTTGGAATTGGATACCTGGATTCCAGTTCTAGTTCATTCATTTGCTGGCTGCAAAGCACTGGGCATAAGCATCAATCTTTCTAAATGGCATTCTTTCCATTTTTAAAATGAGGAAAAGTATCTGCATGGAATATTAATAAATGTTCAATTAGGTAATAGGCAAATCACTTAGCATAATGTCTGAAATAATTAGCCCTTAATAAATTGCACTTAAGTTTAACTATTCCCTATGAAAGCAAGGACTGCAGCCCGGTGCTGTGGTCACTGGTCAAGGATGCTCCAAAGGGCGGGAAGCGTGTCTGTCTCGCGCATGAAGACAGAATGGGCATTCACGTGTTTCTCCAGTAAGCGATAGATAGAAGGGATGGCGCCACTGAGGGGGAGGCGAAGGCCGATGACCTGTAGTACCTTCCAACTTCAAGAAGCTATTCTTCTCGCATTTGGGATCCTAACTAGGAAGTAGAAAAATCATCCTAAAAGTTGGAACTAAACCAACTAGATAAGTTTCCACCTCTCCTCGTGGTTCAAACAAGCTGAAAGGACACAGTTACCCTGTTCCTTGATCGCTTCTTTAGGTATTCGTGATAGCCAGATAGTCAACTTCTGCCTTAGAAATCAAATTATTCCTTTTGGTGGGAAATAATATAATGACAATTTTACACAATACATCTTTAAAAAATAAGGGTAAAGACCACATATTTTTTCCATTGATTTAGAAAACACAGATAACAGGATTCTCAGATACAATTTTTGGTAGAGGTCATGATTGCCAGTGAGTTCTTCTAATTCCTCCAGTGGCCATTGGCCAATATTGTTTCAGAAACACATACATGCTAACAGCGCACCAAAAAGTCACCAAAAACCCTGACTGGTGTGCTCAGTGACTAGAGCATTGGCGCTCTCACCAAAGGGTCTCGGGCTCACATCCATGTCTCTCTCTCTCTCTCTCTCTCTCTCTCTCTCTCTCTCTCTCTCTCTCTCTCTCTCTCCTTCCCTCCTTTCCTCCCATTCTCTCTAAAATACACACACACACACACACACACACACACAACAATAATGGAAAAAATATCCTCGGTGAGGATTAACAAAGCAAACAAACAAAAAAAGGGCAGTAAAGGATTTCCAGAGTTGTATTTATTTCTTTTGTATTTGTTTATTTTTGCTTAAGTGTCTATGCTTTTTTACTTAACTCATTTCTATGCATACACAATATTAACAGCAAATCTGTATACAAAGGCAAGGCTGGAAAAAAGTCACAGCTGTTAAAAAGTTCTTCTATATTATTTAGGTTAGTAAAGAGCTAGCGAGGATTCTTAAAAACTCCAGAAGGATCTAATAAAAGTGTGAGACTGTGCAACATAATGACAGATGGAATTTAATGTAGATAAGAAAAAGGTAATGCATTTTGGGAGAAGTCATTTAAACTTTTCATATACGTTGGTAGGATCTGAATTAGCTGAACTTCTCAGGGAAAAAATAAGGGGTAATTATGGATGGAAGTATTCATTGAAGACATCTGCTCCATCTTCAGCAGCAGTTAAAGCTAATAGAATGATGGTTATATTAATAAGGCAAGGGAAATAGTATGGAAAATATTATGACATCATGTTACATAAGCCACTGATTAATTTCACTTTGAACACTGAGTTAGTTTTTGGATTCCTAGCATTTAAAAAAATGTTTACCAAGCAAATGCTTAAAAATTACAAAGAAGAATGAGAGCAGAGTCAGGGGAAGCTCAGAGTCAGAGCAGGTAACTGGAGCTGGAGCGGGCGGCTCCTGCAGCCTGGTTGAATTTCTAAGTGCAGCTTTCTCCCAAAATCATCCCAGAAGATTATTTAGCGATGAGTTTTGAGCAAAGCATTTAACGCTTTTTTTCCAACAGGATTTTATCCTGTTTGCTAGATACACAATTGGTAGCTGCTATGTAGGAAAATAATTTTAGAAGTGAAAAAATAATTCTTCTCTGCAAAGATTCTTTTCCTTTGTGGGCGTATCACTTACAAATCACCAACTGTTGTCTGTGTGCAATACTCCCATTGGTTCTTTACTGTTTGTTCTCCTTCCTAAACTTCTGGAAAGTTGATGCTATCCCTCTAATGAAAAGACCTTGAGGGGAAGAAGGTCTAAATTTATAGCAAGGTGTAAATAGCAGTAAAACATTCTCTGTGTATTTTTTATCTAATTTTACTTCTTCCTGTATTTTTAATTTTTATGTAAGTATAATTGGTGTAAAATTTTATATTAGTTATGTTAGTTTCTAGTGTACAATATAGTGATTTAACATTTTTAAATTTTTTTATTGATTTCAGAGAGGAAGGGAGAGGGAGAGAAGAAATAGAAACATCAATGATGAGAGAGAATCATTGACTGGCTGCCTCCTACATGCCCCACACTGGGAATCAAGCCCACAAACCCAGGCATGTGACCTGACAGGAATTGAACCTTGAACTCCTGGTTCATAGGTTGACACTCAACCACTGAGCCACACCGGCCAGGCTGATTCAACATGCTTATACCTTACAATGTGATCACCACCCCACTAATTCTAGTCATTATCTGTCACTGGGCAAACTTATCACAATATTACGGACTATCCTCCCTTCTTGTTCATCTCATGTAAGTGAGCTATTTAGAAAGATGTGATTGTTTTCATTGAAATGTCCTGAGCCACTGCTTACCTGCATGGCATGGCTTGCTAAAAGGGGCGCTCAGCCCCACGAGGGCCCAGCCAGTTCTGAGACCCGCAGTCTTATGAAAGCCCTTTACTCGATGGGTGTTGGGTCCTCATTCCTTCTGTTCTGGTGGCAGTGGTGACATCTAGTTCACAATGCTGTAATAGTGTTAAGTGCAATCATTTACATGGACTTCTCTGAGCATGTCAAATGCCATGCATTGCCATGTGGCACAACATAAATACAACATAAGTGTTTTTTTTGTTTTTTATGCCTATTACCCTTGTTTACATTTTATTTATTTTTTATTTTTTTTTATTTATTGCTTAACGTATTACAAAGAGTATTACATATGTGTCCATTTTATCCCCCCGCCCCAGACAGTCCCCTAGCCTCCCCTATCCCCCAGTGTCTTATGTCCATTGGTTATGCTTATATGCATGCATACAAGTCCTTTAAATGGGTTTTAAATAAAAATAATCATAGTATCATTTAATCTTAAAAACATTTTGCTTGCCTTGCAATTTAAGTTCCCCACATAAAGTTCCTAGAGGCTCTTCCGATCACCCAGTTTTCCCTGGTTCAATCCCCATTTCCCTGTAAAGCTGTTCTTCCTCTAACCCCCAGGACTAAAAGGAGTAATAGTATTTGCTCCTCTCTGAATGTTCTCCGTTCTTTTCCAACTCAGGGCCTGGTTGGCACAACCCTCATTTCCAATGCCCAACCCCTCCTCAGGGCTTGCCTCAGTCCAGCATAGAAACGCCCAGCCTACCTGTCTTTCCTTCTGGACTCTACTCAGTTTCTTCAAGGGCATGTGGTCAGTGGTTCCTGAAATTTCATAGAACTTAATCTGGACTTAAACTTGATTGTAATAGCATCAGGCCTTACGTTATTTGTATTATTTATCTGATCATTCCCCATTCTGTTATAAGCTACTGACCTTTGTATGTCCAACATTATCCAGCACAGGACAGAGACACATTAATGAACTAATAATGTGAAAGTCATAGACTCCTTTCTAACCGTGAGCTCACAGACACAGCAAATTCAAAGAATAATAAGCAAACTTCAAAAAGAAAGCTATAATCTCAGGTAGTAAACATAAAGATGTAGCTAATATTCATTTTTCCTGATGTTAGTGTTCTGGAGAACTGTTATTAAAGAAGCCAGGATTTATGGCTTTCTGAAAACATGAAATCAGTTTCTACCAGAAGGACTACATTTTCGTCTCTGAGTATGGACTGGATTAAATTAAAGTAGTTGAAGCTGATTGGAGGCGGGGTGGGGGATGAATATCAATCTGCAATATGGGCAAGACTTCTCTTTTTCTCTAAAAGTTCACCATGGAGAATAAACAGATTGTGTCCTTAGTACTTAGTTTGTGTCCTCACCTATTTTATTTTGTGTGCCAATCTCCTTTTTCCAATATTAAGAATTGTTTTTATTTTATTTCCTATCCTTTCCTTCATCATGACTAGCCATGAAGTTTCAGTGTTTCATATATGAATGCAGGGGAAAAAATAGCATTTTAAAAGATCATTTCTTTCATTGAATTTCTCTGTTCTTTGGCTAGCATAAATTACAATTTTTCATGGATGAGGATCATTATGTTAGTCTGTGGTGAGTGTTATATGAGATAAAAGAGAAAGGATGAGATCAGCTCCTATACAGCTGCTAGACATATCCCCTTTATTGAAAAATGTATTTAAAATGTCCCTCTTCAATGGATGGGCAATGATTTAAAAGACGCAGCTGCTAGTTAAGTAACAGAAATGACACCTGGGCTCCAACTGGGCTTAGGTGTGAGAAATTTTGAGAATAGGATCAGAACAGAAAGCAATATGGTGGGGGTGGAAATCCCTTTGCCATTAAAGTCAATGTCATCATCAAAGTCTATAGAGATCCCAGTTTTCAAGGTATCACACTTGGGAATTCAAAGCAATTTTGGGAAAAGACATGCACCATTACATTAAACTATCTTTTGAGTTAAAAATATTAACTGAATTATGTTAGATGATTGAGAAGGATTTTTAAATCATGCAAATGAAAGAGGTATTTTTCTCAGGGCAAGGAAATTCACAGGCAGAGGAACATTACTGATCATTAGCATGGGGAAGGCATACTTCTGCCTAATCAAATGTCCATTAATACTGAGAATGTCTGTCCTTTTCATTGATTGCAGTTTAAAAAGAAACACATGAAAAGGTGGTCACACAAGATAGAGATGCCTTCATTAGTCAACATGAATGGCATACCATTCTTTTTAATGTTCTTTCCTTCTCTTCTCTTTATTCTCAGAGCTTCATAAAAAGTGGTGTGTGTAAACTCTATATAAAATGCAATTAGTAAGTTAGGGATACATTAATCACATTCCTGTTAAAAAGTCTCTCTTCTGCAGTATCCTCTTTACAGCATCGTAGATACTCTTCTTGGCGGTGGGGATGGATTAGACCTTCCATTTATTTCTGCTGTTGTGTTGTTTGTGACCCTGGGGGCTGGATCCAAGGACATGGGATTCTCCTCTCTCAGTTTTAGTGACAGGAAGCAGTAATTTGGTAATAAGAGCAAAGCATAGTAGAGGAAACTATACTTTACTGGAATGCCAACCTCGGTCTGAATCCTGTTGATTGGGTGCCCTTGGGTAAGATAAGCTATAGGATTCCTCTCTGTAGCTCTGATCCTTTATGTTTCCATTACGCAGACATTTAGGGAACCCCTATTCACTGCCAGGCACTGTTCTATGGTTTGGCATCCCAGTGGTAAACCAAACAGAAGAGGTGCCTGCCCTCATACAGCCTGTGTCTTAGAGGGGAACACTCGCAGTACATAAACAAATGCACATATGCTGCAGTGCCAAGTGGTGCCGAGAGGAATAAAGAAAGACGAAGCAGGGGAAATGGAGATTGCGACGCAGATGCTATTGGAGACAGAGTAGACACAGAAGGCCATGCTGTCCATGTCTTAATGGACGAGATCCAGGTGAAGGAAATGAGGGTCCTCACTTCATTTTCTTTGCAGTCTATAATGGAGATCATAGTCGCTATGTTGGTGACAGTGCAGGTAAAGCACCAAGTGGGGCATAGCAAGCTCACATCTGTAGCAACTCTTACTTACAGACAATTCTGAAATGGGCACCCTATTATCCTGGATATTCACTTTGCAGTGTGAATTCAAACATGATTTCTATCGCTTAGAAAACAAATCTCTTAGTATTAAAGAAGTTGTATTAACTAATTTTTCTTGTTGTTTCAGTCTGTTGTTCACAACAGAAATGAGGTTCTTCTGCCTTCATTTTAATACTAGGCATTTTCCTCATTATTTAGCACTAGGGAATGGAAAATTTGTTAGATGGAATTAGATTAATCAATAAAAACATTTGTATTGCCTTCAGCTTTTAAATATTTTTAAAATATAGATTCCATAGTATCTTTTCAATTTGTGTTTTGCCAATTGAAGGACATGAAATGCTGGTCATTACATCTGTAATTCAACAAAGGACAATGCAGGCAAATAAGACATGGCAAGCAGGGTAGAATCTGCACAGCGAGCTAGAATTCACAGTTGGCTTCAAGAAGATTTTGAAGGTCAGGAGTGGGAATTTAGTGTAAGACAGGAGAACCTAACCGAAGTATCTAGGGTAGTTAGTGTGAAGACAGTGCTACCCGGATAGATCAGAGAATGGCCCAGGAGTGCAGGAGGTCAGGAGAAAAAGCAAAGGTAAGAACCAGGGACACTGAAGACACGTTCTTAAGTGCAGTGAACAATTTTACAGAAGTCATGACTAGTATTTAACATAATGAATGAATAGCCCACAATTTAAAAAAGTCAGAAACAGGTATTTGAGTGATAATCAGCAGCCTCACACAAAAAGATGTTCAATTTCCTACCACATTGAACTAAAGCTAAGAGAGAGCAGAGATATTGTAGAGGACAGAGGTACATTATAAGAGGACTTTTCTTTCTTGGTTTATCCCCTTTTGTAATCCCTGCTGGCCACTCCATTATCCACCTAGCATTGTTAAGTGAAATGAACCAATTATTGAGCACTTAATGAACATATCTAATACTTAAATCTACCACGTGTTCAAAACTCTTTGAGCATTACATGTTTTAATTCTTGGATACATTTTTTCAGACAGCTGTAATGTTCCCCATTGAATGCAAGAGGAAACTAGGATTCAGAGAGGTTAAGTAACTATTGCAAGACCACACAGGAAAGTGCAGATCCTTAATCTTGACCTAGAGAGCCTGGTTCCAGTGTCCTTGCCACTAATGTACACTGTGCTGCCTCCTGCTTGCTCATTTAATTAAGCCCTCTGCGAATTCTGGGGGTTGCTATTATTATCCTCATTTTACATTAGTGCATTATAAAACGAGGCATGGAGAGATTCAACAACTTTTCCATGATAGCACTGGCTATAAGTAGCATAGGAAAGATAAGTCTTCTCTGGGTTAAAAGTCTTATGCATTTTTATCGTTGACAGTATCACAGATGTCCACCTTTGTCTCCCCCTTTGCCCACCCAGTCGTCACCACGCCCCAGGCTTCCTCAGACTACCGTATAGGCTATGCATATATGTTCTTTAGTTAATCTCTACCAACCCTCCCTATCTACCCCCCCCCGCCCCCCGCCGCCATGCCCCACTGAGATCTGTTATTCTGCTCCATTCAACCATGTCTCTGGGCCTATTTTGTTCACCAATTAATTTTCTTCATTAGATTCCACATTTGAGTGAGATCATGTTATATTTCTCTTTCTCTGACTGGCTTATTTTGCTTAACATAACATTCTCCAGACCCATCCATGCTGTTGCAAAAGGTAAATGTTCCTTTTTTTTTACAGCTGCATGTATGCCATTGTGTAAATGTACCACAACTTTTATATCCACTTATCTACTATTGGGCACTTGGGCTGTGTCCAGATCTTGGCTACTGGAAATAATGCTGCTAGGCACATAAGGGTGTATATATTCTTTCTGATTGGTGTTTTGAGGTTCTTAGGATAAATTCCCAGAAGTAGGATCACTAGGTCAAACAGCAGTTCCATTTGTAATTTTTTGAGGAGAATCCATACTCTTTTAAATAGTGGCTGCACTAGTCTTCATTCCCACCAGCAGTGACGAGGGTTCCCTTTTCTCTACATTCTCACCAGCACTTGTTGTTTTTGATATTTTGTTGGTAGCCATTCTAGCAGCTGCGAAGTGATATCTTATTGTAGTTGACAGTGAGCATTTCTTCATGTGTCTCCTGGCCATTTGTCCTCTTTGGAGAAGTGTCTATTCAGGTCCTCTTCCAATTTTTAAATTGGATTGCTAGTCAGTTGTTTAAGTTCCTTACATATTTGGAAAATTCACGCCTAAACAGATATGTTATTGGCAAATATGTTCTCCCATAGTGGGTTCCCTATGCATTGTGATGGTGGTTCCTTTTGCTGTGAAGCAGTTTTGTATTTTAATGTAGTCCCATTTGCTGATGCTTTTCTTTGTTTCTCTTGCTGTAGGAGATGTATTCGTCAAAGTACTGTTATCTGAGATGTCTGAGATTTTACTGCCTATGTTTTTTAGGATTTTTTATGGTTTTGTGACTTATATTTAAGTCTCTTATCCATTTTGAGTTTATTCTTGTGTATGGTGTAAGTTGATGGTCTAGCTTTATTTATTTATTTATTTATTTATTTATTTATTTTATTTTTTTTTCCACATGTACCTGACCGATTTTCCCAACACCATTTATTGAGGAGACTGTCTTTACTCCAGTGTATACTTTCTACCTCCTTTGTCAAATACTAACTGACCAAATTTGTGTGGGTCAATTTCTGGTGTCCCTGCTCGGCTCCATTGTTCTATGTTTGTTCTGGTGCCTGCAATAGGCTGCTTTGATTACAATGGCTTTGTAGTATAGTTTATATCTAGTATTGTGATCCCTCCAACTTTGTTCTTCTTTCTAAAGATTGCTAAGGCTATTAACTCATTCATTTGCTTGTGTGTGTTTTTGTTTGTTGTGATGTTTTGGAATATTTGTTCTAGCTCTGTGAAATATGCCATTGGTATTTCAATAGGGATTGCGTTGAATCTGTAGATTGCCTTCAGTAGTATGGACATTTCACTGATGTTAATTCCTCTAACCCATGAGCACAGTATATGTCTCCATTTGTGTATATCTTCCTCTATTTACTTTTCAGTGTTCTATAGTTTTCTGAGTACAGGTATTTTACTGCCTTGGTGAAGTTTATTCCCAGGTTCTTACTTGTTGTCGTTGCAATAGTAAATGGGATTCTTTTGTTTGTTTCTCTTTCTGAGAATTCATTATTGGTATATAAAAATGCCACCAATGTCTAGATGTTAATTTTGTATCCTGCTACTTTGTTGAATTCATAGTTAAATCCAACAATTTCTTGGTGGGGTCTTTAGGGTTTTCAATGTACAATTTCATGCCATCTTCAAATAATGACAGTTTTACTTCCTTCTTTTCAATGTGATGCTTTTTATTTTTTCTCTTTGTTCAATCATTGTGGCTAGTCCAGTACTATGTTGAGTAAGAGTGGTGAAAGCAGGCATTTCTGTCTTGTTTCTGACCTTAAAGGAAATGTTTCTAGTTTTAGCCCATTGTGTATGATGTTGTCTGTAGATTTGTCATATATGGCCTTCATTATGTTGAGGTATGATTCCAATTTTCTGAGAGTTTTTATTATTAATGGGTGCTGGATTTTGTTGAATGATTTTTCTGCATCTATTGATATGATCATGTGATTTTTATCTTTAATTTTGTTTATGTGATGTACCATGTTTATTGAATTGTGAATATTGTAGCAGCCTTGCACCCCTGAAATAAATCTAGTTTGGTCATGATGTATGATCTTTTTAGTATGTTGTTGAACCTGATTTGCTAATATTTTTTGAGGATTTCAGCATAAATGTTTATTAGGGACACTGGCCTATAATTCTCTCTCTTTGTACCATCTTTATCTGGTTTTGGAATTAGGATAATGCTAGCCTCAGAGGAAGAGCATGGAAGTCTTCCCTTCTCTTGAATCTTTTGGAATATTTTGAGGAAGATAGGTGTTACTTCTTCTTTGAATCTTTGATAAAACTCCCCTGAGAAGCTATCTTGTCCAGGACTTTTGTTTGCTGGGATTTTTAAATTACTGTTTCAATTTCATTAGTTGTCATTGATCTACTCAAGTTTTCTGATTCTTCCTGATTGAGTTTTGGAGAATTATACAAGGAATTTATCCCTTACACCCGGGTTGTCCAGTTTGTTGGCATATAATTGTTCATAGTATTTTTTTTTACAATCCTTTGTATTTCTGTGATGTTAGTTGTTACTTCACCCCTTTCATTTCTGATTTTATTTATTTTACTCCTCTCTCTTTGTTTCTTGATGAATCTAGCCAAAAGCTCATAAATCTTATTTATGTTTTTAGAGAGCCAACTCTTGGTTTCATTGATCTTTTGTATTATTTTTATTAGTTTCTATGTCATTTATTAACCCTTTGATCTTTATTATTTCCTTCCTTCACTTACTCTAGAATTTTCTTTTTGTTCTCTTTCTAATTATTTTAGTTGTAGGGTTATATTGTTTATTTGAGCTTTTTCTTGTTTTACTGAGGTATACTTGTAGTGTGATGCCCTCTCAGGACTACTTTCACTGTGTCCCATAGGTTTCGGGTTGTTGTGTGCTTATTTTCATGAAGTTACTTATTTCTTTCTTGATCTCATTGGTAATCTATTTATTTCTTAACAACATGCTCTTTAGCCCCCATGTTTTTGAAACTTTTAAAGTTTTTTTAATTGTAGTTGATTTCTGGTTTCATGCCATTGTGATCTGAGAAGCTTCTTGATATAATTTAAATTTTCTTGAATGTGTTAAAACTTATTTTTGTCTCAACATGTGGTGTATCTTTGAGCATGTTCCATGTGCACTTGAGAAGAATGCATATTCACCATTTGGGGATGAAATATTCTGTAAATGTCAATTAAATCCATCTGATCTTGTGTTTTTTAAGGTCACTATTTTCTTCTTGATTTTTTGTCTGGAGGAAGTACCCAGATATATCAATGGGGTATTAAAGATGCCTACTGGGACTGTATTGCCATAGATTTCTCCTGTAAAGTCCAGCAACAGTCTATTTTTCATATATGTGTATTGCTACCCCAACTTGGTTTTTTTTTCATTTCCATTTGAATGAAATATTTTTTTCCCATGCCTTCACTTTCAGTTTCTGTGAATCTTTTTTTTTCTGTTGTGGGTCTCTTGCAGACAGCATAATTATGGGTCATGTTTTATGTTTTCTTATTCACCCAGCTACCCTATGTCTTTTGATTGGAGCATATTATTCACTTACATTTAAGGTTATTATTGATCTGTATTTATTGATTGCCACTTTTTCTTCAGACCTATGTTCCTGTCTCTCTTGATTTCTTCTTCTTAAACCAATTCCTTTAAAATTTCTTGCAATGCTCGTTTTGTGGTAATGTGCTCCTTTTTTCTCTCTCTTTCTTTTCTTTCTTTCTTTTTTTTTTATCTGGGAAACTTTTTATTTCACCTTCAATTTTAAGTGATAGCCTTGCTGGATTAATACAATTGGATTCAGGTGGTTGCTTTTAATTACCTTGAATACTTCATTCCAATCACTTCTGGCCTGAAGTGTTTCTGTTGAGAAATCATTTGACAGTCTAATGGAACTTCCTTGTAGATAACTGTCTCACTCTTACTGCCTTTAAGATTCTTTCTTTGATTTTAACATTTATTATTTTAATGTGATGTGTCTTGATGTATGTCTCTGTGGGTTCATCTTGCTTGGGACTCTCTTGTATTCCTTCATCAGGTTAGGAAAGTTTTCTGTCATTTCTTTAAACAGGTTCTCTATTACTTGCTCAATTACTTCTACTTCTGGTACCCTTATGATGCAAATGTTGTTATGTTTCATGTTGTCCCCTATTTCCCTGAAACTATCCTCTGACTTTTTTATTCTTGTTGCTGTAATTGGGTGTGTTTTTCTACCTTGTCTTCCAAATCACTGATTCAACCCTTTGCTTCATTCAATGTACTTTTAATTCCTTCCAGTGTATTTTTGATGTCAGATAAAGTATTCTTCATTGCCAATTTATTCCTGTTCATGGTTTCTGTTTCCTTTTCCATGTTGTTATGGTTCCCACTAAGTCCTTGTAATTCTCACTAAGCATCTTCTAACCATTACTTCGAATTCTATTTCTGATAAATTGCTTGCCTCCATTTCATTTAGCTTTTTTTCTGGAGTTTCATTCTTTTCTTTCATTTGGAGATTGTTTCTTTGCTTCCCCATTTTTGCTGTCTCTTGTATTTGTTTCTATGTATTAGATAGAACTTATATGCCTCCCAGTCTTCATGGGATGGCTTTTTGTTCTAAGTGTTCTGTGGGACCCAATGGTAGAGTCACTTTGATCTCTTTAGCTGAATTCTATAGGCGTGTCCCTATGTGAGTTATTGATTGTTGTAGGCCCATTTGTGGGTGGGATCTCCCCTCAGGTTGGCTGACTGAGGTTTAACCCTGACCACATTGTGAAAGTTGTTTTATAGGTGCTAGCCTTCTTGTTGCCCTCCAGACCACACCAGCAGCTGTCACACACACTTCTGTTTCTGGCCCACAGTATCCAGGGTTGTTGGGACTGGGGGCTAAGACCCCTCCCCGGCACCCTCATTATTATGGCCTCAAAAGCTACTGATCACTTATTCTAAAAGCTGTATTCTTTGTATTACACAATGCTAGGAGAAGACTAGATACTCTGTGTATAAGGTTTGACAATTTGATAGCAAAGTCATTGTTCCTGGCTCATCCTATTTGAATATTTCCAAGGGCAAATACTTTAGAAAGGCAAAACATTAGATGAACTAGGTTTTCTCCTACTCCTGTTCCTCCTCCACTCTTCATTGGGGCAGTCTACACAGTGTTGGAATTGGATTGAAGATATGACACACACACATACACATAGTCCACTCCTTTTATTTTATCAAAAGGGCAATCCTACTTAAGAGAAATATTACACAATTTCTCCCAGGTTGTCTGAGGATTAGTCATTTGGATTTTCTTTGCCCTTGCAGATTATTTATACTGTTCTTTCATTTATTTACTCATACATCACATATTTGTTAAGCACTTATGGTCTTCAAAGGATCTCACTTGTAATCCTATGGGAAAAAGAAAATGAGAAGGATCTTACCCTCAAAGATGAGGCAGATGTAAACTAAGCACACAAACCACACTGCAGTGTAAAAAGAAATGTGGTAAATTCTGTGTGGGGGTGCCAAATATGCCAGGGATAGAGATTCAGAAATAAGAGTTTACTTGCAACTGATGGAAAAAGAAGGGAAGTTTTCATCCTGAAGTTGAATTGAGAGTTGTGTCTGAAAAGACTACCAGATGAATTCTGTTCTGGGAAGAAGATCAGTCAAGGCAACAGATGAATTGAAGGCCAGAGATAGATGAATCTTCTACTCTAATGGAGTACCAGGGGAGGTTTGGCTTCCCAGAAGTACCTAAACATTGGAAAGTCAGGTGAGTGCCTCATTATGTGTCAGAGATTATCTTGAAACACAAAATAGGCATCATTCAGAATTAAAAGATACTAAGGTTGTTAAGATATATTTATTGAAAGGTAGTTAAAAGAGTATCTATACACACTGAAATCAAAACCTGGGGCATTAGAATTAACACACTCAATTCAAAAGACTCATTGAGGCAATAACCATCACCAACTATATGAATAATAATTAGCAGAATCAAAATCACTCACCCATTAAATTAGAACATTTGTATTACAGTGCTTGAGGCAGAATGTGCTTTTTTATGCTAGATATATGAAAGGCACAATTCATGATAGAGCCATTACCTGGACTCAGAATGTACTGGAGCAAACACATCCTCAGCCAGTCCAGACAGTGAGAACATATTTTGAGAGAATATGCTAATTTTATTACATCTAAAGGTTACATATGATCCCCAGGTTTCTGTCTCATCTGATGCTCTGTCTAATAAAATAAAAAAGTATTTCTATCTGGTTTTTATTATGACTGCTGTTGTTTTATTGAGGTCAGTCTTTCTTGGTATCTTCTGCAGCTCCTAGAACCCTGCTTTTTAAAACGTTAAGCCAAATTTCTTCTGAAATTATGAAAATCTTCATTAACCTAATTGAATTTCTTATTAGGATACTTTAATAACTCCACAGATAAGTCTGGGGGGGTCAGGTACATCCTTATTTATCTTTCTTTTTCTTTCTTTCTTTCTTTCTTTCTTTCTTTCTTTCTTTCTTTCTTTCTTTCTTTCTTTCTTTCTTTCTTTCTTTCTTTTTTTCTTTCTATTCACTGAGGCTGCCTACAGGGGCACATGATGGTGATCCCTGGAAATCACAGGAAATTTCAAAGAATAGTAGGGAACTAAAAGGGCAGCAAGAAAACCCAGGACACCAATTGACTAGCAGCTGGCAAGTTCTTCCAAATGCACTTGAGAAATGTAAGGTCATATCAGAAAAAATGAAACCTAAGCTTTGTAGTGGGAATCTGTGTAAGCTGATATAACTGCTAGATTTTGAAATACTCCCATTCCCCTTTGAGCATGGATTTAACTAGTAGTTTCATTACTTAATAGTTATCTTCATGTCCATATACTTGAGGGTTATTCTTTTTTGTGTTGTTGTTACAGATTTCCTTAAGAAGGACTCAGTAACCATGCCAGGAGTCCATAAGGATGCCCTAGAGACCCACCTGATATAGGTCTCCTTCTAGAAAGTAAGTATACATGATAAGATATCATGAAAATATTCTGTTAAGCTGATGTGCTATAAACATCAGTGGCAACAAATCAGAAACTTAGTCTTAGCTGGGCATTCAATAATTAATAAGATGTGGTCCACATTCTTGGGAAAGACCCCTTATGGATAAGATGGAAATTCAAAGGAACACCTGGGTGATTTTTTAAAGCAGTTTTATCGAGATCAAATTTCTGTTTCATAAGTTCACCCATGTAAGGTGTACAACTCAATGATTTTTTTAGTATACTCACAGAATTGTATAACCATCACATTTAGAACATTTCCATCAACCCAAGAAAAAACCTTTCACCTCTGAACAGGTACAACCATCTCCCCTCCATTCTTCTGGGGAAACTATTCACATACTTTTATCTTTGGAGACTTCTTGACTATTTCTAACTTTTCATACAAATGTAATAAAAAAACATGTGATCTTTTGTGACTAACTTCTTTCACAAAGCAAATCCTAAGATTTACCCAGGTTTTCGAATGTATCAGTATTTCATTTCTTTTTATTGAGGAACTAGAGGCCCAATGAATGAAATTTGTGCAAGAGTAGGCCTTCCTTCCCTCAGCTGCTGGCACCGGCTTCCCTCTGGCACAGGGACCCGGGCTTCCCTCGCAGCCCCAGCTTTCATCCGGAAGGTCATCTGGAAGGACGTCTGGTCTAATTAGCATATTATACTTTTATTATTATAGATAAATAACATTCTACTGTGTAGGTAGAACACATTTTGTTATGCATTTTATGAATAATTGGGTTAGTGACACCTTTTTGCTATATATTTAAAAAATTTGCTAAGGTATACTTGACAAATAAAATTATATGTGTGTGTGTGTGTGTGTGTGTGTGTATGTGTTGCAATGTGATAATTTAATGTATATTTTATGAAATGATTACTCAATCAGATAAACACATTCATTTCTTCACATAGTATGTGTGTGTTGAAAATACTCAAGGTGTACTCTCAATAAATTTGAAATATATAACAATATTATTCAAAGTCTCCACACTGTACACTATATCTCCAGAATTTAATGATATAACTGAAAGCTTGTACTGTTGACCAACATCTACTCTGTTTTTATTAATTTGATTTTTATGTAAAGATTTCATATATAAGTGAGATAATATAATATTTATCTTTCTCTGTCCAGCTAATTTAATTTAGCATAGTTTTCTCTAGCTTCTCCATGTTGCTGCAAATGTCAGGATTTCCTTCTTTCCCATGAATAAAATTCAATTTTAAAAATCACGTTTTCTTTATCCATTCATTTGTCAATGGACACTTAGACATCGTATACTGGCTACTGTTATCAATGGACATGAGATGGCAGATATCTATCTTGGATACTAATTTTATTTCCTTCAGGTGTATGTGCAAATGCAGAGCTGCTGGGTAATATAATGTTCTATTTTTAATCTTGGAGGATATCCATGCTACATTCTCACCGACAGGCATGAGGGTTACCTTTTCTTCACATCCTCACCAACACTTGTCTTTTGACTTTTTGATAATAGCCATCCTAACAGGTGTGAGGCAATATCTCACTGTGGTTTTGATTTGCATTTTCCTGATGACTAGCAATATTGACCATGTTTTGTTACCTGTTGGTAATTTGAATGTCTTCTTTTAGAAAATGTCTATTCAGGTCCTTTCCCATTTATTAATTAGGTTATTATTATATTTTATTGCTATTGAGTTATATAAGTTCTTTATATATTTTGGATATTCCTTCTTATCAGATATAGAATTTGCAAGTATTTTATCCCAAACTCTAGGTTGTATTTTTATTTTTTTATAGTTTCCTTTTCTATGCAAAGCTTTTTAGTTTGACATATACCCACTTGTTCATCTTTGTTTCTGTGCCTGTGTCTTGGTGCCAGGTCTCACAAAAATCAATGTCCAGACTATGTCAAGGAGAATTTTCTGTGTGATTTTGCTAGAAGTTTTGTGGTTCCAGGTCTTATATTTAAGTCTTTAATTCATTTTGCATTAATTTTTGTGTGCAGTATAAGATACAAATCCAGTTTTATTCTTTTGAATGTGAACATTCAATTTTACACACTATTTATTAAAGAGACTATTTTCCCACATTGTATGGTTCCCTTGTTAAAGATTAGTTGACCATATATGTGTGAGGTTATATTTGGGCTCTCTATTCTTTTCCATTGATCTATCTATGTATCTGTTTTTATTCCAGTACTATATTGTTCTGGTTATTACAGCTTTGTAATATAGTTTGAAATAAGGAAGTGTGATACCTCCAGCTATGTTCCTCTCCCTCAAGACTGCTTTGGCTATTTGAGGACTTTTGTGGTTTCACATGAATTTTAGGAAGGCTTTATTAATTTCTATAAAGAAATATACCAATAAAATTTGGATTGGGTTGGCACTGAATCTGTAGATCATTTTGGTTATATGGATATTTTAACAATATTAATGATTCATTTCATGAACATGGGATTTCTTACAACTTATTTGTGTCTTTCTCAATTTTTTTCATCAGTGTCTTACAATTTTCAGTGTATAGGTCATTTGCCACCTCTAATAAATTTATTTCTAAATATTTTATTGTATTTGGGACTATTATAAAACATAATTATTTTCTTAATTTCTCTTTCCAATAAATTATTGTTAGTGTATAGAAATGCAACTAATTTTTATGATTCATTTCATGAACATGGGATTTCTCACAATTTATTTGTGTCTGTCTCAATTTTTTTCATCAGTGTCTTACAATTTTCAGTGTATAGGTCATTTGCCACCTCTAATAAATTTATTTCTAAATATTTTGTTGTATTTGGTACTATTATAAAACATAATTATTTTCTTAATTTCTCTTTCCAATAAATTATTGTTAGTGTATAGAAATGCAACTAATTTTTATATTAATTTGTATCCTCTAATTTTACTGAATTGATTTATTAGTTCTAACTGCTTTTTCTTTTGTTTTTAAATGAAGTCTTTAGAGTTTTCTAAATAGAAGAAAAGACCATGTTCAAATGAAGACAATTTTTCTTCCTCCTTTCCAATTGGAATGCCTTTTACATGTTTTTCTCACTCCATTGCTGTGGATAAGTACTTCAGTTCTATATTGAATAGAGTTGGTGAGAATGGACATCCTTGTCTTATTAGTGACCTTAGATGAAACCATTCAGCTTTCCACCATTGAGTTTGATGTTAGCTATGAGATTGTCATGTATAGCTTTTGTTATGTTGAGGTACAATGCTTCTATACCTAATTGTTTGAGAGTTTTTATTATGAAAAGATGTTGAATTTTGTCAAATACATCTATTGAGATAAACATGTGATTTTTCCTTCATTCTGGTAATATTGTGCATTACATTTATACATTTGTCTATGTTGAAATATCCTTGTATCCCAAGAATAAATTGAACTTGAGCATGTTCTATGATCCTTTTAATATACTGTTGAATTTGGTTTGCTAGTATTTTATTGAGAATTTTTTTAAAATATATTTTATTGATTTTTTACAGAGAGGAAGGGAGAGAGTTAGAGAGTGAGAAACATCGACGAGAGAGAAACATCGATCAGCTGCCTCCTGCACATCCCCCACTGGGGATGTTCCCACAACCCAGGTACATGCCCTTGACCGGAATCGAATGTGGGACCTTTCAGTCCGCAGGCTGACGCTCTATCCACCGAGCCAAACCGATTTCGGCGAAAATTTTTATATCTATATTCACCGGGGATGTTAACCTATAGTTCTCTTGTGGTGAACTTACCTGGCTTTGGCTTCAAGATAATGCTGGCCTCATAATATGAGTTTGGGAGTATTCTCTCTGCTTCAGTATGAGAAGTATAAGAAGTATTGGTATTAATTCTTTAAATGTTTGGGAGAATTCACAAGTGAAGTCATCAGATCCAGGGATTTTATTGGGAGGTTTTTGTTTAATGATCCAATCCCCTGACTGGATTTTTATCTGTTCAGGTTCTCTATTTCTTTATGATTCTATCTTGGTAAGTTGTACATTTCTAAAAATGTACCCATTTTGTCTAGCTTATTCCCTTTGTTGACATATACTCGTTCAGAGTAATCTCTTGTGATCTTTTGTACTTCTAAGGTATCCACTAAAATGTTTCCTCTCTCAGTTCTTATTTTACTTATTTGAATCTTCTCTCTCTCTCTTTTTTTCTTAGTCTATCTAAGTTTTGTGGGTTTTTTTGTTTTGTTTTGTTTTTAATTTGACATACCTTTTCAAAAGGTCAGCCATTAATTTTGCTGATTTTTCTAGTGTTTCTCTGGTTCCTGTTTTGTTATTTCTGTTCTGATCTTTTAGCATTTCTGCTAATATTGGCCTTTTCTTTTTTCTTTTTTTTTTTCACTTCCTTATGGTCTAAATTTAGGTTGTTTTTTGCCATCTTTCTTTTTCTTTAGTATAGACATTTATTACTATAAACTTCTCATATTGATTTGCATCCCATATATTTAACATATATGTTTTGCATCCCATATATTTAACATATATGTTTTCTTTCTTATTTTTGTTTCAAGAGATTTTTACAATTTTTTAAAAAATTTCTTCTTTAGCCCTAACCGGTTTGGCTCAGTGGATACAGCGTCGGCCTGCAGACTCAAGGGTCCTGGGTTTGATTCCGGTCAAGGGCATGTACCTTGGTTGCGGGCACATACCCAGTAGGGAATGTACAGTAGTCAGCTGATCGATGTTTCTCTCTCATCGATGTTTCTAACTCTCTATCCCTCTCCCTTTCTCTCTATATATAAAAAAATCAATAAAATATATATATTTTTAAAAATTTATTCTTTAGCCATTGTCTATTAGGGAGCATAATGTTTAATTTTCTCATTTGTAAATTTTTCAGTTTTTCTTCTTATAATTGATTTCTAGCTATTATCATTGTGATTAAAAAAGATCTTGGTATATTTTCAATCTTCTTAAATTTGTTAAGATCTGTTTTGTCATATAACGTATTATCTATTTTAGAAAATATGCCATGTTTGCTCGAGAAGAATGTGTACCCTGCTGCTGTTGGGTGGAATGAATGCTTCACGTATGTCTGTTAGGTTCAGTTGTTTAGGGTTTCTTGATTTTCTCTATGGATACTTTATGAATTGTTGGAAAGGGTTTTGTATTGTATTTATAATATACTAGAGGCCCAGGGCACAAAATTGTGCACAGGGGGATGTGTCCCTCAGTCCAGCCTGCACCCTATCCAATCTGGGACCCCTCGGGGGATGTCTGACTGCTGGTTTAGGCCCTCTCACAATCCGGGACCCCTAGCTCTTAACCGCTCCCCTGCCAACCTGATAATGCCTAACTGCTCCCCTGGCCGCCTGATTGTCCACAACTGCCCTCCCCACCTGCCTGATCGCCCCCAAGTGCCCTCCCCGCTTGCCTGATCACCCCCAACTGCTCTCCCCTGCCAGCCTAATCACCCACAACTGCCCTCCCCTGCCAGCTATCTTGTGGTGGCCATCTTATGATGACATGAGGGCATCACACAAGGTTGCGAGGACCACCTAGGCTTTTATTAGTATAGATAGTTCTTTTCAATACTTTTATCCTATACACTTTATACTAGAGTTAAATGTTTAATACATTACTATACACATTATTCTGATTTTGAATATATACATACCTTTGCCAGTGTATTGTATGCTTTCACTAGAGGCCCAGTACATGAAATTTGTACAGGGATGGGGATCACCTCAGCCCAGCCTGCACCCTCTCCAATCTGGGACCCCTTGGGGGATGTCCAACTGCCGGTTTAGACCCTCTCACAATCCTGGACCACTGGCTCCTAATCGCTCACCTGCCTGCCTGCCTGGTCACCCCTAACTGCCCCCCCCTTGCTGGCCTGATCACCCCTCACTGCCTCTGCTTGCCAGCCTGATTACACCTAACTGCCCCCCCCACCCCCTCTGGCCTGGTCACCTCTAATTACCCCCTGCTGCTGGCCAGGTCACCCCCAACTACCCCCTTCCTGCCAGCCTGGTTGACCCTAACTGCCCCCACCGCCAGTCTAGTCACCCCTTACTGCCTCCTTCCATCCTAATCACCCCCAACTGCCCCTGTGCTGGCTTGGTCACCCCCAATTGCATCCCCCACTGGCCTGATAACCCCTAACTCCCCCCCCCAGCCTGGTCACTCCACGCAGCCTGCTGTTCAGTCGTTTGGTCGTCCCTCACTAACCCCCCTGCCAGTCTGGTCAGAGGGAGCCATCTTGTGAAGGTGTAAAGGTTAGTTTGCAAATCACCTCTTTATTATATAGGATAATACTAATTAGTATCTTTTTATTTCAGATGGAAAGACTCTTTTCAACATTTCTTGTAGGGCAGATCAAATAGGGATGAAATTGCTAAGTTTTTATATGACTGGGAAAGTCTTTATCTCTCTCTATTTTCTGAAGGCCAGCAGTTCCAGGTAAAATATTGTTGGTTGACAGTTTTTTGTTTTTTTCATCACTTTGAATATATCATACCATTCTTTCCTGGCGTGCAAGGCTTCTGCTGAAAAATCTATTGATAGCCTTTAGGGAGTTTCCTCCTACATAAAATGCAGTTTTTTCACTTGCCACTTTCAAAATACTCTATCTCTGATTTTTTTAGATAGTTCTATTATGAAGTGTTTTAGAGGAGATATTTTGAGATTGAATTTATTTGGATCTCTGTATTTTATAAATACATAGATCAAATTCTCTCCCAGGATTTGGCAAGCTATCGGCTGTTATTTCTTTAAAAAAGATTTCTGCCACCTTCCCCCTCTCTTTTTTCTAGGATTCCTACAATGTGTGAATTGTTTCATTCCTTGGTATTCATAATTCAGGTAAATTTTCTTTACTCTTTTTCTTTCTTTTTTCTTCATTCTCCTCTGACTAGATAATTTCAAATTATCTCTTTCATTTTTTTTTCCTTGGGCTTGATCAAATCTGATGTTGATGCTCTCTATTGATTTTTTTTTTATCTTCACACAAAAACATGTTTATTGACCTTAGAGAGAGAAAGTAAAAGAAAGAGAGAGGGAGGGATACAGAGAAAGAGAGATCAATGTGAGACAGAGATATTGATTGGCTGCCTTCTGCACCCACCCAGACTGGGGATCAAACCTGCAACCCAGGTATGTGCCTTGACCAGGAACCAAACCCACAATCCCCTGGTGTACAGGATGATGCTTCAACCAACTGAGCCTCCAGCCAAGACTCTATATTGAATTTTTAAATTGTATTCATTGTATTCTTCCGCTCCAAAATTTCTGTTGACTCTTTTTAATGATGTCTTTCTCTCTGTTACTTTTCTTGTTTTATTAGTTACTAGAGGCCCAGTGCACAAAATTCATGCACTCAAAGGGGTAGTCCCTCAGCCCATATTGTGAAAGGGCACCGGCCAGGCAAAGGGACCCCACTGGTGCATGATCAGGGCCGGGAAGGGACGCGGGAGGTTGGCCAGTCTGGGAGGGTCTGCGGGAGGGCTCCAGGGTGTGTCTGGCCTGTCTCGCTCAGTCCCGATTGGCTGGATCCCAGCAGCAAGCTAACCTACTGGTCATAGCATCTGCCCCCCTGGTGGTCAGTGCATGTCATAGCGAGCAGTTGAGTGGCCTTAGCATATTATGCTTTGATTGGTTGAACACACTACCAGACAACCGGACACTTAGCCTATTAGACTTTTATTATAAAGAATTGTTTTCCTGATTTTGCTGAGTTGGTCTTTCTGTTTGCTTGTAGAACTTTCTTAAAAATACTATTTAAAAATTTTATTAGACAAATTGTAGATCACCTTTTCTTTGGTGTTAATTACTGAAAAAATATTGTATTCCTTTGTTAGTGTCATTCTTTTGATAGTTTATGTTCTTTAAAGTCTTGTATTATTATCATACTCTCTTTTCAGATCACATAAATCTTTTGCCTCCTTTTAAAGTCATGCATTATTATCTTTGCACTATAGGCCTGGTGCACAAAATTCATGCACTGAGGGGGGGCGGTCCTTCAGCCCAGCCTGTGCTCTCTCACAGTCCAGGATCCCTCTGGGGATGGTGTGAGTCTGTCTCCACAAAGGCAGGAGAGGCTCCCACCACTGCCACTGTGCTCACCAGCCATGAGCCTAGCTTCTGGCTGAGCGGTGCTCCCCCTGTGGGAGCACACTGACCACTAGGGGCAACTCCTTCATTGAGCGCATGAGGTGGTCAGTTCACATCATAACGACAGGTCATTCTGCCATTCTGTCGATTTGCATATTAGCCTTTTATTATATAGGATTTGAGGAATAGTTATCTTCTCTAGACATTACTAACTTGCTTGGAGGAGAAATGCCCAATCTGTAAGTCCTTCCAGGGATTCTGGGGCTTACTCAAACTGTATCTATGGATACTCTTCTACACACTTCTTCCTTCTTGGAAGGGAATTCCTAAGACTATATTTTCCTTAACTCCTGTAAATTTAGGTTGGGTGCTTTTATTAGGGTGGTATCAAATGCTCAAGTTGTGTGACTTCTGCCAATACCACAGTCAGGCTGTCCTTTTGCATTTCTCACTAGCTGTCTACAGAAGTTCACCTCTCTTGGGAACACCTATAAGGAGCTGACAGAGGGTGTTTGGATGAGGTGTAGATAGCATTGAAGGTGCCTGTGAGTTAGTCAGCATACAAGTTCTCCCCAGCAGCTTGTTGCTATACCTTTCTGATGAAGTCAATAGTTAGTAGGATCAGTAGTCTTTTGATAAATTTTGAGCCCTGGTTGCTATACTCCCAGACTCTCCCCATCCCTCAGTTGTGCAGATCACCTCAGTATTCTGTAGGTGAGAAAAAATAATGGGCAACTTCATCAGCATCCCGCACAGCTGGGTAAGCTGGGAGCTTACTTACATACTCACTTTCCCCTCTAGAGAGAATCACTGGCTGAGGAGGTCTCTGTTGGGACGGAGCTATGCTGTCTTAGGGGAGGGGTGCTGCAAGTAAAGTAAAATAGTTTCCCTTACTTTCTTTAATTCATCCAATCTTGGATAATTTTTTCTCCAATGGCATGTTGAAAATTTTGTCTGGATGTTCATACTCTTGTTTGCAAGTGATTATCAAAATTGGCATACTTTTAGGAAGATTGTATAAAAACACCAATTCTGCCATCTTGCTAATATCATACTTTCTGCCTATTTATGAATTGGGTTATTTGTCTTCTGATTAAGTTGTAGGCATTTTGTGTAATCAAGGTTTAAGTCAAATATGTTTTGAAAATTTTTCTCCTATTCTTTTGGTTGTCATTTAACTTTCTTAATTGTTTGCAGAACAAAAGCTCTTACTTTTGATGAAGTCCAATTACCTACTTTTTTTTGATGTTACCTTTAAAAATAATTGCCTGACACGTGGTAACAAAGATTTATTCTTATACTTTACATTTTATTCAAAATGTTTACAGTTATATCTCTTATATTTAGGTCCATGATCTATTTTTAGTGTGTGTGTGTGTGTGTGTGTGAGTGTGTGTGTGTGTGTGTGTAGAATTATGTAGGGTTCAACTTGATTCTTTTTATATGTATGTCCAGTTGTGCCAGCATCATTTATTAAATTGTTTTGCTATCCTAGTAAAAAAACACACCCATAAATGTATTTGTTTCTGAACTCTCACTTCTATTTTACTCATCTATATGCCTATCTTTGTTCCAGTGTCATAGTGCAGTATTAAGTGTACAAGTGAGGTACCCCTTTGTTAAAGTTATTCCTAAGTATTTTGTAATTTTTTGTAGTATTTTAAAACAATATTTTCAAATAGTCATGACAAGTGCAAGGAATCACACTATTTTTTTATATTGCTCTTATATCCTGCAAGCTCTGGTATTCTCCTTTTGTGGAAGAGTTTGTAAATAATTGATGTTAATACTTAAATGATTGATAGAATTCATCAGGGAAGCCAACTTGTCCTCAACTTTATTTTTGTGGAAAGTTTTAAAATTAGTAATTTAATCTCCACTTCTTATAGGTCTATTCAGATTTTTAATTTCTTCTTCAGTCATTTTCATAATATATCTTTTTAAGAATTTGACCATTTCATCTAAGTATCTAATATCTTTACTTACAAGTATTCATGGCATTTCCTTATGTTTATTTTATTAAATTTTATTGGGGTGACATTGTTCTACATGAAAATATAGGTTTCATGTGTGGATTTCTAAGTTACAAAGTCTGTATATAGTACCATGTGCCCACCACCCAAAGTCAAGACTTCTCCTGTCACCTCATATTAGGACACCCTTCTCCCCCAACCCCGTTCCCTCTGGAAACCATCACTCTGATGTTTGTGTTCATGAGTTCCAGTTTTATATCCCACATATGAGTGAAATTGTATGGTTCTTAGCTTTTTCTGTCTGACTTATTTCACTTCACATAATGTTCTCAAGGTCCATCCATGTGGCTGTAAATGATGCTATTCCATCCTTTCTTATGGCTGAGTAGCACTCCGTTGTGTATGTGTGCCACATCTTCTTCATCCAGTCCTCTATCACAGGGCACTTTGGCTGTTTCCAAGTCTTGGCCACCATGAATAATGCTGCCATGAACATAGGGCGCATATATCTTTGCATATAAATGATTTTGAGTTTTTCAAGGATATAACAGGAGTGGGATTGGTGGGTCATATGGTAGCTCTATTCCCTTTTTTTTTTTTTTCAGAGAGGAAGGGAGAGGGATAGAGAGTTAGAGAGAAACATCTATCAGCTGCCTCCTGCACACCCTCTACTGGGGATGTGCCCGCAACCAAGGTACATGCCCTTGACCAGAATTGAACCTGGGACCTTTGAGTCTGCAGGCTGCCGCTCTATCCACTGAGGCAAACTGATTAGGGCAGTAGCTCTATTCTTAACTTTTTGAGGAATCGCCAGACTGACATTCCCACCAGCAGTGAATGAGGATTCCCTTTTTCCCACAACCTCTCCAACACTTGTTATTGTTTGTCTTGTTGATAATGGCCAGTCCAATAGGTGTGAGGTGATATCTCACTGTAGTTTTAATTTGTAGTTCTCTAATTGCCACTGAGGTTGAACATCTTTTCATATAGCTATTGGCTGTTCATATGTCTTCTTGGGAGAGGTGTATTTTCAAGTCCTCTGCCCACTTTTTGATTGGATTGTGTGTTTGTTTGGTGTTAAGTTTAGCAAGTTCTTTATATGTTTTGGAAATTAAACCTTTGTTGGAGCTACTGTTTATATGTATCATCTCCCATCTGCTTGGCTGCCTGTTTTGTTGTCCATTTATTTTGCTGTGCAGAAATTCTTCAGTTTGATATAGTCCCATTCATTTGTTTTTGCCTTTACCTCCCTTGCCTTTGGGGTCAAGTCCATAATATGTCCTCTACCTCCCAGGTACATAAGTTTGGTACCTATATTTTCTCCTATGTAACTTATAGTTGGGGTCTTATGGTTTTTAAGGTAAATGTTTATTCCCTTTTAAATTCTCTATTATTTACTTCTACTCTACTCTTTTAATTTTTAATTTTAAAGTCTACTTTGTCTAATATCAATCTAGCCACTCTGCTCTCTTTTTTTCAATTATATGCATGGCATATCTTTCCTCAGCCTTTTATCTTCAACCTACTAGTGTCTTCGTACCTAACATGCATTTCTTAGACAGCACATACTTGTGTCATATTTATTTATGTACTCTTTCAGTTTATTCCTTTGGTTTAAGTGTTTTATCTACTTATACTTAAGGTAATTAATAATAAGGCAGGATTTGCCTCTGTCATTTTGCTGTGTATTTCTATATGCCTTATATTTCTGATACTTAATTTCTCTGTTGCTATTTTTTTATATTAAATACGTATTTTTAGTGTACCATTTTAATTCCTTTGTTATTTGCTATGTGTGTTTGTCTGTGTTCCTATGTGTGTGGTTTCTCTTTAATTGTCATTCACAGATTACAGTTAACATCCTAACTTAAACATCTAGATCAGACTAATGTTAATTTAAATAGTTTACATAAATTTAGCTCCAAGATTGCCCTATTCCCACTCCTTGGGATAATATCATGATGTAAATTAATCTTTATCCATTATTAGCTAATCAGTTATTAGTTTAGGCACTCAGTTCTCTTTTGATTATTGTATGCATAGCATAAAATTATTAATTATAATTATTGATTAATACAGTTTTCTTTCAAATTATATGGAAGAGGAAAATATTACCAACAATACATTTATGCTTTTTTATATGGTCCTGCAAAATGAACCTATTATTTTTTAAAAAAAATATATTTTATTGATTTTTTACAGAGAGGAAGGGAGAGAGATAGAGAGATAGAAACATCGATGAGAGAGAAACATCGATCAGCTGCCTCCTGCACATCTCCTACTGGGGATGTGCCCACAACCCAGGTACATGCCCTTGACCGGAATCGAACCTGGGACCTTTCAGTCCGCAGGCTGACGCTCTATCCACTGAGCCAAACCGGTTTCGGCAAACTTATTATTTTACATACTATCATTTTATTTGACCTGAACGATTTGCTTTAGTTTTTTATAATTTTTTTATATTTTAAAATTATTATATTTTTATATATTTTGTACACCCCAGTAACCAGACATTACATAACTTAATATGCAATCATCCCAATAAATCCTACACCCATCCAGCACTGTGCCTGATCATTAGAATATTACTGATTATATTCCTTATGCTATACTTTACATCTCCGTGACTGCTGGGGCTGACCAGCAGACCCTGAGCGATGGATGAATGGATTACTCCGAAGCAATGTTTTCTTTGAAAGAGAGGGCTAAGGGAACCAGACAACCTCGATTGCCTGCCTCATTAGGCCTTTATTGTAATAGCAGTTTGAGATAAAGTTTATCTTTTAGATACAATCAGTAGGGTAAGGAATATTGGGAGGAAACATGTGTTTGCAGTGTCCTTAAAGCAAGGACACCCAAAGATTAAGCATAAGGATTCCAGTAAACATCTGGGGGTCTGCACGTGCACAGACTTGATTGGGAAGGTCAGGGAATAATTAGGAGCACCGCCTTCCCATAAGTCAGAATTCTGATAAACAGTGCCGGCGGCCTTCTGCACACTTCCCTTTTCTTGGAATGTCCTCCCTACAAACTTTCCAATCAAGTCTCGTGTGCTTCTCGACACATGACTATTCTGTAACAACCAATTTTCACTTGTTAATCCCTTCACCTTTTTTACTCATCTCCTCCCAAACCTTCCTCCCCTCTGGCAACCAAAAAAATGTTCTCTGAATCTATGCATCTGTTTCTGTTCTGCTTGTTCATTTTGATTGTACATTCAGTTGTTGATAGATTTATTGCCATTTTCTTGTTCATATTTTTTATCTTCTTTTCTTCTTCTTAAAAAATACCCTTTAACATTTCATATAATACTGGTTTGGTGGTGATGAACTCCTTTAGTTTTTTTCTTGTCTGGGAAGCTATTTATCCTTCAATTCTAAATGATAGCTCTGCAGGGTAGAGTAATCTTGGTTGTAGGTCCTTGCCTGTCATCACTTTAAATATTTTTTGCCATTCCCTTCTGGCCTACAAAGTTTCTGTTGAGAAATCAGCTGACAGTCTTATGGGAGCTTCCTTGTAGGTAACTAACTACTTTTTTCTTGCTGCCTTTAACTAAGTGGCCCCAGTCCCAGCACTAGCAGCAGCCAGCTTTGGTTCACAGCTTGATGTCACCTTGGCACCTCCAAGCCCAGCACAAGAAACAGCTATCTGTACATCACTTTGTAGTTTATGCCTTGTGGCCCTAACCTACAGAACACATGTGGTGGCTAGCCTTGATCTGCACCTCCTAAGGGGCCCCAGAGCCAGCACACCCAGTGGAAAGCTTCAGACCATGTCAAAGCATCACCACCCAACTACCTCCATAAGTGACACACTCAATGGCGGACTCCGCAGGTACCAGCACCCTGATGAAGTAAGCCCTGCTCTGTGTGGTGTATCATTGCACAGATGATCCTTCAAGGTAGTTGGAGGTTGGCGGCTAGTGGTCATACCAACATTCATATCATGGGGTGCCAGAAGGAGAAGAGAGAGAGCAAGAAATAGAAAACTTATTTCAAAAAAATAATGACAAAAAGCTTCCCTATCTTGGTGAAGGAAACAGACATACAAGTTTAATTTTTCTTATAGAGTGTTCTGCTAGCAAGAATTTCTCTCACTGTTTATATGAAAATGTCTTAATTTGGCTGAATGTTATATTCTTGATTAATAACATTTTTCTTTCAACACATGGAATGATGGGTTGCTTTTTGTTTTCATGCTTTTTGATAAGAAATCAGTAATTACTCACATTGAGGACCCTTTATATGTGATGAGTTATTTTTCTGGTGTTTGAAAGTTTTTGAAAAACTTGATAATGGCAACTTGCCAGTGTTTTTGTTGCTTTTAATTGATGTATAGATTCAGAAAGGTCCTCACTCCACCATTCAGGAAGTCTTGCCTGAAAGCTCTGTTTTAAATGGATATTCATGAAGTGCTCCCACATACATGACTAGTATGTGTAATAATACAGCCATTACATTTTTCCAATGCAAATTAAGTGAGCTATAGTAAACAAGGTACAGTGAGCATGGAATGACATGTTCCTCAACACTACAGATTTTTCCATGTTATATTTTGAATCCTTTAATATTAGTCATTTTTATGAAGGTAATACTTGTTTTTAATATATATTGTATATATTTGATAATGAAGGCATTTAAAGTATACAAACCTCATTTTAAATTATTAACTATTAATAAATAAAATTATCTCACATACCATTTATGAAGAAAATGATTCCAATTTGGTAAAAATTATTAAAGTCATGTTTTATAATAGTTAAATATTTCATGTTTTTCTCCTAATAGAAAACTTTATTTACATTCAAAGTATTTAATAGCACTTATTATTAATAAATATGGTCGAGTTTTCATATTTATTATAAAAGACTTGGGACACTCTAAAATGTTCTATTTCTTCATATTGTATCTTTCAAGAGAAGAGATGTAATACAAGGTATAAAAATACTTAATACTCTTTGCTAATAATTATTTTCCTCACTTTTTCAGTAAAAAACAACTTTAATCACATAAAGACTTGATAAATCAGTTTGGGTTTATGTTAAATGTTTTGGGCAACAACATATCTGAATATAGCCATATAGTTTTGGGAAGGCATACCTACTAGTATTGTTAGTATCCTATATAATAAAAGGGTAATATGCAAATTGACCCTAATGGCAGAATGACCAGAACAACTGCTCAACCAGTCACTATAAGGCACACTGACCACCTCTTGGTCCTTTTCCCTGGCTGGCAGGTTCTGATTGCCTGAACAGGGAACCAGGGATGGGTGGCTGGGGACACAGGCAGTGCCAGGCCAAGGCCCTCACCCTGCTGGTCACTCCACACAAAGAGGGTAACCCATGGCCAGGGCGGGTCTGGCAAGTGGGCAGGAACGGCTGACTTCTCAGTCCCTTCCCTCGGCCAGCAGGCTCAGATCACCTGATGGTGAACAGGGAACTGGGGGTGGGTGGAGTGGGGGGCAGGGCTGGCTGCATGCAGCTGGGGAATATGGCCCTGATCTCAGGCCAGGCCTAGGGACCATACCCACACACAAATTTTATGCACTTGGTCTCTGGTCTCTAGTATGCTGATAAAGAGATGAGAGTGTGAAGACATTGGCTGAACTTGAGGACTGTTGTATCTGATTTTCTGTTTTAATCACTAGAGCAAAAAATCTACTCCAGAGAGAAATGCCAGGAAAAAACAAAGCAAAACAAACAAAACAAAACCAAAAATCAACTGTGTGATTTAGAATCATTGGCTCACATTTTTTAAAAAATAAATAAATTAGAATTTTTTTTCCTTAAAAAAACAACTTATCCAAATTTTCTTTTACTTTTATTATTGAAGTACAGATGACCTACCATATTATATGAGTTTTGTGTATATAACATAGTGATTCAGGATTTATATACCTTACAAATTGATCACTGTGATAAATCTAATAGCCACCTGTCACTGTACAAAGTAATTTTGATACTATTGATTATATTTCTTATGCTGTACATTTCATCTCCCTGACTTATTTCATAACAGAAAGTTTGTACCTCTTATTATCTTTTACATCCTTCCTCCTGGAAACCATCAGCTTGTTTTTTATATCTGAAACTTTTTCTTTTTTGTTTTGTTTTTTAGTTTCCACATATAGGTGAAATCATATAGTCTCTATGCTAATGCAATCTATTATACCCCATATTTATTTAAGAATGATTTTGCACATCTTACCATATTTTATTGTTATTACCATTAACACTACCACTTATTAACATGAAGTTGGCTGGTTGACAAGTGGCCTAGAAACCAAAGTTGGAATTCATTTTTTCTTTTTAATATACAGACTCCTCTAAATATTAAGGGGGGTTCTTTAAGTTATGGTGAGAACTAAGGTTTGGGATTTTTTTTTTTTTAAGTACAGTGTGAGAGAAGTTGAGCAGAACCATGGGGGAAACCTAACTGACCATTTTTATGTCATTCCAGCTTCATAGATCATCAGTGGTACTACTAGGTTAAAGGTCCATAAAAACACAAGGACAAATTCATTTTGTTTTATGTTCATTCATTTTTTTTTACTTTAAGAGGTGTTCCATGGAATCCATAAAGTAATTTTATAATATTATCTAATATATCAACATTAAATTTCATCATAATTTTCTATCATGGAGGAATCCAAGTTTTAGTAAATTTAAGAAGTTAATACATCTAATCTAATAAAAGAGAAACATGTAAATTGACCATACCTTTGCTACACCCCAAGCCACGCCCACCAGCCAATCAGAGTGAATATATGCAAATTAACCCCACCAAGATGGCGGCCAGGTGGCTGGAGCAAGCAGGAGGCTTGGTTGCCCCAGCGATGGAGGAAGCCAAGCTTCCTGCCTGCCATGGCTGGCTCTGGCCTCCACTGAAGGCAACAAAGTTTCAATTATAGAAGATAAATAAACCCCAGATACCTGCTTCCAGCCAGTCTCCACTGGGAGCTTGGGTGGCTGGGGGCCATGGTCAGCCTAAAAACAGCCCTCAGCCACTCACCCAGACTAGCCAGGGACCCCAGCGGGAACCCCTTGACACTGAAGGGGCTGTGGCCAGCCTGCAAACAGCCATCAGCCATTCACCCAGGCTGGCCAGACACCCCAGCAGGGACCTCCACCCTGAAGGGGCTGTGGCCAAACTGCAAACAGACATCAGCCACTCACCCAGGCTAGCAAGGAACCCCAGAAGGACACCCCTCCCTGAAAGGGGTGTGGCCAGCCTAAAAACGGCCCTCAGCCCCTCACCCAGGATGGCCAGACACCCCAGTGGGACCCCCACCCTGATCCAGGACACCCTTCAGGGAAAACCAGCCGGCCCCCACCCATGTACCAGGCCTTTATCCTATATAATAAAAGGGTAATATTCAAATTGACCCTAACAACAGAACGACTGGGAATGACTGGTCACTATGACACACACTGACCACCAAGGGGCAGATGCTCAATGCAGGAGCTGCCCCCTGGTGGTCAGTGCGCTCTCACTGCCCCCTGGTGGTCAGTGCGCTCTCACAGGGGGCGCTCTGCTCAGTCACAAGCCAGGCTCACAGCTGCCAGCACAGCGGTGGTGGTGGGAGCCTCTCCCACTTCCTCCCCAGCACTAAGGATGTCCGACTGCAGCTTAGGCCTGCTCCCCGCTGGCAAGTGGGCATCCCCCGAGGGCTCCTGGGCTGCCAGAGGGATGTCTGACTGCCAGCTTAGGCCCTATCCCCTGGGGAGCGGGCCTAAGCCAGCAGGTGGTCATCCCCCGAGGGGTCCCAGACTGCGAAAGGGCACAGGTCGGGCTGAGGGAACCCCACACAAGTGCACAAATTTTTGTGCACCGGGCCTCTAGTAGAGAAATAAGATCCTTTCAAAATTTGACTGCTTGAATCAATGTGTATAAAATTCACTAAGTCTGTCTTATGTATATAGTGTGCTATGTGGAATAGCCAGTTATATTTCTAAAAGTTATTTCACATGTAATTACATGACATTATGAGATGGAATGTTGGGCTATTTTATTGATTAAAGGAGAGAAGGGAGACTAATATTCAAAGATAGTTAAACCGCACAACATAAAAATGTTAAGTATGAACAGGGAAAACAGCATTATTTAGTCTCCTAGCTCTCTGTGAAGTGTTCTTTCTTATTACGCTAGAGGCCCGATGCACAAAATTTGTGCAAGAGTAGGCCTTCCTTCCCCTGGCTGCCAGCACCAGCTTCCCTCTGGTTCCTGGGACCTGGGCTGGCTTCCCTCCGGCCCTGGCTTCCTCTGGAAGGATGTCTGGCCTAATTAGCATATTACCCTTTTATTATTATAGATGTGACTCTACTGGCTTGTTCTCCATTAATTAAAAAGACCTTGTTGGGGAAATGACTCAGTGTGGCCATGTTTTGATTCATAGTGCTACATTGTTGATATAAAAATAGAAGTCAGAATTTTTGCTGCCTGGTTGCTAAGAATCTAGAGGACATGAATGAAGTAATTAATCCATTGTGATCACTGGTATGATATAATTACTAGTAAATGAATACCCTACAGTGGTCGGCAAACTGCGGTTTGCCAGCCACATGCTGCTCTTTGGTGCCTTGAGTGTGGCTCGTCCACAAAATACCACGTGCAGGTGCGCACGTACTGTGGGATTGAAACTTCGTGGCCCATGCACAGAAGTCAGTATTTTGTGGAAGCGCCACACTCAAGGGGCCAAAGAGCCACATGTGGCTCTCGAGCCACAATTTGCTGACCACTGCCCTAACATGACTGAAAGTATAGGTTCCAGGTAGAGATATGTGATCAAAAAAGTAGCCCAGAATGAAAGTACGCAAGTATACTGGAGGACAAGGAATTTGGTAAGACACTGGAGATGAGGTGAACTTAGCCTTACACATCTACAGATTGAGAAACTTGTGAAGTATCTTGGGGATGACATCCAACAGACACTGCATACCTCTGAATAGGCAACACTTTGTCTAGGGATCTAGAAGAAGGATCCTTAAGCACAATAAAAATCATGGCAGTTAATGTAATTAACTTTGGTGAGTCTATTATAGAAAAGAAGGTTAAAGTTAGAATTTCACGAAGCACCAGACTGAAGAAAGGAGAAGACATTAGTGGACGGAAGATTGTGTTAGAAGTTTCAAAGAACAGACAATATAAAATATAGCAGAACATTCAATAAGTTAAGGATTTATACAAATCCTTTGCTTTGGGGAATAGAGGCATTGCTGGTTATTCTTGGCAGAGCTATTTTGAAAAATTCTAGAGTAGAAGCAGTACACTCAGGAAATAAGATACTGAGAAACTGGAGAATGTGTTATAGTTTGCTATACTATCTCCCTCCAATCTTTTTTCCATCTTCTTTTTTTTTTCTACTGTTGCTTCCTCCTGTCTTTCCTTCCTTTATTTCTTCCATTTTATTCTACCTTTTGTGCAAAGAGAGAAAGATGTGGTTCACTTTAGGAGGTTTCAATGGAATGTTTAACCGTTTAAAATCATAAATCCCTCTTCAAATGTTATTCAGCCCCTACCAAGAAAATTGCACATAGTCACAAGATTTAGTAAATAGTTCAAATTAGTTCACAGTCCCTTTGAAATCCATTCATTAAGTCCAAAACTTTCAGTGGATTCCCAGTTAAGAACCCTAGCCAATGTTAGAATACAAGTAGTATGGGTATGGATGTTAAATGGATGTATGTGAGCATGTGGGGAATATGTGTAGGGTATACAAGTACCAAAACTTGTATGTGTTAAATAAAAAGATCCATTTGAAAAAAATATATATTATTCTCCTCAGAAGGTAATTTCTATGGACTAATTCATATAAGGGAAATAAATTTAGTTATTTCTCTATGTTTATTTGTAATAAAATATAAATGAGTTTTAACTGACTACATTGGAAACATTCATTCATTTAATAAGCATTTATTGAACATTTCCTAAAGCCAGGTGTTAATGTAGATGCTGGGAATACAAATAAGAATCAAAGATTGCTGTTGACCTCAAGATGCCTCCTTGGAGAGATGAGAAGCAAACAAATGATGATGATGCCATGTGAGGTGATCTATAGCAAATCTATATATATGATGATGTTTTCTCATACAAATGAGGAGCTGCTTCATAAGATTAAAAAGTTAGTTCTGTGATTTTTTTCCTGGTTAAACATCACCAGGAAATATAATTTTATTATTAATTTATAATAATAAAATTATTCGAGTCAAAGTTTGAATAATGTCTGCTGTCTTCACTGATGACCCAAAAAGGGAGTGTGAAGGGTTGAGCTCTAGATCCAATCAGACCTGAATTACGTCTGGGCAGTGGCATTGCCAACTGAACGACTTTGATAAAGGTATTTGATCTATAAAAGCTTCAGGTCCTTTGTTTGAAAAATCAGATTATTAATAAAACATTGGTTCGCTATTCACATTTAGTAAGCTAAACACATTTACAGTACCCATCAGGAGCTGATTTAAAATAATCAAAGGAATTTTGTAAGTTGTTATTGATAAACTAGTTGTGATGTGAAATAATTAACATTAAATATCTCTTAATAATAGGAAACAAAGCAGAATGTAGGTTAAAGTAAGAAAAAAAACACTAAGAATATCAATGAAAAATTAGATAAATCTTAATAAGTACAAAAAATGTGTTTTTTTAAACCATTATATAGGAATTTTACTTTTAGCCAGGGTGGAATATGGAGAACATGTTTACCTTCCTCCTGAAACAACTGAAATATATGTAGCAATGATTTTCAGGGACTGAACATCAGGCAACACAAGACTGATTTTAGAGAGCATGGACTGAGTTTAGATGACATAAGCCCTATAATTGACCCAATTACTGCCTGGAGATAATTTCCAGGCTTCAATACAAGAAAAGGAACCCAATCAGAGCCTTGCAGACTACTTGAATTAATGAGGCAAAGCTGGAAGTACAGTAAGTCTGAGGCAGAGTACAAGGCAGAGTACAAGAAAAGAGAGTCTCCCAAAGAGAAAACCCTAAAAGTCCTCAGAAGGTTCCTGCAAGATCTTCAGCTGATTACTAATCAGCACAGATATGTGAAGAAACTATCTGAAGCCTGAAAATAAACCACTCAAAAGGAGCAAACAATCTTTGGAGCTCACAGGGCTGCGAATATATGTGTTATCATTAGGAAGAACAGAAAATCTTGTAATTCAAAGGTGGAATACTCAGAAAGGTATTGCCTTGGTACTGAAACCAGGTTAACACTAACCTAAAGATTTCTCTATTTCTGTCAATCAAATGTTAAAGATAAGCTTCCAAGATCAATGCATTTTCAAAAACTTACTGCAATCCAGGGCAATGATCAAGTACAGCTATGGGTGTACTAAACTTTCTAACATTCAACAATGTAAATTTACCAATGTTGGTCATTCAATATGAAATTACCAGGCATGCAAAGAACTGAGAGAATCTGACTCTGAAAGAGGTAGTAAAAAGTCAATAGAAATAGACCCAGAAATGATACAGGTGATAAAATATGTAAATAGAGTAAGAGTTATTATAAATAGCATTTTATATGTTCAATAAGTTAAACAAAAAAATTGTGCAGAAATTAGGGACATGGACACTATAAAGAAAATTGTGTAAAAGTTAGGGACATAAAAAATATAAATAAAAATTGGAATCAAGTATCCAGAGATAAAAATTATACTGTAGTTGGAGGGTTTATATCATGAGTAAGATTGAGCAAGCACATTTCACTCTGCCTCTCCCATTGATACAAATAATAGACATAAACACAATGAATGAACAACTATTTTAAGAATGTGGTAGACAAAATTTTGCTCCATGACCTTTATTCTCTGATATTAGACCTGTTACTATGTTTGCGCTCAAGAATGAGTCCAAGAATGCATAAACAACTGCATGGAGGGTCTTTGACAACTTATGCCCAAGTTGTGCATAAATGTGAAACCAAGCCTGAGCACAATTAAAGGCTTAAAGAATTAAAAACAGACTATCACCCAGGTTTCAGAACTGCCACTTGGTGGCAAGTACACAATCATATTCATACTACAGGCCTGGTGCACGGGATTTGTGCACTGGTGGGGGGGGGGGGGATGTCCTGGGGGATTGACCCACTGTGGGAGTGCTGCTCATTCCAGACCTGCATTCTGAGTGGCTGCTCCTTGGTCTGGCATCTTCCATGAAGCCAGAGCACTCACCTCTCCAGGGACCCAGTCAGGGCCGAGCTTAGGGACAATAGCACTGAAAGGCAGCAGAGTAGTCCTCAGTCCTGCGGTGGCCATGTACCTGCCTCCCAGCCTCCGGGGTCAGTTCTGAAAGCCTGGCGGTGGTGCTGCATGACCTGCAGGCATCCAGAGGAGGTGGCAGGGAACAAGGAAGCGGAGCCTGGGGCGAGGAGGCAACGATTTCAGCCCAGGTTCCTGCCCATCGGCCTGGGGTTTAGAGTGGGAGCAGCTGCTCATCCAGATCAGTTGAGCAGCACTCCCATTGTGGTAGTGCACTCACCACTAGGAGGCAGCTCCTGCATTGAGCAGCACCTGTCCCCTGGTGGTCAGTGCACGTCATAGCAACTGGACGACCAGTCATTCTGGTTGTTCTGCCATTCAGTCTCTGGGCTTTTATTATATAGGATAACACTGAAAACATTATGAAAACTAAACTGATATTGGGACCACATCCCCAAAAATGTTGGTTGGAACATGCAGCCTTAACTTTCACAGGTTGATTTCGTGCTAAAATAAAAATGTAAAATTGACCATAAGATTAAAACATTACCTAGTCTCATAGATAATATTCGAAATACCAGATACAATCTAACATTACTCAGCATATAAAGTACCAGGAAAATATCAACATGTGTAAGAAAAGGCCAGTGCTGAAATGACGTTATGTTGGAATTACATGAAAAAAACACAACTTTAAAACAGCTAATGTAACAATGGCATAGCAAGCTAAGTGCGAATACTTGTTATAAATGGAAAAATAGCAAGCTTCAATAAAAAGCAGAAAATATTTTAAAAAAGCAAAATCAAATTTTAGAACTAAAAAATTAAAAAATGCAGGCTCAGTAGCATAATAAAGATGACAAAGAAAAAGTTTTTTTGCAGGATGATAGAAAATAAAAATCATCCAATGTAAATGAAGAAAAATAATTGGGGAAAAAAAGAACAGGTCCAATTATCTCTCACATTTATGGCATCGGAGATATAGGAGCGGAGAGAGAGATACTGAAAAAAACAACAACAAAACAAAAACTGAAGATAAGTGACGTAAAGCCGCTCAGATTTGGTGATAGACATAAATTTACAGATTCCAGCAAACCCAGAAATTGACATTAACTAATCCATGCCCAGCCACATCTATCATAATAAAAATCTGAAATCTAACAATAAGAATAAGGAAATTTGACATAAACTATAGAGAAGAAAATTAGCTGTATGATCTGTTAAGGGAACAATTGGAACAATTTGAGTAATTGTGGATTTCTCTTCAGAAACCAGGGAAATGAGAAGAAAGTGGCATTTTTAAATGCAGGACAAAAAAGCCTCTCAACCCAAAATCTTATAACCAGTGAAAATATGCTTCAGAAATAACAGCAGCATTACCCATATATGTAAAAGGCTAATATGCAAAGTGTCCCCTTGGAATTTGACCAGGAGACCAGGAGTTTGATTGCTCACTATGACGTGTGCTGTCCACCAGGGAGCAGTGTGGAATGAAGGAAGTCCCCAGCCAGCGGTCAGCAGCCGGGGAAGAGAGGCCTCAGCCAGCAGCTGGAAGGCCCTGATCAGGCCCGATCACTGGCCAAGCCTAGGGACCCTACCTGGGCACAAATTTCATGCACCGGGCCTCTAGTAACTATATATTCTCATATGAAAGAAATTCTTAGATTTCAAAAGATCTGTCTAAAACAATTACTAAATGAACTTCTTTATCCAAAGGAGAGAGAGAGAGAGAACTCATGGACATGGATAACAGTGTGGTAGTTGTAGGGGGCAATGGAGTGTCTGGAGGTGGAAGAGGGCATAGAGGGCATGATGGAAAAAATAAAATAAAGAAGGAAAATGATACTAGAAGGAAATTTTGTATATCAGAAATAAAGGAAGAGCAAGAGAAATTAATACTGTTTGGATGATATAATACAGCACTTTCCTATTCATTTTTTAAAATGTGAATATTGATAGAAATTTTGGTATAGTTGCTATAATATAAAATTATAACATGGAGGGCTGAGGGCAAAAGGACCTGTGTGATGGTAAAATTTCTACAATCACCAAGTACTCATAAAATATCAATTCAAGGTAGAACATGAAGAGGTTATGTATGTATATTACCATACCTACTAGAGGCCCGGTGCATGAAATTCATGCATGGGGGCGCGGGAGAGGTGTGTCCCTTAGCCCAGCCTGCACCCACTCCAATCTGAGACCCCTCAAGATCGGGCCTAAATGGGCAGTTAGACATCCCTCTCACAATCCAGGACTGCTGGCTCCTAACTGCTCGCCTGCCTGCCTGATCACCACCTAACCACTCCCCTCCCGGCCCAATTACCACTAACTTCCCTCCCCTACTGGCCTGGTGACCCCTAACTGCCCTCCCCTGCAAGCTTGGTCTCCCCCAACTGCCCTCTCCTGCAGGCCTGGTCCCCTCCAACTGCCCTCCTCTGCAGGCCTGGTCCCTACCAACTGCCCTCCCCTGCCGGCCACCTTGTGGTGGCCATCTCGTTTCCACATGGGGGTGGCCATCTTTGACCACATGGGGAAGCCATCTTGTGTGTTGTAGTGATGGTCAATTTGCATATTACCTCTTTATTATATAGGATAATAGAATAATATAGTAAAAAACAAAAATGAAATGCTGAAAATATTCACATAATACAAAACAGACAGAAAAGGGGAATTGTTAAATAAAAATTAAATAAAATTAAGAGAAAACAAAAAGATGTTAGATTTAAATCTAAACATAATAATAACTTAATAAGTATCAATGTTTAAAAACTCTAAGTCAGAAAGTATCACAATGGGAGAATTAAAAATGGCAGCAGAGTAAGTGGATGCTGCACGGACATGCTCTAGTAACAAACTAGAATTACAATAAAATGCAGAAAAACCTCCTGAATAATAAATGCAAAACTTGCAGGAGAGAACCATCATACATGAGGATAAAAAGTGGAGACCACACTGAGACTGGTAGGCGGGGCAGAGAATGGAAACGGCTGGCCGGGCACCCACAGACAGCAACTGAAGTCCCAGAGAAATATCTCAGCTGTGGGGGGTGCCACTGAGAACTCTGGGATCTATTCCTCAAATTGGGCCCCCCAGTAGAGATCACCAAAACTGAGAAGCGTACCCATATAACATCTGGCTGTGAAAAGAAGCAGGGTGCTGTCTGCCAGGGAGTGACAGCTAAAAATTCAGGCACCCTCTTAAAGAGCCAATGCACAAAAGTTCCTGTGGAGCCACCAACCTTGTGCTTCAGCGGAGGGAGGGTGAAGTGGACTAGAGCAGTGAGAGCACAACCCAGGACTTGGTACTCGGGGGCTAGAGCTCAGAAGGCAGACACCCTAAGTTTCCTGGGCTGAGTCATTCCCTCAAGCAGCGGAGGACATCTTTCCCACATAGACATCTGTCTTGCCTGGGGAGAATACAGTTGGCACACCGTATTGGAAAACACTTTGCCCTGAGGCCACTTAAGAGATTAAAAATAACAATTAGCCTCCAGGCAGAAGCAACTGCCCCACCCTGTTTATTAAACTCTCACCACACCTGAGGATGATTGCCTGGAGGGCAATTAAAGTAGGAATCCTATCAGTCTGTAGGTAGAGGTGGTCTCTGGAGACTTTGAGTCTTTGCCTGATCCAATTAGTCAGAAATAGCCTTTAACACTGACCTGCACTAAAGATTGAGAGGTGTAGAGGATCTACTTAATATGTAGTCACAAACCCAAACTGACAGCCAAAATGAGGAGACAAAGAAACAACCCCTAAATGAAAGAACTAGAGAATTCTCCAAAAGAAGAGATAAATGAAGCAGAGATAAGAAATTTATCTGAAACAGAGTTCAGAGTAACGATGGTATAGATGCTCAACAGCATGAAAAAATATATAGTAACTATATAGAACAGTCTGAGATAAAGAATGACATAACACAAATAAAGAACACATTGGCAAGAATACACAGCAGATTAGGGAAAGCTGAGGATCAAATCAGTGAATTAGAAGACAGAGTTGAAAATGTAAATCAGAGAACCAAAAAGAAAAAAAAACAATTAAAAAACAGGAGGACAGCTAAGGAAGCTGTGGGACAACATGAAATGTAACAATATTAGAAGAGCAGATGTGCCAGAAGAGGCAGAAAGGGACACAGGGATAGAGAATGTGTTTGGAGAAATAGTGGCAGGAAATATCCCTAACCTGGTAAAGGAAGAAGTCACACAAGTTCAGGAGGCACAGAGAACCCCAAATAAGAAGAACCCAAATAGATCCACTCCCAAACACATCATAATTAAAATGCCAAAAATTAAAGACAAAGAGAGACTCTTAAAGGCAACAATAAAAAAGAAATTGTTACCAAAAAAGGAGTTCCCATAAGGCTGACACCTGATTTCTCATCAGGTACTCTACAGGCCAGAAGGGAATGGCATGAAGTACTCAAGGTAATGGAAACCAAGGAACTGAAACCAGGATTACTATATCCAGCAAGGCTATCATTCAAAATAGATGGTCAAATAAAGAGCTTTCCAGACACACACAAAAAAAGCTAAAGGAGTTCATCACCACAAAGCCAGCATTACAAGAAATGCTACAATGATTGCTGTAATGAAAAAAAAGAAACACAGAGAGAAACCTAACCATACAGAATTAAAATGGCATAAATAAGCACCTATCAATAATAACCCTAAATGTAAATGGGTTAAATACTCCAATCAAAAGGCATAGGGTAACTGAATGTATATAAAATCATGACCCAACTATATGCTGTCTACAAGAGACATACCTCAAAACAAAGACACACAGAGTATGAGAGTGAAGGGATGAAAAAATTTTTCCATGCAAATGGAAAAGAAAAAGCTGGAGTTGCCCTAGCCATTTGGCTCAGTGGATAGAGCGTTGGCCTGTGGACTCAAGGGTCCCAGGTTCGATTCTGGTCAAGGGCATGTACCTTGGTTGCGGGCACATACCCAGTAGGGAGTGTGCAGGAGGCAGCTGATCGATGTTTCTCTCTCATCGATGTTTCTAACTCTCTATCCCTCTCCCTTCCTCTCTGTAAAAAATCAAATGTATATATATATATATATATATATATATATATATATATCTGGAGTAGCAATACTCATAGCCAACAAAATGGACTTTAAAATAAAGGCCATCATAAAAGACAACAAGGGTCACTACATAATTCTAAAGGGATCGATCCAAGAAGAGGATATAACCCTGGTAAACATATATGCACCCAATCTATGTGCACCTGAATATATTAAAAACAACAACAACAAAAAAAAAAAACTTCTAGAGGACTTTAACGAAGAGATCGAGAATAATACAGTGATATTAGGGGGTTTTAACATCCCTCTGTCTTCATTGGATAGATCTTTGAGACAAAAACTTAACAAGGAAACAGAGACTAGAAAGGACACACTGGATCAGATGGCTTTAATTGACATAGAGCATTTCACTCCAAAGCTGCAGAATACACATTCTTCTCAAGTGCACATGGATTATTCACAAAGATAGACTACATGTTAGGACACAAAAGAAGTCTCTACAAGTTCAAAAATATTGAAATCATATCAAGCATCTTCTCAGATCACAGTGGAATGAAATTAGAAATCAACAACAATAAAAGCACCCCAAAACATTCAAACACATAGAGTCTAAAAAGCATGTTATAAAACAATGAATGGGTTACCAATGAGATTAAGAAAGAAATCAAAAACTTCCTGGAAACAAATGAAAATGAACACACAACAACCCCAAATCTCTGGGACACAGCAAAAGCAGTCCTGAGAGGGATGTTCATAGCACTACAGGCATACCTCAAAACAAAACAAAACAAAAACAAACAACAACAACAACAACAAAAAAAAAACAGGAAAAATCAGCAACAAACTATTTAACCCTACAACTTAAATAACTATAAAAAGAATAACAAGAAAAGATCAGAGTAAGTAGAAAGAAGGAAATAATAAAGACTAGAGCAGAAACAAATAACAGATAGACTAAAAAAAAAAATCAATGAAACCAAGAGCTGGTTCTTTGAAAAGATAAACAAGGTTGATAGACTATTAGCCAGACTCATCAAGAAACAAAGAGAGAGCACACAAATAAATAAGATCAGAAACAAAAGTGGATAAGTAACCATGGACACCACAGACATACAAAGGATTGTAAGACAATACTATAAACAACTATAAGCCAACAAGGTGGACAATGTGAGTGAAATAGACAAATTCCTAGAAATATGTAATCTCCCAAAACTGAATCAGGAGGAATAAAAAAACCTGAATAGACCAATAACAACTGATGAAATAGAAGCAGTAATAAAAAATAAAAATAAAACAACAACAACAAAAACTCCCAAAAAACAAAAGCCAAGGTCCAGATGGCTCCACAGGGGAGTTTTACCAAATATTCAAAGAAGAACTAACACCTATACTACTCAAACTATTTCAGAAAATCCAAGAAGAAGGATCACTTCCAAACTCTTTTTAAGAGGCCAGAATTAGCCTAATTCCAAAACCAGACAAAGACACTACAAAGAAAGAGAATTACAGGCCAATATCCCTGATGAACATAGATGCTAAAATCTTCAACACAATATTAGCAAATCACATTCAGCAGTATATTAAAAAGATAATACACCATGACCAAGTGGTATTTATTTTAGGTATGCAAGGCTTGTACAATATCCTCAAATCAATAAATGTGATAACATCACATGAACAAATTGAAAGACAAAAATCACGTGATCATATCAATAAATGCAGAGAAAGCATTTGAGAAATATGACAAATTTTGATTAAAAAAAAAAAGCTCTCAGCAAAATGGGAATAGAGGGAGCATATCTTAACATGATAAAGGCCATATATGACAAACCTAAAGCCAACATCATACTCAATGGGCAAAAATTAAAACCATTTTCCCTAACAACAGGAACAAGACAGGGATGTCCACTTTCACCACTCCTGTTCAACATAGTACTGGAAGTGCTAGCCATAGCAATCAGACAAGAAGAAGAAATAAAAGGCATCCAAATTGGAAAAGAAGAAGTAAAACTGTCATTATTCACAGATGACATGATACTGTACATAAAAAACCCTAAAGACTCCGTAAAAAATCTACTAGACTTAATAAGTGAATTCAGCAATGTAGCAGGATATAAAATTAATACTCAGAAATCTATGGCTTTTTTATACACCAATAATGAACTCACAGAAAGAGACACTAAAAAAACAATCCCATTTACCATCGCAAAAAAAATATTAAGATACCTAGGAATAAACTTAATTTAGAAGGTAAAAGCCCTGTACTCAGAAAACTAAAGGAAATTGCAAAAAGAGATAGAGGAAGACAGTAACAAATGGAAGAATATATCCTGGTCAAGGATTGGTAGAATCAAAATCATTAAAATGCCCATACTACCCAAAGCAATCTATAGATTCAATGCAACCCCTATTAAGACAACAACAGCACATTTCACAGACCTAGAACAAACTTTTTAAAAATTCATATGGAATAAGTAAAAGACCCCAAATAGCTGCAGCAATCCTGGGAAAGAAATACAAAGTTGGAAGGATCACAATACCAGATATCAAACTATATTACCAAGCCACAGTTCGCAAAACTGCCTGGTACTGGCACAAGAACAGACAAATAGACCAAAGGGACAGAAAAGAGAACCCAGAAATCAACCCAAGCCATTATGTTCAATTAACATTTTACAAAGGAGGCAAGAGCATACACTGGAGTCAAGACAGTCTCTTCAATAAATGGTGTTGGGAAAATTGGACAGATACTTCCAAAAAAATGAAACTAGAACACCAACTCACACCATACACAAGAATAAACTCAAAATGGATAAAGGACCTAAACATAAGATGGGAAACGATAAAAATCCTAGAAGAATCCATAGGCAGCAAAATGTCAGAAATATGTCATAGCAATATCTTTACCAATACAACTCCTAGGACAATGGAAACTAAGGAGAAAATAAACAAATGGGACTGCATCAAAATAAAAAGCTTCTGCATAGCAAAAGAAATCATCAACAAAACAAAAAGAAAGCCCACTGCATGGGAGAACATATTTGCCAATGTTATCTCCAATAAGGGTTTAATCTCCAAAATTTATAGGGAACCTATACAACATAACAAAAGGAAGATAAACAATCCAATTAAAAAATGGGCAAAGGACCTAAATAGACACTTTTTGAAAGAGGATATACAGGAGGCCAAGAGACATATGAAAACATGCTCAAAGTCACTAATCTTCCGAGAGATGCAAATCAATACAACAATGAGGTACCATCTCACACCTGTCAGAATGGCTATCATCAACAAATCAACAAATGACAACTGCTGGTGAGGATGCAAAATAAAAGGAACCCTAGTGCACTGCTGGTGGAAATGCAGACTGGTGTAGCCACTGTGGAAGACAGTATGGAGTTTCCTCAAAAAATTAAAAATGGGACTCCCATTTGAACCAGTAATCCCACTTCTAGGAATATATTCCAAGAAACCAGAAATACCAATCACAAAGGATATATGCACCCCTATGTTTATAGCAGCACAATTTACCATAGCTAAGATTTGGAAACAGCCTAAGTGCCCATCAGCAGATGAGTGGATTAAAAGACTGTGGTACATCTACACAATGGAATACTACGCTGCTGTAAAAAAGAAGGAACTCTTTCCATGTGCAAAAGCCTGGATGGACCTGGAGAGCATCATCCTAGGTGAAATAAGCCAGTCACAGGAAGATAAGTAGTACATGATCTCACTCATATGTAGAATGAAATGAACAACATAAAATGATGAACAAAAATAGAGCCAGAGGGAAAAAATATTTTGGAATGTAATAGAGGTAATCCTGTTATTTAGAGTTTTGATATTTCCTACAACTTTTGTAATATTATACTATGTTAGTATAGTTTTGGTAATATTATGTTATTTAAAATCTTTTTTTCTTGGAATATTAATGTTTATTGCATATATTATTATTATATTTAAAATTGTTTTCTTGAAATATTAAAAATAAAGTATCACAATGGGTTTAAGAGGTTGAAATTGTATGCTGTTCATAGGAAAATACTGTAAAACGTGACATAAATAGAGAAAAATACAGCGATTAAAATGTACAACATACAAACACATAAAAAAAGCTGAAATGACTAAATCAATATGACAAAATAAACTTAAGAGCAAAAAATTTATTTTATAATTATAAAAGGTCATGTCAGCAAAAGACATAGCAAACACAAATATGTATATTCCAAATGTCAGAGCTTCAGAATACCAATCAGAAGTAAAATCTAACAGTTAAAGAGAAAAATTATAATTGGAAAAACCAACTAACCTCTCTAAATAATAGACTGAATTACTAGGAAAAAAATCAATGAGAAAGAAGAACTAAAATTCACCATCAACTAATTTGCCCTACTTGACATTTATAGAATTATCCACTAAACAACATAATACCCATCCTTTTGAAATGAAGTTAGAACATTCACCAACGTAGTGTATATCATGAGACAATAAACAAACATTAAGAAATTAAAAAAATAAATAAGGCATAAAGTATATCAGCAAAATGGGATAGGAAGCTCTCTACTTTTCTCTCCCCCTCCCCGCCGCCCTCAGACATACTGATTAAGCAATAATACACAGACCATCTTCATTTGTGTGAAATCCAGACACCAGCTAAGAAGCTCCTACACTCTAGGAAAATGCCAAAACAGGCACAATAAAACAATGGGGGGGAAAAGGACATATGTAATACTTTCAACAAAAAAGATTTTTTTAAAAAGCTGATAGGACAGTTTGAGACTCCCGTTTTATCAGAATCCATCATCTTGGCACAGTGCCACACTATCAGGAGAAAACTGGCAGCTTTCCTGTGGAAAGAAAGCCACGCGTGGGCTGTATTTTCAGTGTGAATGTGCTGCCTTTTTCAGGGAACTGCCCGAGGGAATTTTTTTGTCCCTGTCTGAATCTGAAAGGACCCTAGGTTGAGAGCCACTGACAACAAAGATGGCAATTTGTACTAGCATGCATGCACACACCCATAGCTCTTCCACACATTTCAACACAGAGAGAGTTAGCGAAAAATCCCAAATTCTGCATCTCCCTGGCTAACGAACACATTGAACCATACATTCATGCTCCAACTTTTCCAAAGAGCTGCCCTGGGAACTGGCTTCCATCTCACCTGTCTCAGAGTGTTGATGGGCTGACATATTCTATCTAATAAAGGGAGAATATGCTAATTGATCCTCACGTTGTCGCAAAGATAGTGGCACCTACAGACAATAAGGAGGGAATATGCTAATTGACTGCCCTGCCCTCAAAGATGGCAGCGCCCACAGCCAATAAGGAGGGAATATGCTAATTAACTGCCACACCCTCAAAGATGGCTGCCCCAACAGCCACAAGATGGCGGCACCCAGTCCCCTCAGACCTGCCAGGGTGGCAGGCATAAGGCAAGGCCTTGCCGTGTACCTGCTTCCAGAGTCCCCCAGTCCCCTCAGTCCCCCAGCCACCCAGGGCAGGCCCGAGGTGCAGGCAAGCCTTAGATGGCGGCTGCCCAGCCACCCAGGGCTGCCCGAGGCTTTCGCTGCCAGCAGTGGCAGTAGCAGAGGTGTGATGGGGGTGGCACCTTCCTCTGATTGCCGGGTCGCCTTATGCCCCTGAGGGCTCCTGGACTGTGAGAGGGGGCAGGCCGGGCTGAGGGACCACCCCCTCTGGTCCATGAATTTTCATGCACTGGGCCTCTAGTACTAGTATAAGATGCCCAGGATTGCTGAGAATAGAAGTAAAGGGTTAGACTAGTACACAATCACCTGTGACAGCCCCCTTCCCCTCCACAGTGCAGCACAATGGGGAAGACTCCCGTTCCTTGGTTTATCCTTGTGGCGAGAAAGACAAGACTTAAATGTACATCCAACATTCAGACTTTTGGGGGAGCTGCTTACAAGAGGGGTTGGATAATATTGAGAATAATGATGATGGTTTGGACTGTCATATAAATACTCACTATCCTCCCTACTCTCAGCTCAACACAGATGAGCAGGAAAAATACTTCAAATATCGTCTTCTTTCTAGAGAGGTAAAGAAGAGGAACACACATCATACATTCCAAGGAAGCGGCTCCTAGTTCACCTGGGACGGAGTGCCGGTGAGACTCTGCATGCTCTATGTCTGAGGGCTGCCAAGGTCAAAGATGAAGACTTGGACTAATATGTTCTTATCTTCTGGAGCCTTCCTCCCATCTCAACCCAATACAATCAAGAAGACTTTCAGTCCAGGGCTCTTTTCTAGGAAGAAGAAAGAAAAGCCAGAAACATAAATCCAACATTCAGAATTTTTGAATGGCTGCTTGGGGACTTATTTCTCTCTCACTTGTCTCAGAACACAGATCAGATGGGACACAGCATATTCTAGATGCCTGGGCAGTTGGACATCCCCTGAGGGGTCCTGGATTGGAGAGCATGCAGGCCGGGCTGAGGAACTCCTTGTGCACGAATTTTGTGCACAGGGCCTCTAGTCCTATATAGTAAAAGCCTAATATGCAAATTGACCAAACGATGGAAAAACCAGTCACTATGATGCGCATTGACCACCAGGGGACAGATGTTCAACACAGGTGCTGCCCCCAGCTTGCAGGCCCCAGGCTGCTGGTAGCCCCACAGAGGGAGATGGCTGGTGGTGGTTGTGTGGGAAGGGGTGGGACCAGCAAGCGGGCAGTGCCAGGCTGGCCAAGGCAGGTGCCCCCCTCGGACTGCCCCACTTGTTGCCCCACAGATTGGCCCTGATCGCCAGCCAGGTGTAGTGACCCTACCCGTGCACTGGGCCTCTAGTCAGTAAATAAGAAACCAATCAAAGCATCCTATATAATAAAAGCCTAATATTCTAAGTGCCCGATCATCCAGTAGGCTGTTCAACCAATCAAAGTGTAATATGCTAATGATATGCTAAGGTCATTCAACCGCTCCCTATGATGTGTACTGACCACCAGAGGGCAGATGCTCCAACTGGTAGGTTAGCTTGCTGCTGGGGTTCAGCTGATCAGGACTGAGCAAGAGAGGCCGGACATGCCCTGGAGTCCTCCTGTGATCCCTCCCCAGCTGACCAACTTCCCATGTCCCACTGCACTCTCTTTCAATATGACTCCTTGGGGGATGTCGGAGAGCAGGTTTCAGCCCAATCCTGCAGGCCAGGCTGAGGGACTCCACTGGTGCATGAATACATGCACCGGTCCTCTAGTGTAACTATAAAAAATCAATGAAATTAAAAAGGATGAAAGAACTACATGATAGAAATAAAAGAGCAAATCACAATAGTAAGTCCTTCCATATCAATAATTACTTTAAATTTAAATAAATTAAACTCTCCAATCAAAAAACATACAATAGCTGAATGGATTTTAAAAATGAGTACCCTCGTCGAGAAGAGGACCAGTAATTTAAGGACACCCTTAGACTAACACTGAATGGGGTAAAAATGATATTCCATATAAATAGCAACCAACAGTGCAGAATGGCTATAATAATATCAGACAAAATTGACTTAGAGCAAAAAACTAACACAAAAAACAAAGAATGTTAATTATATAAGAAAAAGGTCAACTGACTAGAAAGTTATATCAATTTTAAGTATATATGCATCCAACTTCAGGGTCCCTAGAAATATGAAATAAACATTGTAAGAATTGAAGTGAGACAGAAGTACAATAATAACAAGAGACTTTAATATTTTATTTTCAATAACAGATAGAACACAGAGACAGAAAATAAATAAGGAAACAGAGAAATTCAAGAACACTATAGACCAAATAATCCTAATGAGTATAGACAGAACACTCAACCACAGCAAAATTCACATTTTTCTCAAGTGCACAGAGAACATTTTGATGGATGGATTATTTGCAGATTAAAAAAAAAAAAAAGAGTCTTAACAAATTTTAGAAGATGGAAATTCTACTAGGCAACTCTTCCAACTGCAATAGTATGGAACTAGAAATCAATAGCAGAACAAAACTTTTAAAATTCACAAATGTGTATAAATGAATTCGGTCTTAACCAATTGATCAAGGAAAAAAAAATGGAAAATTAGAAAATATCTTGAGAGAAATAAAAAGGGAAACACAACATACCAAACTTATAGAATGCTGCTCAAGGGGGAACTTTATAGCAACAATGACTACATTTTTAAAAAATCGCAAATAAACAGTCTTATTTTATATTTTAAGAAACTATAAAAAGAAATACAAACTAAGACCAAAGGACACAACAAGGATCAGACCAAAAATACATAAAATAGAGATCAGAAAAACAATTTTAAAAAATAAACAGAATTGTTTTTTTTTTTATATTTCTGAAAAAAATTAACAAAAATTTAGCTAGACTAGGGAACAAGAGAGAAGACTCAAATAAATAAAATAATAAGTAAAATAGTAGGCATTAAAAGGTGTTTTGATCCAAGATGGTAGTGGAATAGCTGGATGTTATCTCACCTCCTCCCAGGACCAAACTGGAATTACAACTCAATTCTAAAGCAATCAACCTGAATAACCAACTGAAGACTAGCTGAATAGAAATCTTATAACCCAAGATTTATAGAAGAAGCCACATGGAGACCACGATGTGAAAAGGGCTGGCCCTGCTCCCATGGTGACTGAGAATCCAGAGGAATGCTAGTATCTCAGCTGCAAATGTTTCCCTTGAGGTGTGAGTGGTCTCAAACTCATGCCAAGCTCCACAGCCCAGAGCACCAGAGCTGGGAAGAAGCACCCATATAATATCTGGCAGTGAAAATCAATGGGGATTCTGTTCACCAGAAAGAGACAGGAGTCTGCTAGAGATCCAGGCACACTCCTAAAGGGCCAACACACACAATCTGTTTTGGAGCCATTCACCCTGGGTTCCCTTGGAGGGAGGGCAGTACACACTGAACAGGAGTCAGCTGCCTCAGCCTAAGGTATAGAGGGCCCCATAGACTCAGGGGGTGTGAGTTACTTGCTGGGACTGATCAGCAAACCCTGAGCAATGGATGAATGGATTACTCAGACACACATTTCTGTGAAAGAGAGGACTAAGGGACTGCTTGGCTATAGCAACCAATCAGCCCTGTTTGCCTGCCTCCTTAGGCTTTTATTGTAACATCGCTTAAACCAGTGGTTCTCAAACTTCCTAATGCCGCGACCCTTTAATACAGTTCCTCATGTTGTGGTGACCCCCAACCATAAAATGATTTTCGTTACTACTTCATAACTTTAATTTTGCTACTGTTATGAATCATAATGTAAATATCTGATATGCAGGATGTATTTTCATTGTTACAAATTGAACATAATTAAAGCATAGTGATTAATCACAAAAATAATATGTAATTATATATGTGTTTTCCTATGGTCTTAGGCGACCCCTGTGAAGGGTCATTTGACCCCCAAAGGGTTCGCGACCCACAGGTTAAGAACCGCTGGCTTAAACTAAAATTAACCTCTAGGTGCAATCAGCAGGGTAAGTATTCTTGAGAAAGCACATGCTTCTACAAGGTTGTGTCTAAAGACTAAACATAGAGTTTCCAGCAAAACACCCGGGGGCTCAGACTTGTTTGGAAAATCAAGGCAGAGGCTGCTGCTTTTGGCAATGTTCCCCTAGAGGCCCTCAACCTTTTGGGAAATCCTCTTTACAGACTTTCCAACCAAGTCCTGTGCTTCCTCACATCTCCCCACTTTTTGTTTTTTTTGGCTGCAGAAAACAGAGGGGGGTAGTGAACTTTCTACTTTGGAATGTTGGGTTCCACAAAGCAGTTCACTACTTGAGTTCTGATTTTGTAGACTATAAGAAAAATAAAGAGAATTACAATGACAGCAATGGTTAGTCTGATCATGTACCAATCGATTCTAGGAAACCATGTGGTGGGGTCTATCTACTCCAAACGCTTCTGTACCATATCGCAAGCAGTAGTCTGTTTTTCATGTTCATTGACAGCAAGTAAGGACTCTTTAGTTTGCCTTTGCAAAATGTTTACTTCTTTAGTAAGGTTATCATGAAAGACTTCCCATAGATGATTATTAACATCAATCCACTGATGATGACTACTGTTCCATTTTAAAGGGGTGACACCTGTGTGATTATGCTGCCAATCACAATTAAGCACTTGCCTGTATGCTATAGTGCCTTGTCTTCCCCCCAGATATTCAATGGCTGCCTCTATTGCCTGTAGTCTAGCTAATATTTTTTAATCTATGTGCTGTTGTATACTGAATTCCCTAGTTACATTATAGGCCATATTGTCTAGAAATGTGGTAGTTTGCACAGACTCAGAAAGGGCTGATGCTGGCAGTAGTAAGAATAACAACAGCCGAAATGATGGCTGCAATGAGCATTCCCAAAAATCTTTTGAGCCATAATTGGCTCAATGCTCTTTCTAAGACTTTGATAGCTGATGAGCCTTGCCATTTCTTGGTGAGATTAACAGGTTTTAGGATTTCTGCTGGTCTCCTCAGCACCATAATAGTGCTAATGTTCAATGAAGTAATATTCTGGGTGGTAATACAGGATGCAAAATAAGCTCCCTTTCCAGCCTGTACTAGAAAAGATGAACTATGGTTTATTAGTAGATTGGGGCCCATAACAAAGACATGGGGGTGAGAGGTGTAAGTCAGGCTATTGTCAGGAAGATTATTAGTAAAGGTTATACTATAGTGGCCAGAGGAGTTCTGGTAATTACTGTGCCACAATTTCAAAGGGCTGAAAACATGGCCTAATCTCCATAAAGTTTCCTGAACTGGCAAGCCTAGTACTTGAGGTCATGGGGAACTCATCCTTCCCTCAGTCCAAACCTCAGGCATGCCTGCATAACCAATGTAACTAGTCTTAGACACACGGTGTATCAGAATGTCTGTGGTTGTCTTGCAAATGACCATGTGGGCTCCAATATATAACCTGTTGACCCCTAGGACCATCAAATGGGCATGATTTCCTTGACAAAATTCCCAATGGAATGCCTCAGCAGATGGGTCCCGCTGCTTATTTTGCTTACACGGAAGTATGGGAGGCACCATAGCATTAGTTAGATTGCCACAGGCCAGATTGCCTGCTGAGAGAAATATATAATTTACCAAATTGCTTTTAAAATGCTTCTTTATATCTGCAAAACAAAAAGTTTAAGAATTAGCAGTACTTTCAACAAAAGTTACAAAAACTATATATTTATTTTTTATTTATTCAGTTCTATAATAAAATTTTTGTTTCTTCTGATTTTTCTTTCTAGTATTTCTATAAATTCAGATTCTTAATAGAGTAATGCAAATGACATGGAATCGTGTCCTGTGTGTAAAACACAACATTACAGAATAACAATTAGAGCTATAAATGAAAGCATATATAGTTATTATTATTTGACAAAGCTTCCCATGTACCTTAAGTGGAAAATTTTCCTTCAAGAGAGAGAAAGTAAACACTTAGACGTTCTAGAGCCTATTGGAATGATCTAAAGCCAATTCTAGGTCAAGAAAACCTTTCTTAAAATTCAAACCCTGGGAAAGCAGTCAAATACATAAGACTAAAAGATTATGTATTATTATTATTACTAAACAGTATTAAGTAATTTATTCATTTAAAGTAATCACGTTCCTGATTATATAACATATTGCTTCTTAGGAAAATACAGGAAAACCTTTTTTCCCCTTTACTTTTAAAAATAGGCTTATTTTTCCAATGGAAAACATACCCATATTCTTAAGAAGAATAACAGAGATAATATGACCTTGACAACTCTCAGGAGGCTGGAGAAAGGTGGGTGCTTGTTCCCAGGACTGCAGTAACTCCTGGGCCTCTAACAGCTTTAGTGTAAAAGTACTATTATTTTTTTATAAGGATTTTGTGCCCCTCCTACCCCTACCCCGCTGCTGCTGCTTCTGCAGACTATTTAAGGGTACTTCTGCAGCTCCAGCCTTCTAGGATATATACTTGGGGAATTTAAATAATTATTTTCCATATTTTGAGTAGACTAATAATATATAATTTTGTATATAAGAAAGGATCTTAAAAACAGAAACAAACAAACAAACAAAAAAACCCTACAATAAATGAGTGAGTACTCACAAAAGGACTGGGACATCCGCCTTACAATTTTATGTTATACTAACCCAGTATAGCAAATGGGTTCTGAGTGGCATGAAGTCCAGACAGAGGAGACCGAGGATTCCCTATATTCATAAAATGGTGAAGTGCAAATTAAATCCCCAAAAGATAAGAAAGGAAGTAAAGAACATCAATCAATAACCAAGTTACATGATAGACAGACAAGAACTTCTACTAACTAAGAGTTTCTAGTGGCTGAATGTCTTGAGAGGGAGAGGAGGAAAGGTCCTCAAGATTAAGAATTCTTGGCAGCTGCTGGAAAGTTCCTGCAGTCCCTGCTACATGTTCTGCCTGCTACAAGTAGCTGGGGCCCCTAGCAAAGTAAAATATTCCCCTTCTTTAATCAAATCAAACCAAACAACAAAGACACAAAACTCTATGTATAATATTTATAGGCGTGCACAACTTACAGACAAGACTTAATAAACTAGAGTCCTTTCCATGGATCTTTCAGAAGATGTCTTATAGTGCCCTGGAATTGCAGCCAGAATGCGGCCCAGAGGGATCCCAGGTGGGGTGGCCAGTGAACACCCACAAACAGCCTGTTGTTCACAGATCTCATCATATTCTGCTCTCCATAATAAATGTTGACTGGCATCCAGAGTTGTTTTGGCCAAAATTTGCCTGTCCCAAGGAGTCATGTGATAGTTTTCAGACAAGGCAGTAAGAAGTCCTTTTGTAAATGGACTGTTAGCCCCATTTTCTCTAACACTTTTCCTTATTTCTTTAAAGGCATTAAAAGAGAGTGGCTCATTAATTCTATTACCTTGTTGATCTTGCATAACTGGGTAAGCCAAAAAGCTCTCCTTCTAACATTGCCTGCCTGACACAGGATTCCATAATCGAGGATCTAGTTGGTGGGCTCTCCCACACCGGAGACAAAGGATCAGGACATATTTCCTCCAGCCGTGGGGCTTTAGGTATTACAGGCTCTACAGGCTCTGCCTCAGGTGGAGGGGGTGGTGGTAAATTCTCCTGTCACTCTGTAGGCTTTTGATCCTCTATATGAAGTGTATATTGCAGGCATAGTGCAGCTTGAACAAGAACCCACATCCTATATAATAAAAGTCTAATATGCTAAGTGTCCAACTGTTCATTCAATCATTTGACCAGTCGCTATGATGCGCACTGACCACAAGGGGGCAGACACTCTTATTGGTAGGTTAACTTGCTGCTAGGGCTCGGCAGATCGGGACTGGTCAAGACAGGCTGGACACGCCCTGGATCCCACCCATTATCTCACCCCGGCCTCTAAAATATTTCTTCTAATGCCAAAACCGGTTTGGCTCAGTGGATAGAATGTCGGCCTGTGGGCTGGAAGGTCCCAGGTTTGATTCCGGTCAAGGGCATGTACCTGGGTTGGGGGCACATCCCAGTGGGGGATGTGCAGGAGGTGGCTGATTGATGTTTCTCTCTCATCGATGTTTCTGACTCTCTATCTCTCTCCCTTCCTCTCTGTAAAAAATCAATAAAATATATTTTTTAAAAAATAAAATATTTCTTCTATTTAATTTCCTTTCAATGTGCACAAATCTGTGCATCACACCTCTAGTAGTTAATGATGATAAGGGCACTTGTTTTCCCTGGGCCTGATTTCTGTTTAAATTCCTGCCCACTTGTTCCCATAGATTTAAGGTCTAGCATTCCAGAATCAAGGATTATAAATTATAACAGTTTGTAATAAACTTTTTTGTTGATCTTCTGTACCAGAAGCATTACCTGCTTTTAATAACAGTTTAAGCTCTGTGATATATTGCTGCTATTCTCTGGACAACAGTTGTCCCATTATGAAACCTTAGCTGAGAAACAATTCCCTCGAACTTGGAAATCTCAAGCAGCCTCCAATGACTTACTGTGCAGTTACTTTCATTTTCTTCCTCTTCGTTTTCAAGGGTTCTATCATGTTTCATTGCATTCCTGGATCCTCACACAGGGCACCACTTTCCAGGACTGACCAGCAAACCCTGAGCGATGGATGAATGGATTACTTTGACACACATTTCTGTGAAAGAGAGGGCTAAGGGACTGCTTGGCTATAGCAACCAAAAAGCTCCATTTACTTACCTCCTTAGGCTTTTATTGTAACAACAGCTTGAACTAAAATTAACCTCTAGATACAATCAGCAGGGTAAGTATCCTTGAGAAAGCACATGCTTCTACAAGGTTGAGTCTAAAGACTAAACATAGAGATTCCAGTAAAACACCCGGAGGCTCAGACTTGTTTGGAAAAGTCAAGGCAGGGGTTGTCACCTTCAGCAAAGGTCCCCACAGAGGTCCCCAAACTTTTGGAAAATCCTTACAGACTTTCCAGCCAAGTCCTATGTATCCCCACAGTGACTGAGTTGTGTGGTTCTGGGATAGGGGCCATTCCCCCAAACTTCCTGTAAGTCTGACTGACACCACCCATTTGTGGGAGATCCACTAGCCCCACTCTCTGGATTCCCAAGGGCCTCTCCCTACCGACCTCTGGCAGCCAGCCCTACAGAGGTATGGCTTAATAAAGGGTGGGCAAACTTTTTGACTCTAGGGCCACAATGGGTTCTTAAACTGGACCGGAGGGCCGGAACAAAAGCATGGATGGAGTGTTTGTGTGAACTAATATAAATTAAAAGTAAACATCATTACATAAAAGGGTACGGTCTTTTTCTTTTTTAGTTTTATTCATTTCAAATGGGCCGGATCCGGCCCATAGGCCATAGATTGCCCACGGCTGGCTTAACTAGAGGTCTTGGCAGAATTCAGGAGAGATTGAGTTGTGTGCCTGTATGATGGTGGCCGTTTTCCCCTCACACAGCAGATCAGTACAGAACCCTTCCTGCACACAACCAAATCTTGGCATATTTGGGCCTGAATAAACTCTTCTGGCCTTATCCTGAAACTCCCTGAAATCCTACCCCACCAGAAAAGTATGTGGGCACCTGGTGGGTGGCAACTAAACATGGTGTACCCTAAGACTTTTTTTGAGTGGACTCAGAAAAGCACTGGCACTGAGTTTGAACCTGTATTAACATACTGAACACCACTTGCTCCTACCTGGTGACTCACTGAGAACCTACCTCTTGCAACTATAGTAACACCATAGGCTTTTTCAGTGACAGAGCCTAACAGGCAGCTGATAGGCAGAGATGAACAAAGGGAACTTTCAGGGTTCCTGAGGTATTTACTGACCTGCCCCGCAGCGTGGTGTTGGTAAAAGCCACCTTTTGTCCTCAGCTTGGTTCTCTCCATGCACACCCAGAAAGCACAGAGCTACAATCAGTGGATCACTCTGTAGCTCCAAACAGGTTTCCCAGAGACAGTTAAAGACAACATCTGACATTGACTTGCACCAGGGTCCACCCCAAGAGATTCCAGAATCAGCAAACTCAGTGAAGAGATTCAGACAACTTCAGAGCATGATCAAATCAGTTTCACAAATGGCACATACAAAGAAAGGTCTTGGTAGGCATAAGACCCCGCTAAGGCAAATTTGCTTTGTATGGTCAGCACCTGCACAGCAGCTAAAAACCTGTGGTCAGGTAAATTCTCAACAGTCAGCCTGCCTGAGGGTTGACCCCACATACAAATGGACCAATAGCAATCAAGGCTTAATTATAAAAGGAGGGCCCACATAACTCACACAAAAGATATTTCTGGAGCACTCAGCTCAGGAGATCAAGGAGACTGCAGAACAGAGTCTCACAATACACCTACTACATAAGAACATGCTATCAAGACTGGGAGACATAGCAGATCTACCTAAAACACAAAAACAAACACAATAGGCAGACAAAATAAGAAGTAATAAATATATGCTCCAAATGATAGAACGGAAAAGTCTCCAGAAAAAAGAGCTAAATGAAATGAAGTCAAGAAATTTACCAGACGTAGAGTTCAAAAGAATGGTTTTCAAGATGCTCAAGGAACTTAGTGAGAACTTCAACAGCATGAAAAAGGACATAGAAACCATAAAAGAACAAGTCAGATATGAAGAATACAAAAACGGAAAGGAATACACTAGAAATAATAAACAGTAGGTAATATGAAGCAGACGATTGAATCAGTTATTTGGAATATAAGGTAGAAAACAAACGAACAAAGAACTCAGAGCATCAATAAATAAAGAATTTTAAAAAATGAGGATAGTTTTAAAAAAATTGGTCAACATGAACTGTAACAACATATGCATCATAGGGTTACCAGAAAAAGGAAAGAGAAATAAATAAATTGAGAACCTATGTGAAGAAATAATGACTGAAAAATGTCCTAAGCTGATGAAGGAAAAAGACAAGCAATTCCAGGAAGCACAGAAAGTCGTAAACAAGACGAATCCAAAAGGTTCACAACAAGACACATCATAATGAAAATGACAACGGTTAAAGACAGAATCTTAAAAGAAGAAAAATATAGACAGTTATTTACCTGCAAGGGAGCTTCAATAAGACTGTCAGCTGATTTCCGAACAGAAATATTGCAGGCCACAAGAGACTGGCATAAAATGTTGAAACTGATGAAAAGCAATTACTTACATCTAAGACTAGTTTACAGAGCAAGGCCATCATTTAATATTAAAGGAGAAATAAAGAGAATTCCAGAGAAGAAAAGTCAAAGGAATTCATTACCAGTAAACCAATATTACAAGAAGTTTTAAAGGGTCTTCTTTAAGATGAAGAAAGGGGAAAAAAGAGGAACCTAGCTATAAAGAATAAAATGGCAATAAATATGTACCTATCAATAATCAATTTATATGCAAACTAGAGGCCCGGTGCATGAATTCGTGTGCAGGTGGGGTCCCTCTGGGTGGCCTGGAGGGATTGGGCCAAAACCCACAGTTCAACACCTTCTGCAGCTCCTACCTGCCGCTCCTGCTCATCCCAGCCCCACTGTGCCTGCCACAGGCTCATACCCAGTCAGTCCTGATCAGGAGAGGCAAGCACTGCTGCAGCAGCACTCGCCAGCCATGAGCAATGCATCTGGCACCCTCCCAAAGGATGTGGCCTGTGGAATTGGACTGAAACCCACTCTCCAATATCCCCCAAGGGGTCCCAGATAGAGAGAGGACACAGGCCAAGCTGAGGGACCCCAGTGGTGCACGATCAGTCTAGGGAGGGACCACAGGAGGGTTCCTGGTGTTTCCAGCCCAACTTGCTCAGTCCCGATCAACCAGACCCCAGAAGCAAGCTCAAATACCAGTCAGAGCATCTTCCCCCTGGTGGTCAGTGCATGTCATAGTGAGCGGTTGAGCAGCCCTAGCATATCATTAGCATATTATGCTTTGATTGGTTGTTTGGTTGTTCTGTCATTTGGTCTATTTGCATATTACCCTTTTATTATATAGGATGATTTAAATCAGGAGTCCTCAAACTACAGCCTGCAGGCCACATGCAAATAGAAATATTGTATTTGTTCCCATTTTGTTTTTTACTTCAAAATAAGATATGTGCAGTGTGCATAGGAATTTGTTCATAGCTTTTTTTTAAACTATAGTCCGGCCCTCCAACAGTCTGAGGGAGAGTGAACTGGCCCCCTGTTTAAAAAGTTTGAGGACCCCTGACTTAAATGTTCCAATTAAAAGACATAGGATAAATGAATAGATAAAAAGAGACCTATATATATTCTGTACACAAGAGACCCATTTAAGAACCAAAGACACACACAGACTAAACCTAAAGGGATGAAAAAAGAATATTCCATGCAAAGGGAAATAAAGATAAAAAGTTGGGTAGCAATATTTAAGTCAGACAATATAAGCTTTAAAACAAAAGCTATAAAAAGAGACAAAGAAAGGACACTGCTTAATGATAAATTGATCAATCCTACAAGAGGATATCACCCTTGTAAACATTTATGCATCCAACATAGGAGCACCTAATTATATAACGCAACTCTTGATGGACATCAATGGAGGAATTAAGAATAATACAATGATAGTAGGGGATTTAAACACCCATTTCACATCAATGGATAGATCTTCCTGACAGAAGATCAACAAGGAAAGAGTGGCCTTATATGACACACTAGGTCAGAATGATTCAATTGAAATTTTCAGAGCTTTTCACATCAAGGCAGCAGAATATGCATTCTTTTCACATGCACATGGAGCATTTTCTAGGACAGACCACATATTAAAACACAAAACAAGTCTCAATAAATTTAAGAAGACTGAAATATCAAGCATCTTCTCTGAACATAATGGTATAAAACTAGAAATCAATTAAAAAAAAAAAACACTGAAGAACACACAAACACATGGAGGCTAAATAACATGATATTAAACAATGAATGGGTTAACAATGATATAGGGATAAATCAACAGATACCTTGAAATATATGAAAATAATAACATGAAAACCTCAAATCTATTGGACACAGTGAAAGCAACCCTAAGAGGGAAACTCACAGTATTACAGAACTATCACAAGAAATAAGAAAAGTCTCAATCTAACCTTACACTTAAAGGAACTAGAAAAAAACAAAAATACACACAGCTCAAAGTATGTATAAAAATGGAGATAATAAAGATCAGAGCATAAATAAATGAAATAGGGTCTAATAAATCAATTCAAAGAAACACTGAAACCCAGAGCTGGTTCTTTGGAAACATAAAAAGATTGATAAAACTTTAACCAGACTCATCAAGAAAAATAAAAAAAAAACAGAGGACACAAATTTAAAACAAAGTCAGGAATGAAAAAGGAGAAATAACACCACAGAAATACAAAGGATTATACAAAAATATTACAAACTATTTGCAAACAAGTTGGACAATCTGGATGAAAGAGATAAATTCTTAGAAACATAAAATTTCCTAAAACATAATCAAGAAAAAAAATCTGAATTGATTGATTAAAATTAGTGAAATTGAATCAGTAATTAAACAACTTTCAATAGACAAAGGCCCTGGACCAGATCGCTTCACAGGTGAATTTTACCAAGCATCCAATGAGGCACTGTCACCTTTTTTTTTTTTCCTCAAAAGATTTGAATAGACAAGAAAAGAAAAGAAGACTCCCAGGCTTATTTTACATGGGCAGCATTATCCTGTTTCCAAAATTAGGTGAGTCCAAAAAAATTAAGAACATTACAGGCCAATATCCCTGATGAATATAGATGCAAAAATTTTCAACCAAATGTTAGCAAACCGAATTTAGTAATACATTAAAAAGGTCATACATAATGATCAAGTGGGATTGATTCCTGCAATTTAAGGTTGGTACGATACTTGAAAATCAACTAATATGATACACTACACCAGTGATGGCGACCCTATGACACGCGTGTCAGAGGTGGCAAGCAAACTCATTTTTTTGGTTGATTTTTTGTTGTTAAATGGCATTTAAATATATAAAATAAATACCAAAAATATAAGTCTTTGTTTTACTATGGTTGCAAATATCAAAAAATTTCTATATGTGACACGGCACCAGAATTAAGTTAGGGTTTTTCAAAATGCTGACACGCCGAGCTCAAAAGGTTCTCCATCACTGCACTACAGAAACAAAATGAAGAGTAAAAATCATATGATCATATCAATAGATGCAGAAAAATCTTCTGACAAAATCCAGTATGCATTCATGATAAAACGTCTCATAAAGCATGAGTAGAAGGAAAAGTTCTCAACATAATAAAGATCATATGTGACAAACACACACGTAGCATCATACGCAATGGTGAAAAGTAAAAGTATTTCCTTTATGATGAAGAACAAGAAAAAAGGTCCACTTTCAACACTCTTATTCAACCTGGTACTGGAAGTCCTAGTTACAACAGACAGACAAGTGGAATCCAAATTGGAAAGGAAGAAGTAAAAATATCATTATTTGCTGATGACACGATACAGTATATAGAAAACCTTAAAGATTATACTAAAATTATCAGAATAATAAATGAATTCAGTAAAGTGGCAGGATACAAAATAAATATTCAGAAGCTGCTTGCATTTTTATACGCCAATAATGAACTATCAGAAATGGAAATTTAGAAAACAAACCCATTTACAGTTGCATCAAAAAACAAGCCCAGTAATAAATTTAACCATGGAGGTAAAATATCTGAAGTCAGAAAATGATGAGACACTGAAGCAAGAAATTGAATATACAAGTTAATGGAAGCATATACCATGGTCATGAATAGAAAGAATTAATATTGCTAAAATGCCTATGCTACTCAAAACAATCTATCAACTCAATGCAATTCCTATAAAAATACCAATGGCATAGTTCACAACACTAGAATAAATAATGTAATAATTATCATGAAACCACAAAAGACCCCCTAATAGCAGCAGCAATTTTGAGAAAGAAGAACAAAGTTGAAGTAACCACATTACCTAGTATCAAAATATACTACAAGGCCATAGTAAACAAAACAGCTTACTGCTGAATAAAAGCAGACATATAGGTCAACGGAAGAGAATAAAGGCCACAGAAGCACACCCATGCCTTTATGTTCAATTACTATTTGATAAACAAGGCAAGAACATACAATGGCATAAAGACAGTCTATTCAGCAATAATCCCACTTCCGGGTATTTATGCAAAAGAAATCAAGGAAAGATCTCAAAGAGACATTTACATGTTTATTATAGCATTATTCACAAAAACCAAGATGTGGAAACAACCTCATGGATAAATGGAAAAAGAAAATATGGCATAAGTGTAAAGTAATGTAAGCATAGGGTAAACCGATAGTTGTCTAGTTTCATTATTTTTTTCATGTGACTGACAAATTTTTTAACATTATTTATTGAAGAGACTGTCTTTTCCCCCATAGTGTATTCTTGCTTCCTTTGTAATAAATGTTAAACAATTTAAGTGAATTTATTGGGGTTACATTGGTCAATAAAATTATATAGGTTTCCAGTATACAATTCTACAATATCTTCACATCGTATTATGCTCACACATCCAAAGTCTATTCTCCTTCCATCTCCATTTATCCCTGATTGTTTACCCTCTTCCACCTGTTCTCACCACACCCCCTGCCCTCTGATAATCACCATTCTGTTGTTTGTGTCTGAGGTTTTTTTTTTGCCTAATCCCTTTGTGTATTTCACCCAGTCTCCTACTCACCCTTTCCTCTGCCAGCTGTCAGTCTGTTTCTAATTTGTTCATTGTGTTCATTAGATTCCACATGTAAGCGAGATCCTATGGTATTTGTCTTTCTCTGACTGGCTTGTTTCGCTTAGCGTAATAGCCTCTTGGTCCATCCATGCTGTTGCAAAGGTAACATTTACTTTTTTTATGTCTGAGTAGTAGTCCCTTGTGTAATTGTACCACAGCTTTTTTTTATTGATGGGCACTTGGACTTCTCCCAATTCTTGACAATAAATTAATTGATCATATATGTATGGGTCTATTTTTGGGTCCCCTATTCTACTTCATGCATCTATATGGTTTAAAATCAGCAAGTTTAATGCCTCCAGATCTTTTTTTTTTCTTTCTCAAGATTGCCTTGGCTATTAGGAATATTTTGTGGCTCCATAGAAAAATTTGGAATAATTTTTTTATTTCTGTAAAAATAATGCCATTAGAATTTTACTAAGAATTACATTGAATCTGTATGTGTCACTAGGTAGTCTAAACATTTTGATAATATTAATTTTTCTAATTTGCTAGCATGGAATATTTATTTATTTATTTGTGTTTTCTTCAATTTCTTTCATTAATACCATATTGGTTTCATTGTTTGGGTGATTTACCTCCTTGGTTAAATTTATTTCTAAGTTTTATTCTTATTTCTCGGTGTCTTATCCTAATTATAAATTGGATTATTTTCTTAATTTTTCTTTCTGATGTTTGGTGTTAATGTGTTTTCACTAGTGAGTATGAATTTTATCCATATCATCTAGGTTGTACAATTTGTTGGTGCATCATTTTTCATAGTTTCCTCTTAAATTCCTTTGTATTTCTGTGATATCAGTTCATGCAACTGGGCTATTAAAGCCACCTACTACTGAATTGCTGCCTATTTCTTATTTTAGTTTTTTTTAAATATTTGAATTATATATTTAGGGTTTCCTTTGTTGGGTGCATAAATATTTACAAATGGTGCATGTTCTTGTTGAATTGGCACCTTTATCATTATGTAATGCCTTTGATTGTCCTGTTGTACAGGCTTTGCTTAAGGTCTATTTGTCTCTTATAAGCATAGTTAGCCCAGATTTCTTTTGGCTTCCATTTGCAGGAAACATAACTTCATTCCCTTCATTTTGTGTCTGTGCATATCTTTACATTTGAAGTGATTATCTTACCGGTATAGGCAGCACATAGATGGGTCTTGTTTATTTTTCAATTCATTTAGCCATTCTATGCCATTTGATTGGAGAATTTAGTCTATTTATATTTAAAGTAATTATTGAGCCTGGCTGCAGTGACTCAGTGGTTGAGCATTGATCTATGAACCAGGAGGTCACAGTTCGATTCCCAATCAAGGCACATGCCCAGGTTGTGGGCTTGATCCCCAGTAAGGGGCATGCAGGAGGAAGCTGATAGATATTTCTCTCTCATCATGGATGTTTCTATCCCTTTCTCCCACTCCCTTCCTCTGTGAAATCAATAAAAATATATTTTTTAAAAATAAAGTATTTATTGATAGGTAAGGACTTAGTAATGTTATCTTATAGTTTTCTGGCTATTTTATAGTTCCTTTGTTGTTCCCTGTTTTACTTTGTGAATTAATAATTTTCTGTACAACATGCATCTGTTTATTTTTTGTGTATCTGCAGTTTTTGGATGAAATGTTTTGTAAATATCTGTTAAACTCATCTTGCTGAATTTGTTGCTTAAGACCAAGGTCTCCTTATTGATTTTTCTGTCTGGATGATCAATGCATTTATATTAAAGTTCCCCTACTACTATTGTATTTCTATCAATTTCTCCATTTATGTCTGTTAATACTTGCTTAATATTTTTAGGTGCCCCTATGTTGAGAAGGTAAATATTTGTGACAATTATGTTCTCTTCTTGGATTAACCCCTTTGTTGTAATGTGACTGGAGGCCTGATGTATGAAATTCATGCAACAGTAGGCCTTCCTTCCCCCTGCTGCTGGCACAAGCTTCCCTCTGGCACCTGGGACCCGGGCTTCCCTCACAGCTCCAGCTACATCTGAAAGGTTGTCCAGAATGATGTCTGGTCTAATTAGCATATTATACTTTTATTATTATAGACTAGAGGCCCGGTGCACAAACATTTGTGCACTCGGGGGGAGAGGGTCCCTCAGCCCGGCCTGTGCACATTTGCAGTCCAGGACCCCTTGGGGGATGTCCACCTGTCAACTTAGGCCCACTCCCCGGGGGGATCAGACCTAAGCTTGTAGTCAGACATCCTTCTGGCAGCCAGGGAGCCCTCGGGGGATGTCCAAGTAAAGGCTTAGGCCCCCAAGGGAGCTGTGATGAGGAAGCTGGGGTGACAGAGGAGCCACACTGTCCTGCCCCACTGCCCCGGGTCAGGTTGCACATGGGAAGCCCGGGCGGGCCGGCTGATCGCTGCTACCCCACCCTGGCCGCCCTGGGTCGGGTCGCACATGGGATGCCCACTGTCTCGGGTCACAGATAGCAGGCCCGGATGCCAGCAGGGCAGGCGGGATGGTGCTGTCCTGCCCTGCCTGTGGTATGCAAATTAGCCACCATCTTTGTTGGCAGTTAATTTGCATATCGTGCTGATTAGCCAATGGGAGGTGTAGCAAAGGTACGGTCAATTACTATGTTTGTCTATTATTAGATAGGATTCTAGAACTTTCTTTGCTTCTCCTTTATATCTATTTTTGTTTAGACATTCTAATTTTTATTTGTTTGAAGCATGTTTTTAAAGTATTGTTATGGTGGCTACTTTAAAATCCTAGTCAGATAATTCTAACATTCTTGTCATCTCTCTGTGTTTGCTGTCTTTTTTTCATTCAGTTTGAGACATTTCTGTTTCTTGGAATGAGTTCCTTTCCATTGATAACTGATAACTTTGTATATCATAAAATTGTACATCTTATTTAAATTTTCTATTTTAGAAGACATTGCATGTCCTGCTGTGTTTGAAGAGATCTGTGGCACAGGGCTTGGCGCCACCCTGTCACATCCACGTAGGAGTGGATGTTTAGGTTTGTTATTGCCTGGCAGAGATGAAAGCCCCAGCTCCCCACTTGGCCTCTACCATCACCCTGCCAGGGGGCCGGGAACTGGGTTCCAGATGGTGAGAGTGGACAGCAGGGCTCTCCCCTCATCCTGGCTGGCAGGTGTGGAGCCTGTAGTCTCTATTTCATGGTTGTGTTTGGCAGTAGCAGATTGGCCAATTTCTGTAAATTTTCTTGTCATGTAAAATGTTCTTTTATTTGACTAGAAAAAAAGAGGCCTTTCTTGGGGTTAATTTTGCCAACTTCTCTGGCATCTATTCTGGGATATTTGAGACAAAAAGAAAATCCAGGAAACTCTCCATTTTGTTATTCCTCGAGTCCCAAGTTTCTTAGCTCTTTTGCTTGCTTCTCTCTGTGTTTAAGAGTTCTTCTATTCTTGTTTTACATTTAACATCCAGGATTTTTATTTGAAATTAGTTGGGATATAGGAAAACTTTTTCTACTACACCCTCCCCCCCAATCTGAAAAATGGTACAAAATAATTCAATACAGAAGTATATTCTTTCCAACAAATGACATTGGAAAAAAATGTATATCCATATTTCAGAAACTGAATCTAGTGCTAAACCTCATATGGTGAGCAAAAATTTAAATCTAAATGTAAAATGTAAAAGGATACATATTTTTAGAAGAAAACTTAAAAGAAAATCTTTGGACCTGTTGTTTGGCAGAGAGAACTTAAACATGATATTAGATGTATTATCTAGAAAATTTAAACTTAATACATTGGACTTTATTAACATAAAAATATGTTCTTCCCTGTTAAAGATACTATGAAAAGAAAGTAAAGATTACCATTAGAATTGGGCATAATATTTACAAATATCATATATAAATAGGAGTTCTTTATAAAATATAAGTATATTCTAGAAACTTAAACCACACTCCTGACCAATTAAACTAGAATCTGTGGCCTTAGAACATAAGCACATATTTTTATTTTTCAAATTTTTTGATGATTCCATTCTGTAGACATGTTTGGGAACCACTGGTATAGCATAAAATGCATGTACTACAATTTAATACAAATTATTGTACAGCCAATTATAGGCACTATAATAAAGTACAAAAAAAGAGAGAAAAGAAACAAACATTTTTTTTAATTTAAATTCTTTATTGATTAAAGTACTACGTATGTGTCCTTTACCCCCACTTATCTCACCCCAGCCATTCCCACCACCCAGCACATGCCCTCACCCCCCTACAGTATGTGTCCATTCATTATGCTTATATGTATGCATACAAGTCCTTTGGTTGAATCCCCCTTCTCCTGTCTCCCTCTGAGGTTGGATGGTCTGTTTGATATTTCTATGTCTATGGATCTATTTTTGTTCATCAGTTTATGTTGTTGATTATATTCCACAAATGAGTGAGATCATTGACATTTATTTTTCTCTGACTGCCTTATATTGATTAGCATAATGCTCTCCAGGTCCATCCAGGCTGTTGCAAATGGTAAGAGTTCCTTGTTTTTTATAACAGCACTAGAGGCCCAGTGCATAAAATTTGTGCAGAGTGGGGGGTGTCCCTCAGCTTAGCCTGGACCCTCTCCAATCTGGTACTCCTCTCACAACCCAGGACTTCTGGTTCCTAACCACTCACCTGCTTGCCTGCCTGATTGTCCCTAACCACTACCCTGCCAGCCAGATTGATGCCTAACTGCTCCCCTGCCAGCCCAATTGCCCCTAACTGTCCTCCCCTGCAGGCCTGGTCACCCCCCAACTGCCCTCCCCTGCAGGCCTGATTGCCTCCAACTGCCCTCCCTTTCAGGCCTGGTCCCTCCCAACTGCCTTCCCCTGCTGGCCTGATTGCCCACAACTGCCCTCCCCTGCTGGCCATCTTGTGGTGGCCATCTTGTGTCCACATGGGGGTGGCCATCTTTGACCACATGGGGGTGGCCATCTTGTGTGTTGGAGTGTTGGTCAATTTGCTTATTACTCTTTTATTAGATAGGGTAGTATTCCATTGTGTAGATGTACCACAGGTTTTTAATCCACTCATCTGCTGATGGGCACTTAGGCTGTTTCTAAATCTTAGCTATGGTGAATTGTGCTGCTATGAACATAGGGGTGCATATATCCTTTCTGATTGGTGTTTCTGGTTTCTTGGGATATATTCCTACAAGTGGGATCACTGGGTCAAATGGGAGTTCCATTTTTAGTTTTTTGAGGAAACTCCATTCTGTCTCCCACAGTGGCTGCACCAGTCTGCATTCCCACCAGCAGTGCACGAGTGTTCCCTTTTCTCCGCATCCTCGCCAGCGCTTGTCATTTGTTGATTTGTTGATGATAGCCATTCTGACAGGTGTGAGATGGTACCTCATTGTTGTTTTGATTTGCATCTCTCAGATGATTAGTGACTTTGATCATGTTTTCATATGTCTCTTGGACTTCTGTATGTCCTTCAAAAAGTGTCTATTTAGGTCTTTTGTCCATTTCTTGATTGGACTGTTTATCTTCTTTTTGTTCACTTGTATGAGTTCCCTATAAATTTTGGATATTAAACTCTTAATGGAGATAACATTGGCAAATATGTTCTCCCATGCAATGGACTTTCTTGTTTTGTTGATGATTTCTTTTGCTGTGCAGATGCTTTTTATTTTGATGCAGTCACATTTGTTTATTTTCTCCTTTTTTTTCATTGTCCTAGGAGTTGTATTAGTAAAGATATTGCTATAACATATTTCTGACATTTTGCTGCCTATGGATTCTTTTAAGATTTTTATGGCTTCTCCTCTTACATTTAAGTCCTTTATCCATTTTGAGTTTATTTTTGTGTATGGTGTAAGTTGCTGGTCTAGTTTCATTTTTTTGGAAGTATCTGTCCAATTTTCCCAACACCATTTATTGAAGAGACTGTCTTGACCCCACTGTATGCTCTTGCCTCCTTTGTCAAATATTAATTGAGCATAATGGCTTGGGTCAATTTCTGGGTTCTCTGTTCTGTTCCATTGGTCTATCTGTCTGTTTTTGTGCCAGTACCAGGGAGTTTTGAGAACCGTGGCTTTGTAATATAGCTTGGTATTTGGTATTATGATCCCTCCAACCTGTTCTTCTTTCTCAGGATTGCTGCGGCTATTCAGGGTCTTTTATCATTCTAGATGAATTTTTGGAGAATTTGTTCTAGGTCTGTGAAATGTGCCATTGGTATTTTAATGGGTATTGCAATGAATCTATAGATTGCTTTGGGTAGTATGGACATTTTAATGATGTTGATTAAAGCCTACTATCAGTCCATGAACAAGGTATATTCTTCCATTTGTTTATGTATTCCTCTATCTCTTTTATCAAACTCCTATAGTTTTCTGAGTACAGGTCTTTTACCTCCTTAGTTAAGTTTATTCCTAGGTATCTTATTTTGTTGTTGTTGTTGCAATTGTATATGCTATTGTGTTTTAGCTGCTCTTTCTGTGAGTTCATTGTTGGTGTATAAAATAGCCAGATTTCTGGGTGCTAATTTTGTATCCTGCTACATTGCCAAATTAATTTATTAAGTCCAGTAGTTTTTTGATGGAGTCTTTAGGGTTTTTCATGTACAATATCATGTTATCTGCAAATAATGACAGTATTACTTCTTTTCCTATTTGGATCCCTTTTATTTCTTCTTCTTGTCTGATCGCTATGGCTAGCACTTCCAGCACTATATCAAACAGGAGGGTTAAAGTGGGCATCTATGTCTTGTTCCTGTTATTAGGGGAAATGGTTTTAGTTTTTGCCCATTGAGTATGATGTTCGCTGTGGGTTTGTCATATAAGGCTTTTATTATGTTGAGGTATGCGCCTTCTAGTCCCACTTTTCTGAGAACTTATATCAGGAAAGGGTGTTGGATTTTGTCAAATGCTTTTTCTGAATCAAATGATATGGTTATGTGATTTTTGTCTCTCAATTTATTTATGTGATGTATCATGTTTATTAATTTTTGCATATTGTACTAGCCTTGCACCCCCAAATAAATCCCATTTGATCATGGTATATGATCTCTCTAATGTAAGGCTGTATATAATTTGCTACAATTTTGTTGAGGATTTTCGCATCTATGGTCATCAAGGATTTTGGCCTGTAATTATCTTTCTTTGTAGTGTCTTTATCTGGTTTTGGGATTAGGGTAATACTGGCTTCATAGAGAGAGCTTGGAAGTGCACCTTCCTCTTCAATTTTTTGGAATAGCCTGAGGGTGGTGGGTTATAGTTCTCTTTGAATGTTTGGTGAAACTCCCTTGTGAAGCCATCCAGTCCAGGGCTTCTGTTTGCTGAAAGTTTTTTGATTACTGTTTCAATTTCTTCAATAGTTATTAGCCTATTTAGGTATTATTTCTTCCTGATTAAGTTTTGGAAGCTTTTATTTTTTTTGAAATATGTCCATTTCGTCTAGGCCAGTGATGGCAAATCTTTTGAACTCGGCATGTCAGCATTTTGAAAAACCCTAACTTAACTCTGGTGCCATTTCACATATAGACATTTTTTGATATTTGTAACAATAGTAAAACAAAGACTTATATTTTTGATATTTATTTTATATATTTAAATGCCATTTAACAAAGAAAAATCAACCAAAAATATGAGTTCGCGTGTCACCTTTGACACGTGTGTCATAGGTTCGCCATCCCTGGTCTAGGTTGCCCAGTTTGTTGGAGTAGAGTTGTTCATAGTATTTTTTTATAGTCCTTTGTATTTCTGTGTGGTTTGTTGTTATTTCACCTCTTTCTGATTTTGGTTATTTGGGTCCTCTCTCTTTGTTTCTTGGTGACCCTGGCTAGAGGTTCATCAATCTTGTTTATCCTTTCAAAGAAACAGCTCTTGGTTTCTTTTATTTATTTATTTATTTTGTCTCTATGTTGTTTATTTCTGCTCTGATCTTTATTATTTCCTTCCTTCTACTTTGGGATTTTCTTATTGCTCTCTCTCTAATTCTTTTAGTTGCAGGGATAGATAATTTATTACCATTTTTTTCTTGTAGAACTAGGAACTTCCCTCTCAGGACTGTTTTCAATGTGTCTGATAGATTATGTATTGTTGTGTTTTCATTGTCACTTGTTTACAGGGTGCTTTTTATTTTTTATTTAATCTCTTTGGTAACCCAATCATTGTTCAATAGCATGCTATTAAGCCTCCATGTGCTTGATTTTTTAATATGCTTTTATTGCAATTGATTTCTAGTTTGATTCCATTGTGATCTGAGAAGATGCTTGATATGATTTCTATCCTCTTGAATTTGAAGAGGGTTTGCCTGTGTCCTAATATATGGTTTATCTTTGAAAATGTCCATTGTGCACTTGAGTAGGATGTGTATTCTGTAGCTTTGGTGTGAAATGTTCTGAAGATGTCAATTAGTTCCATCTGATCTAGTGAGTCTTTTAGGATTGCTGTTTCTTTTCTGATTTTTTTAAGAGGATTTATCCAGTGATGTCAGTGAGGCATTAAAGTCCCCTACTATGATTGTATTGCTGTCTATATCTCCCTTGAAATCCTCTAGGAAGTTTTTTTATGTATCTGGGTGCTCCTGTATTGGGTGCATATATGTTTACCAGAGTTACATCCTCTTATTGAATTGCTCCCTTTAGTATTATGAAGTGGCCCTCCTTTCTCTTGTTATGGATTTTACTTTGAGGTTCATTTTGTCAGATATAAGTATTGCTACCCAAGTTTTTTTTTCTCATTTTCATTTTTTGGGAAAAATTTTTTGTATCCTGTCAGTATCGCTCTGTGTGAGTCCTTTGTTCTCAAGTGGGTCTCTTGTACACAGTAAATATATGGGTCATTTTTTTTTTATCCATTGAGCTACCCTATCTTTTTATTGGAGCATTTAATCCATTCATTTTAAGTTTATTATTGATAGGTACTAGTTTGTAGTCATTTTTATTCTTTATGCTTGTGTTCCTTCTTCCCCTTTTATTTCTTCTTTTTATAGCAGTCCCTTTAGCATTTCTTGCATTGCTGGCTTGGTGGTAATAAACTACCTTAGCCTTTTTTTTTTTTTTTTCCTGTAAAGCTCCTGATTTCACCTTCAATTTTGAATGATAGCCTTTTTGGGTATAGTATTCTTGTATTCAGTCCCTTGCTTTGTATCACTTTGTATATTTCATTCCATTCCCTTCTGGCCTGATATGTTTCTGATGAGAAATCAGTTGATAGTTTAATGGGAGATCCCTTGTCAGCCTTTAAGATTTTTACTTTGTTGTTGATGTTTGCCAATTTAATTATGATGTGTTTTTTTGTTCATCTTCTGGGGTTCATCTTGTTTGGGACTCTGTGTGCTTCATGGACTTGTGTGGTTTTTTTCTTATCAACATCAGGGAAGTTTTCTATCATTATTTCTTCAAAGAGGTTTTCTATCCCTTGCTCGATTTCCTCTCCTTTTGTTACCCCTATTGTGTGGTTGTTGTTTTGTTTTGTGTTGTCCCAAATCTCCCTTAGGCTCTCCTTCTGTTTTTTAAGTTTTCTTTCCAGTTGTTGCCGTGGTTCGGTGGTTTTTCTCCTTGTCTTCTAATTTGCTGATGTGGTGCACAGCTTCTTCTAGTCTACTATTGAAACTTTACATTGTGTTCTTTATAGTAGCTATGTCATTCTTTATTTCCTCTTGATTCCTCTTCATTCCCTCTTGATTCTTACACATGTTGAATTTATCTTGCATTCTTTTCAGCATCCTTATAATCATTGCTCTGAATTCTTTCTCTGACAAATAGCTTGCTTCCATTTCCTTTTCAGGTGATTATTCATTTTTGTTAAAATTGGGCTGTTTCTTTGTCTCCCCATTTTTGTTGTTCTTTTGTGATTGTATGTATTAGATCAAGTTGCTATGCCACCCAGATTTTTTGAGTTTTTCTTATATAGTAGATAGATGTTTTATGGGACCCAGTGGTGCAATCTATCAGTTCTTCTGGGCTGGGTAATCTAGGGATGCTCCCTACTTGGGATATTTGAGTTCTATTGGTGTAGTTGGGTCTTAAGTGTTATTGTCCTGTTCGTGGATGGAGTCTCTCCTCAGGGTGTCTGGTTATGTTACTCACACTCTACCATGTTGACTGAACAGCACAAAATACAACTCTTCAAGACACAACACATATGGAACAATACATGAATGTTCTCACAACACCAATAACCCTAATAAAAGTGACCACCAGAGAAAAGAGAATTAGGAGAGAAAAAAGAGAGCCAAAATGATATTGAGTAAAGAAAAAAATGGTAAGTGAGGAAAAAAAGGAGAAGAAGGAAGAGAAAAAATATATATATTTGGAGAAAAAACAACACATAACAAACAGATAATCCAAAAAATGCAAACAACAAACACCCAGAAAAAAGGCATGGGGATATAATCTGTAGAGGAAGAGCTTATATACAGAAAGTAAAGTTAAGGAATTTAATGAATAGGGTGAGGACCTTGGTTTAGTATAGAGAAGGTAGAAAGATAGGAAGAAAAGAAGTTAAAAATTAAAAAAAATAATAAAAAAATTAAAAATAAGATAAAATAATAATAATAGAATAAAGAAAAAAATAATGCAGTAAAAAAAGACACAACACAAAGGGAAGAAAACATGAATGTACTGAAGACACCAATAACCCCAATAAATGTGACCACCAGAGAAAAGAGAATTAGAGAAGAGAAATAAGAGCAAAAATGATATTGAGAAAAATAAATACAAAAGGTAAGATAAAAAAGAAAAAGAAGAAAAAAAATATGAGACAAAAAACAAATATACCAAAAAATGCAAACAACAAACACCTAGAAAAAGAGGGGGACAGAATCTGTGGAGGCAGAGCTTATATACAGAGAGTAAGGTTAAGGAATTGATTAAACAGAGGAAGGACCATGGTTCGGTACAGAGGAGGTAAAAAGAGAATGAGTAGATATGAAGAAAAGAAAAACAAATAAAAAGATAACAGAAAAAATGTTATATTTACCTATTCATTTATTCAGTTGTTTTTGGAAAAGGAGAACAGAGAGCAGATAGGCTTGAGTTTAGTGATTGAAAATTATTACACAATTTGGAGAAGAAGAGAAGGAGAGAGGAATAACAAAAGCATAAAAAAATTGACTAGTGAAGAAAGAGAAACGAGAAGGCTGCACGGACTTGGAGCAGGGGAGAGAAATTAAGGTATATGAGTAAGCCAACTGAGGTTACAATAATAACATGTCAATAAAGCAGGTAATTTTTAACAAGGGGTAAAAAGAAAATGAGGAGAAAAACTAAAGCAGGGACAGGAGAAGAGAAAACATGAAAAAGGGAGAAGTGAGGAAGAAGAGGGTGGAAAAAAGAAAAAATAAATTAAAATAAAATACCGATTAAAAATAGATTTATGAAAAAATAATATAAAAAAATAAAAAATGAAGTGTTGTTCGCTTCAGTCGAGTTTTAATGCCCCAATGGGAGCTGGTTTAAGACTCCACTCTTGTGTTCTGTCTGCCACGTCTCAGTTTCCTGTTATGTAGTCAGCACCTCGTTGAAGTACCAAGCGACCCACCATCTCTCTGTGTCTCTCCACAGCCGTGGCTGAACCCAGGAGGCACCACTCTGCCACTCTGCCTGTCTGCCTGCTGTTCATCTCAATCTCTGCAGTGTCTGTTTATGGCAGGGCTTTAGGTGGATGTGGTGCTCTATTGCTTTCCGGGGCTGAAAGGCCTCTCTTGGAACTAGTCCCTGAGGGCTCTTTGGGGCTGTTCAGAGTCTTTGTGTCCTTTGTAAAGCTCAAAGTGTAGGCTGGGTGTGGCTGTATTAGCTGCCTTGAGGCTACTGGGAGAGGCTGGCTCTGCAGGAGAAAAATGGCTGCTTAGGTTTGGAGGGTCACAAATGTCCCAGGGCCGGATTCCTGGTCACCTCTCCCTGTCCTCCTCTCCTCCACAGCCTCTCCCAGCTTCCACAAATCTACACCTCTACCTGCACCGCAGCCTTGGGCGAGTGTTTGTAACTGAAAGGTCCTATGAATGTTCTCCAGGCATCCTCTGCCCTTCCCAGCTGCGAATTGTCTCATCAGCTGTGTCTAGTGTGGAGGTTACTTGATTTAGTTGCTCCTTTTATCTGCTTTGGGACAAGGAGCAGGACACATCTGCCTATCCAGGTGCCATTTTTCCCAAACTCTCTGCAGAGTTTCAATTTTGCAAGATGAAAAAGCTCCAGAGATCTTTAGCCCTTGCAGGTTCAATTCCAGGTCAGGACATTTGCCCAGGATCTGTACTTGATCCCTGCCTGGTACGGGTCCTGTGGGAGGCTGTTTCACTCTCATGTTGATGTTTCTTTCTCGCTCTCTCTTCCTCTCCCTTCCTCTCTCTCTTAAAGGAGGTAAGTGGGCCACGATGAAAGCACTTTGGTATGGAGTGAAGATTGCTGTAGGGGAGGCGGAGTGGGGCGGATGGTTGGGCCAGGAGGGTGCCACATGCCTAGTGGGGCTGGGAGGGAGTCATAAACAGATTCCTTGATGCAAAATAGATAAGGGATCAACAGATGTTTGGCAATTCATGTGGCAACTAGCAGCACTGTTTATATAATTTTGGTGATGAAGCTTTATATTGGGGGACAATTTTTAATGAATGGTAATCTCATTCTTGATCAATGATATCCTAACTTTCATTGCAGTCTGCGGTCCTTGACTATCAGATTCCTTATTTGATTGTTTGAGGACTGCTTTGGTAGTTTTTCTGACACTCTTCAAAATTAACATGGTAGAATTCACAAGATAATCTTTTAAAATTTAATTTGAATTTATTTCCTACTTTTTACTCTCAGACATAACACACATCTATATACTCCCACCTAGACACACTCAGGATTTACTTTTTATATATCAGACAACTTTTATCATTTTTAAAAATATATTTGTATTGATTTCACAGAGGAAGAAAGAGGGAGGAAGAGATAGAAACATCAATGATGAGAGAGAATTATTGATTGGCTGCCTCTGGCATGCCCCTGCAACCTGCGATCTGGGCATGTGACCTGACTGGGAATGAACTGTGACCTCCTGGTTCATAGGGTGATGCTCAATCACTGAGCCACACTGGCCGGGCTCAGACAACTTTTAGTGGCAATTCCTGTGGCAACTAGCAGCACTGTTTGTATAATTTTGATAATGATCAGTATTCCTTAGTGTTGCTTCTCAGAAGTCTTGGAGTTTTCAGCCAAATCAACATACTGTTGGATGTAAATGCCTCCTTGATAACCACTTTATTTTTGAAATAGAGTAGTCAAAGGGATAACTGTAGAAATCATTGTCATGAACGGAAGCGTAAGGTCATCCACAAATTAAATCTGCTGTTTCTCTCTGGCCTTTCTACAAAATACAATAAATATTCCCATGCATTTCAGTTTTGTTTTCTTCTGCCAGCTTCTATTAAATACATTTTTACTTCTTTTCACTCAGAAAAGATGAGCTGCTTCTTCCTTATATTCCTGCTCTCCTGGGCAAACATGTTGGCTCTCCCCCTCTTAGAGCACACAAACACACCAACACACACATATTCTCACTCCAACCCCCTCCGTCTACAGTCCTTCTATAATACCAACCCTGCAGCATCGGCCTGTTCACAACTCCACCTCAGTGCTCATTTATTGAATGTCTTCAGCCCATCTCCTGGTTGCAATTGTGATGATTCATATTATGTGTCTTAATTTAAATTAATTTCTATCTCATGTATCTGTCCTTGTAATCACTACAGTCTAAAACTAAAAATGCTATAGATCATTCATAAGATATAAAACATGAAAAAATCATAAATCTATATTTAAAGTGCAAATCATTTTGTAATTTTAATATATATTGAACTCAATTGAAGATATTTCATTATGTGTATTATATTTATCAAAAACTGCATAAATACACTTTGATGTCTATGCAGCCAAAACCTATGATTTCTAGATTACCTTTTACTATACTGTTTATATGTACATAAATTTATAAAGTAATCAAAAAATAAACCCAAAGATGTATTTTTAAAATATGCATAATAATTATGGTGATAATTAAGTCAATTAATGTGATGTCATTGTTGAAATATTTGGGTGGGAATTGTATCTATTTTTAATAATTATATTTTATAGGATGGAGGAATTAGATGCTAACCCTGCCATTAAATAAAAGAAAAAAGATCAAAACAAATTTAATAGGGAGAAACATCTCATTTTATAAAATGAATAACATAGCTATCTAAGTTGTTTCATTAGGGAATTGTCCAGGAAAACCATAACTGAAAGAGCACAGTGTTGGACCAGTTATGTTCCTGCCACGGAGGGCCCCACGCTACTCCTGCTTCAGCTTTCTCAGTACTTCCGGCCCCTCAGACCCTGCACGTGGCCATGCTCGCCTCTGACACTCCCAGCCTCGAGCCTCTGGCGCTGTCATGGAGTGTCAGCAAACATGACGACTGTTGGGATGCGTCAAGAACCAAATAGAGGCTGGAACTGAATAAGGCACCTGGACACAGAAAACTATACATCATCTCTGTTGCTTCCTTTCGGAAAGTTGGCGCATACAGTGTATTTTTAGCATGAAGGGAACGGGATGATTCTGCTTAATGCTCGACAGCTGCTCATTAGGCAGATCAGAAAGAGAAAAGCAAAATGAAATATCAGTTAAAATTGCCGAGTAGGTGCCCGGGGTATTAGATTTCAAGTCTTGCTTGCGAACCTTGAAAGACCTTGATGACTGCCTTTCCTGTTGCAGTTGCTGGATTTCCCAGGCTCAGTGTTGGAACAAGAATACTGTCTCAACATCTTTGTGGCCGCAGTTGGAATCCACAAAGCCTGGCGATCCTGGAAACCACAAAGTCCCTTCAAAATCACTGACCAGACAGGTGCCTCTGAGTCCATGCTCATGAAGCAGGGAGGGGCGTGCGGCTAGTGCTAGTAGGAAGTGAGAGTTTGATTTGGTGGCAGTTAAAATTCTTTTACATCAAATTGACCTCATGTGGTCCCCTTGTCATTAGGTAATTCTATTTCACTTCACCCAAATTCAATGTATGTGGATAAGAGATTGGGAATTGCATGCAAATACATGTTTTGGTAAAATCAAGTAAAGGGAGCCAGCTGCAAAGCTCCTACCTCCCGGTGGCCTACAGAGCAATATCTTTTCATCCAGGCACGGGTGTCTGATTCGAGTGGCCCCGGGGTCCTGAAGGTAATGAGGCTTTCATATCTTAAATAACTAATGTTAACAAACATGAATACATTTAGATGTAGGTTTTGACATATTTTTGGTCCATCACATGGGTGAGTTTCTTTTTCAGGCCCTTGAATTATGAAATCATCTCTATATATACGAAAGCCTAAGTGACCGAACCACCAAACAACCAGTCAACCGGTCACTATGACATGCACTGACCACCAGGGGGCATACACTAAACTCAGCAGCTGCCCCCTGGTGGTCAGTGTGCTCCCACAGTGGGAGCGCTGCTCAGCTGACCGATGGACGCCAGGTGCTGGGCTCCCAGCTGGTGAGCGTAGCTGCAGCGGCATGGGCCTCTCCTGCCTCTGTGGCATCACCAAGCTGTGGCGGTGGCGGGTGCAGTGGGAACAGGGAGGTGCCCACCCCAGGCTCAGGCTCCTCCCTGGCCGCCTGCCACTTCTCACACTATTACATCCCTCGGGGGATGTCGGACTGCTGGTTTTGGCCTGATCCCAACATCCCCCAGAGGTTCGGATTTCGAGAGGGTGCAGGCCAGGCTGAGGGACCCACCGGTGCACGCATCCATGCACTGGGCCTCCAGTAAGACAGTAATGAGTTGAGAACTGCTTCTTTCAAAGAAATTACATCACATTCCAGAAAAGCAGTTCTTGAGGCTTGTGTTTCTTCTACGGTGATTACTGTGGTAACTATTCCATTTTAGTCAAAGTTTCCTTTTAGTAAACGTAATACTGATAATATTGATTTGGTTGCTGGCAGAAAATTTTTTTAAGTTTGTTAATATGTAATTTTGGAATAGCTTTGGCTTCTTTCATGTTTCAGTGCTTATCGTATTACTCCGAATGCATGATATTTAAGGAATTCCTGGTGGTGAAAGCATAATGTGGCTACAGCCCCATCCATCCACGTGAGCCCTGAGCGGGACTGGGTCACTGCTGATCACCTGGGGAGCGGCGGAGCCCCAGCAGCCGCGATGCTGATTATGTGGTCTGCCGAGAGCAGGGCGGCAAAGACAGAGCCAGCGTTAATTGTGGGTTTCCAAAATAAGTTGCCTATGGTCAACATTTAGGATTCCAACCAGCCTCTGCTGCCAATGTTTGAGATGCCATGGGCCCGTGCCAATACTCAGCTGGTCTGTGCCAGAGTTCTGTAGTACCATTCGTGGTCTAGGCACATTTCTGTGGGAAGATGTGACTCACTGCATACATTTTCATTACAATGGGTGGTAGAGTAATAGATCTACTTCTTATTATAACAACTATTTTTATGAAACCTCTCCAATAAAAATTGATAGCATGAAATGCCCACACATAACCAGATTTCAACTCTAAATTTTCCCCAAGAATGCAGTTCAATTTCCCAAATCATGTTAGGTTAGAGGAAGAAAAGGAAATAAGTGCACGGTAGGGCCCCAGGAGGGTGGCTCATGTGGTTGGAACAGCATTCCCTATGCCAAAATAGTTGTGGGTTTGATTCCTAGTTAGGACACATACCTGGGGTACAGGTTCGATCCCAGTTGGAGCACCCATGGGAGGCAACTAATCGATATTTCTCTCTCATATCCATGTTTTTCTCTCTCCATTCTCTCTCTGAAATCAATAAACATATTCTTGGGTGAGGACTTTTTTAGAAGTGCATGTGGTGGCCAGTTGACACATAATTAATTAATGATAACTAATGTGCTAGATAAATTGTCACAGCCTGAGATGGTCATAGGTCACCTTTATTTTATCTTGACCTTGAATTCAATCTAGTTTCTGGTCCTCAAACCCACCAAAGGGCAATGCGTTTATATATTTGTAAATGTGTGTTGTGGGGGGGGGGGGTAAAATATTATTTACCAAGAACATTTAAGAAAATATTATCTACATTTTTGGCGATACAGTTTTTCACCAGGAGATAGTCAATACTTTGGAAATATTCAAGTTTTTACTGAAATGTTGTGCTTTGTCTAATCTTAGTAAAATAATTTTAGCTACAAAAGTCGAGCATTATCATTTTTCCTATGAACAAATCACAAAGTATTCAATCCAACTTCTTAGTGAAGATCTGCTTACAGCTAACTACCACAGAGGGTGAAGGGACCATCGGTAAATTGAGGTAACTCCTCTCTGCTAGATTCCACTGATTGTTTCCCTTTGCCCTACAGTCCCCACTGCCAGGGCCCACTTCAGAGAAGTAAGCTTCTCTCAGAGGCAGCGCACACCGTGTCCCCCCTGAGTGAGCCCTGCAATATGTGTGAACCAAGGGGCTTTCCTCTCCATAGATGTGACCAGGAGACAACACCTTACAAAGGTGGGGTCCGTTCCTTGATTGGTCAGATGTCAATCGATACTGCCAGGCAAAAATTTGGTGGGTTGGATTTAGCAACTCTCATTAATGAACAGCTAATAAGATTCAGTTTGAAAAAGCCTATTGTCTCTCTCTCTCTCTCTCTCTCTCTCTCTCTCTCTCTCTCTCTCTCTCTTTCATTTGGGGAGGGAGCACGTGGTCGTTTCAGCAGCCCTATTGTGAGGCCCAGTGGCGAGGTCCTGGAACCTCTGGTCCGCAGCTAGTGGGGACCTGAGTCTGCCGACAACCACAGTCACAAGCCTGGAAGCACATTCCCCAGCCCTAGTGTCACTGCTGCCCCAAGTGAGGACTCGATCGAAACTTCGTGAAAGAACCTAGGCCAGAACCACTCCGATAATTATTGAAGCTCCTAGATTGACCTACAGAAACTATGTGAGCCGTTGCATGTTTGTTGCTGTGAGATGCTAAGCTAAGACTTGGGGAATTTGTTACGTAGCCATAGGTAACTGATACAGTCAGTCTCCATCACAAACTGCAGCAGGAGCGTGACTGTTGCGCCGACAGTCATTCCTCATTAGCTTCTCTTGAAGGCATCTCCACGCCTTCCCTGACTTTAATTAGAATTCCTTAAAACTCTGTCCTTGGCTTTCTTCCCTTACCTATAGTCTTAGGTGATCTCATTTGCCTGTAATTGCCTCAAATACCGATCAAGCGCTTACATTTATGTATTCCAGCTTCTTGACCGAGGTTGTTGGGACCTTGGCACCTTTGTCATATTGGACAGGGTCCTTCCTCGCTGTGAGGGACACCGTCCTGTGCTCCAGAGTGTGTTTAGCAGCATCCTTGGTCTGCGCACTCCCTATGCCAGGAACACCTTCCTTCAGTACTGGAAACCAGAAAGGTCTCCAGGTATTGTCCAATATTGCTTCAGGGCTGGCGGGAAGCAGTGATGCCATTGGGGATCACTCCCATAAACATTTTTTCAGAATTCAGGTCTACATATTCACCCGCCGATCCATGCATAGTATAATCCCATAAGAATCTCAAACTTTACATGTTAAAACTTAAATTCATCTCAAATTTCCCTCCAACTCTTGCTGGAAACCTAGTTACCTTGAGCGTTCCCCTTTTGTTAAGTGAAACACAACCTACCAGGAGCTCAGTGCCTTAATGGCAACATATTCACCACTGTCAGCGAGGTCTTACTAATTCTATCACTTATCTGTCTTTCCACCCTCATCTCAGAGAGCTTTGTCCTTTAATCATTGCCCTATAATTACTATGCTGTGGTTGTGTTCAGAACCCTTTTGTGCCAGTCTCTTTCCTATGTCATTGCCTTTGCACATACTCTTCCAGTCTGTAATATAATCTGCATTTGTTTTTACCTTTCTAATTCTAAATCATGGCTCAGATTTTAGTTAAAATGTCACCTCTTCAAGGAAGCCCTCCTTGATTGTCTCAGACTAGGGTTATTTCCCTAATTATAATCTCAGGCAGTATCTGCTTCTGCTTAATGAAATTATAATTAATTTTGGAAACTTTAGTGTTTCTCCTATCACCAATAATTTTAGCTTCATTATTGAGTGTACTATGTCTGTGCTCCCTTGCCACTGAATAACTTATACCTTGGTCAGAGTCTGCCAAAAAGCACTCAGAAAATATTTTCTGATTTTTAAAATAAATGGCAAAATGAACAAACCAAGAGTTCCTAGGAATTTTACTATTCATGCTACCAAAATCTGCAGATGACTCAATAGGACTGTATGAGTATCTTTTATTATTTATTTTTGTTAATCATCACATGAGGATATTTTGTCCATTGATTTATTTTTAAAGAGAATTGAAGGGAGGATGGGAGGGTAAGAGGGAGAGAAAACCATCAGTGTGAGAGAAACACATGGATTGGTTGCCTCCTTCCTTCATGTGCCCCGACAGGGGCCAGGGATCAAACCTTCAACCCAGGTCCATACCCTTAGTGGGGCATCAAAACCCTGACCTTTGGTGCACAGGCTGACGCTCTAACAACTAAGTTACACAGGCCAGGGAATGAGTATCTTTTATAATAATTCTTTTGTACAAACATTTTCCATTTTTATATTCTGGGAAATGTATGCTAAAACTTTAGGGGTGAGCTTCACTATTTCTGTAAGAGACAAAATATCACTGAACAATCTATCTATCTAAAAAAAGCCTAAGCAACCTTCCAACCATCCGACCAGTAGCTATGATGCTCAATGACCACCAAGGGGCAGAGGTTTCGACTGGTAGCTATGATGAACACTGACCACCAGGGGGCATATGCTTAATGCAGGAGCTGCTGAGCTGTGGTGACTTGGCAGCTGCGCTCCTCAGGTGACACACCCTGAACCAGAGAGGAGGGAGCCCGATTACAGGGTGCGTCACCTGAGAACTGCCCGCTCACCATCCGGGACCCCTCGGAGGATGTCGGTTTCAGTCCAATCCCTGCAGGCCAGGCCAAGGGACCCCACCTGCCGGAGGGACCCAGCTCACTCCACAGAGGCCCATTGAGCCCCGACACCGCCCCAGATGTGGATGGCCATGGCGGGACCCCAGAAGGTTAGCTCCAGGTCTTGTCCAGCCTGTCTCGTGCAGTCCCACTTCCCCGGCCACCTCCTAATTAATTTTCTTTCAATGTGCAAGAATCCGTGCACTGGGCCACTAGTTAATTATAAAACTGGTATTAGAGTTAATGAACCAACCAGTAAACTATGTATAACATAGTGATATATAAATGGAGGAAAATTTATTTTGAAATGTGTAAAAATACTCCAATTTTCGAAGTGTAAATGAATATGCTTTTCCTCTAGAAATTATAATAAAAAGAACAGATATATTTGAGCACACTAAAATTGTTCTGTGGCTGAAAGTGATACTGTAATAAAAATGGAAGAAAACTGACAAGTATATGATAAAGTATTATTATGATAAAGAATTCATACAAATTAATAAGTAAAGTCAAATAATATATTAGAAATAATGGGAAAAGAAAGTATGTAAAAATAGAAATGAATAATAAATACTATTTGAATTAAATAAAGTACAACCTGTTTCATAATACCAAAACATTGGAACAACCTATATAACCAATAGAGGACTCTTTCAGAAACTATACCTCCTTAAAATAATTTTCTATTCTGAAAATAAAATTGAGAATATGGATCTATATGTGTTAACAAGGAGCTATGTGTATGTGTACAAACTCCTACACATAATTTTTTCCTATATTAAGTGAAAAAAGGAAGGTTACAGAATGTGGATATTATGATACTATTTTCATAAAACTGCATGTGGTGTGTACATACCAATAAAAATGGTTAGATGGAAGCATGTTAGTGTGGTGGATATGTGTCGATGATGGAATTCTGTTATTTCTTAAGCTACATGTACTGGTATACATTGTTTATGATGTATCTTTATGATTTGATCTTTGTTTGTTTATGATTATCTTTATAGTCAGAAAAAGCTTTGTTAATTTGGGTAAATAATCAAAAAAGTAAACTTTAAAGATCCTAGATATTTTCCAGGGAAATAAAATATACTTTAGAAATTTTAGCCCAAGGATCTGTGTCCTAGAAATAAATTTTTAAAATGTATCTTTGTTAATATATAGTATCCAAAGCTTTCTTCCATAGAAAGCCTAATACTCACTTTTGATAATATAATTTTTATTCTTCATGCAACTATCAACATTAGAATTATAATTTTAAACCTTCCCCAAATTAACCCATCACAGTGGTAAGAAAAATCGGGATCTGCCTTACTCTCCCAAATGGAAATTGAAGCCATCTGCTAATTCTGTAGCATACTTCACCTATGTATTTTGCAAACATTTGTTGTAACTTGAGTAAAACAAGAAAAGAAGCAAACACGCCTCAGACCTTTCATCTTCGGCTGAGAACCATGCAATGGGGACCATGCCATCAACAGAAAAATGCCTTTTGCAGCGGGGGCTCCTCAGAAAATAAATCGTCTTGTTTGTCCCCGAATTTTGTTTCGGTTTCATAATGGTTAGCAAATGAGCTGGGCTCTTGCGGTGGGTCAGAGGAAAACGGTTAAAGCCGCATTTTATCTTCCTTTTGCCACAAATTTTCTGCTCAACCCTAAGGGCCACATTTAGAAATGTGATAAACCAGATGTGCTCATGACATTAAATGCATACCTGAGCTGCCTCCCCAAACAGCCCGCATCGTTTCCCAGGCACAGCGTTCTGCTTTCCGACTGCTGCTGCCGTGGTCCCAGCGGGCGAAGCTTCCCCGCTTCTGAGCAGCCTGGCAGCTCCAGCTCTGAGGATGTTAGTAACGAGGCCTTTGCAAATAAGCACAAGTTGCATTATGTCAGCTCCAAATGAAACCCCAACCCAAAACAAAACATTCATACATTGATAGAAATGATCGAGCACCAAATGAGATACAAGAATTTTATCTCCCCACTTGTACATCTTGTCTCCCTGTCTATAAACATATGTTTGCACATGCTGTGTATTGATAGATTAACATATAAAATTACAGCACTGCATTTGCAACAATGTAGTTAAGGTTGTCTTCATGTTTCTGTGTCTGAGGTTTTATGTCTGAACCATAAACATCTCTGGGCTGAAACCTGGTGCGAAGTGAGACGTGTGTTCAGCTTTGTCCTGAACACGAGGAAACTTTGACAGAAATTCTGAGAGCCTTTGAAACATTGTTTTTAGTTAACCTACAAAAACATTTTTTAGATAACCTGTAAAAATATTTAGGTTAAAATTCCTAAAAATGATTCAAAGCAGAAAAGGAACAGAAAGTTTATATTTTCTACATTATGGAGAATGGAACATGTGGTTAATCTAGTTATACTTTAAATTTGTTAGATCATTTGACTAAGTAAAAGTATATTAATGACTTCAAATTAAACAAGTTTTAAAAAACATACAAAGTGACATAAGCAACCTACTTAGCTCCTGAGCAGATATGTATTATATGTGACATAACTGACTTACAATTGTTTCCAAAATGATGTTACAAGATAATTACAAATGCTGTGAAAGCCTGTATTAATATCTAAATGTTCTAAAATATTATTTTAGAAAAAGTTAAATGACTTTAGTGAAGTGTTGACAAAATTTGAATGAGTTCAACATTCTGCTTTAAAACAAATTTTTCAAAATATTTATGAATTTGGAACAAAAATAAACTTTAAAGGTCAAATTTATCTACTGGTTAGATTATTTTCTGGACATTATTGAAATTCTCAATATTTTCCTTATGGTTCTGGACACATTATTGTAACCAAGTTGCTTATTTGTTTGCATAAATCATGCTTTCATTTATTAGAACAACATGTTTTAAAAATGAAATCTCTCTGAAACAACAATGGGTTAAATAGCAGGCAAATGTGTTTCCAAATCACAAAGTTTGATTCATAACTTACAAACATCTTTAAGTCATTTTGCAATACTCTCCAACTTTCTCAGAATAACTCCCTCTTACTTTTTGAAAATTTGGGAGTGAGAAAAATGTGTATTTTGTGGGATGAGAGGCACATGTTTATTCACAATTAGCTGTGAAGCATATGGAATACATTTTTCTCATGGTTTACAACTTTAAAGTTCATATTGGAAAATATCTGGGGGGCTTGCACACTGGACTTGAAAAATCGGCCATGATATTTCGTAATCCTAACGTGTTCAGTTTCAGCTATGGAAATATTCCTGCAGTAAATCAGAGCATGGAGGAGGAGATAAGCAAGGAATCTTCCCGAGGAGGAAGGACTAGCTCTGACTTATTATTCCCGTGTTGCTAGGTGATGCGCTCATCCCCAAAGGTTCTGTTTTCTCGTTTTCCAGCTTGTGCTGCTCCCTTCCCCGGGGGGCTGTGAGGTTACCTGGGCGCCCCTGCCCTGGAGCCACCGGGGGTATGATTGCGTTAACTGCGACCTTCACACTCACCATGTTAAGCAGGTGGACTTGCTTTTATGCCACTGCCCCGTAGCAAATGCTTTATGTCATCATTCCCCGTGGACTGAATCAGAATAAGCCACACACCAATCTAGCGGGACAGCTAGGAATGGGTGTGAAGCTGGGAAACCAGCAACAGCAACACCTGTCCGGAAGTGGGCATTATTCAACATTCCCGACCTAATCCGTACATCTTTCCTATAAATTTACATTTCACAATCCTACTGTGTTTCTCAGAACATAAACATTTTCTTTTTCTTCCTCCAACGTAGCATATTATAGATGCACATGACTCCAAACTCGGCCTAGTGCGTTCTGAAGTCTTAGCAGGAGAAGTAGGCGGTTTCTAGAATGTTTATTCCTAGTAAGCATTCCGGGGAAGGGAGGATTCTTCAACATAAGCAATATCCTCTAAACAATGGGAAATAGAAATGCCTGTTCGTGTTCCTGCTTGTCCTTCCATGCCTTCTGACATAAGCAACTTTCCGAAAGCTGCCGGCTGAATCCGCTGCTCAGGATGACGGTTTATGTTGCCGGCCTCTCACGGAGGAAGGACAGAGAGTGATAAAGCACCGTGCGGGGGTGGCCAGCACCGGGACATGGCTGAATGCAGGAGTGCGTGAATACGTATTGTTTTCTGGGGGGAGACAGGGGTCACTTTACCTGTTAGTGGCCTGGAAATATTTCTGAGGCACAGCACTCCTGGAGAAGTCATGGCTGACTGCGTGTCCTCTGTCTCCATCAGCGCGCGCTGCGTGCACAGACAGCCAGGGTAGCCACCGTGCGGACCGCCAGCAGAGAGGGAGCCGTGGCCATGTATTGTGCTGTAGTCACGCTAGCTGGTGTGGGACAAAGTCAGAACTTATATCCATGGACTATTGGTGTTGAATATTTTATTAATTTCAAAAAATAATTGAAGATCTATGTGAGTAACATCTCTGGGGGTGGTCCAATTGTTGCCATGAAATAGGTGTGCCTTACTGAATGCATGTAAGGTGGCAGTAGTCCTACCAAGAAGAACACTGGCAAACAACCCATTGTGCTTAAAAAGTATTCAGGTCTGCAGGCTGTGCTCCCCAAATTGTTGTTGGAAACACTGAGGTGATTGGATGATGGCACAGCTGCTGGTTGGCATCTTAATCTGTCATCTCTTCAGTGGAAATCTCTTCCCCGGCTTCAGTGCTGCTTGTTCCATCACATCGTTGTTGAACTGGCAATGACCTGCCAACGGGCCACTGCCCTTTCCTGTTCTAACTCCTGGTTTTTTCACCTGTTGACATAAGACCCGAATTGTTGAAGTATTGTTCATATTTAATACATTAGACATTTTACAGGCACTGCATATGTGTAGACATGCATGTATTACTTAGTATGTTACATACCTACTTACATTATTGCTCAAGATGACAGTACAATGACACTGTCAGTGTGTCTTGATGCCGAAGGTACGCATGTGTTACCCGGCTCCTGACAGCGCAGCCACACTGCTGTCTTGGTCTCATCGCCATCCTCCCCACAGGAGTCCTCTGTTGTGAGCAAGTGGGTCCCTCATTACCTCCATCATCTTGAATTTATAGGCGGCATTTGTGAAAACGAACGTGGGAGTCTACATTTCCCCAGCCCACCTGACATGAAAGTGGCCGTACCTAATATCCACAGACACCCCAGTGCTGAGCGAGGATCTTCCTTCTCCCACTACGCCTCACTCAGTCTTAAGGACATTTTTCCAGCCAAAGAACGTCAATACAGCGCACTCAGATGGTCTAGTCTTCTTACTGAGCACTGACAGAACTCACCTGGATGCTTTCAAGGACCCCTCCTTAGATTCAGTCCGGAATGGAGTTCACACTTCAAAGCAAGCTGGGGAAGGGACCCCCTCCCCCTGAAGCAACCCCCCCAGTGTGTTTTCAGACGGGGGTCTTCCCTGAGGAGCCTCTTCCCCAGATCCAGCAAGCGGCCGGCCGCGCCCACGCGGACCCTCCTCTGGGGCAGAAGAGCGCCAGACCCCGGCAGGGAAGGGAGTGTTTTCAAAGGAACCTCATAACCAATCTGGATGTGCTTAAACTCTCCCTCAGGACTTCCAAAAAGTCTGGGTGTGTTTTCTCAAATAACTATTTAAAGCATATCAGAGTTTTCTAATTGCACTGCGGACTTTTCAAAGCATATCAGGACAAAAAAGTAGAGTATGGGCCCCAATATGCTAATTAATAGATGGCTAGACACCTGAAATAAATCCGCAGCACTCCGTTAATCAGACCGTAATTGAATTGGCACCGTGCTTTTGTGCAAACTACATGATAATTGAAAACCCAAACCTGGCAGCAGTGAGGGGAAGGTGCTCCGCAGTGGAGCATAGCAGGGCAGCCTGTTGCCTGTGCCAGTGGGCAGCAGGCCCTCCTGCCACGAGGTTTGCCCAGGGCGAGAGCGCTGGCGCCCAGTGTAACGTTGTCTCCTGCTCAGATGATCCTGAGGTGTGTGAAAAGTACCCGGTGGTCCCAAGCATAGCCCCGTGGAAATGCAGGTAATGGCTGGTATGCTTTTCTCTGTTACCTAAAGACATCTGCCAATTAATGTGATTATAAAATAATAGCAAGGAACAGATGTTTCATTTGCTAATTTTATATCTGACTCTTTGAAAGTGCAATACCTGGGGATTTAACTGGCAAAAACTACTTTGCTTTCGAAAAAAGAAACAGTGCATGCATTTTCCTCACCCAGCTGATGTGCTGTAATTCTGGAGATTGGTTGCCTACAGTAAGAACTCAGTGAGAGGGAGACTGATTGCTTCTAAATGAAGAGAAGAAGAATAGCATTTTAAGCCTTTTGACTACAAACAGAACATTAAGCATATCTTTATACCCAAAATAGGCTGCTGCAATAAAAGAGGTTTGCTTGTCATGCTGTGATGAGAATGGGTAGGAAAAGATGTGGATAAAATGGCGCTTGGCATGATTTTCCCATCTAGCACTTTAAAACACATCATCTTGGAAAACCATAAAAACTTCCTACATTTCCCAACCCTTCAACACCCAGGTGAAGCAAGCATAAGCGATGTGAAGGCCGGCTGAAAGAGAGCTTACACGGCCTGGACCTCCATGTGGAGAGAAGGAGTTTAAGAAATTAGAAAAAAAAGTAATCAAATATTATATTTAAATATTTTCCTTCTAATTTACTCAGGCTCTTCGTCCCTGCAGGTGTGTTCAGTGTGAAATGTACCTGAGAGGTGTGAGTCTTCATCCAGACTCTTACCTGAATCAGGTTCTCCTTACGGGTGTCCCCAAGCTGTGTCTGTCCCAAAAGCTCCACTCTGGGCAGCAGCTCCTTTTTCTAATCACCTAGGAAATTAGAGTCACTCTTTTATTAATAAAAAAAAAAACACAACCTTGGATTGAGGCACGGGAGATGCCCCTATGCCTGTGATCCCAGGTCGTGATTTCATAGCCTTCAACTTTGCTCCCCACTCCTATCTAAAGAGAAAGCTATGTGATTAGGGTTTCAGGACGTTTTTATGATACCCACACCCCCTTTCACAAAAGTAAAACCCCTAGCTTTCCTTTACAATGTATGCAGCACGATTTAAAGAAATCCCAAATCAAAGTTATACAGAAAATGACTTTATTTTCCAGCCTCAACCGTTCCTCTGCATCAGAGAAGGGGCAGAAGTGACATACAGGCCCCGGGCCAGGCCGGGCTCCCCGGGAAGGGGTGTGGCTGCGCCAGACTGGCTCGCCGTCCTTCCCCGCTCCGCTTGCAAACTGAACTTAGTCAGTGTATCTAAAACCTTGTGTTTCGTGTAATATGACAGAACATGAGCTGGTGTCCACCAGCGATCCTCAACCCCAAGCCTGTGCCTGCCTGAGAGCCTGGCTCTCTCCTCGGTGAAGCAACAGCACACACATCGGATGGTGCTTTCCTTGTCTGGGGTCCCCTCAAGCCACGTGCTTGGGCTTGCTTTCTCTTACTTCAAGGTGTTACCCGGTGACCTTTTATTATCTGTGTGCATGTGTGTGTGCATGTGTATGTATGTGCATGTGTGTGCGTGTGCACACGTATGCGTGTGAGTGTGTGTGCGCGCTAGCCTGGTGTGTGGCTAGCATGGTGCAGGTGTGCCCCCGCAGCAGGCTTTGCCCACAGCATCTGCTCGGCTCCCTTTGCGTTGGGCGCCGGCCGGTCCAGGCCTGCAGACCCTGCAGCGTGGTCTGGGTCATGTCCCGGCACCAGTGCTGCCAGGGCTGGACTCCCCGCTCCGCCCTTGACTTTTATGGCGCTGGTTTGGCGTTTGGGATGAACAGGCTTGAATCAATTTTAAAACATTGATTCCTTCTAACTTCTTTTCATTTTTATAGTTTGCATCCAATATTTACTGCTTTCCCTCCAAAATATACCTCCTATTTCTCACCTCTCATCCTGGGCCCGTCCCAGCTTCTGTCACTTCTTGCCTCCACCTCTGCAGCGGCCCCCGAGGTATCTGCTTCCACTCAGGCAACCAGAGGGTCCATGTGCCAACGTTAGTGATTCTTGGAAACACAGTCCCATGTCCCTCCCTGGCCTATTTAAAATGTATCAGTTTCCCATTGTGTTTAGAATGAAATTCACACTCCCCGCTGTGATGTAAAGATACTGAATCAAGGTTTTTCCCCATGTACCTCTCTCTTCTCTCCGCTCCTCCGCACACACCGCTTCTCAGCCTCACACTGTCCGGGGCGGCTGCCTTTGCCTTCACCATCCCCATGGCCCGGCACATGCCCTGGGCTTTGTGCACAGCGATGTCTTGCATCCCTCGGGCTTTAACCCAGGGTCATTTCCTCAGAGGGCCCTTTCCTACCTTCATAAGCCGCCCCATCCCCTCCGAACCCCTCCGCACCCCTCGCTATTGCATAGCACAATCTCAGCGTGTCTGGTTCAGCTGTTGACATGTTATGGTTTGTCTCCCAGTGCAAGAATGTAACCTCTGCGAGGACAGGGACTTTTGTCATTTTCCTAGCCACATTCCCAGTGCCCAGGACAAGTCTCAATAGATACTTGTGAAATGAATTAAAAAACGTTTACACTAACAGCATATGCTTGCGGGCTGTGCAACTGTGGAGGACACACCAGCCCACTGGTAGATTCAAACTAAGAGTCCGAGTGTCGTCCAAGTGTTTTCGGGAAGAGTAATCAATAACCTCTTCAAATTGCCTTTTATTTTCCACCCTAAAACAAAACAAAACAAAACACCACAAAACTTAAATTTTTAATGTAAGCCTATATCAATCAAATTTGACTCCATGGGAACAAATATAGGAAAATCAATTTATTTTAAAGCAAGAATAGTTTAAAAAATCCAAAAATCCGGCCTTGTGTGGAGTAGTGTGGCAGCCCCTGAGCCAGATGTTTTATTTTTTCAGGCTTCCAGGCTAGGTAGTCTGTTGCAACCACTCAGCTCTGCTGATGAAGGAAAAGAGCAGATGCAGATGAATAGATGGGCGAGACAGTAGCCTTAGACTTTATGTATTTAGACTGAAATGTGAATCTCCCACAGTTTCCAAGTGTTATGAAATATTCTTATTTTGATTTTTTAACTGTTTAAAATGTAAAGACATTCTTAGCTTATGGGCCAGATTAAAAACTGACAGTGGGCCCGATTTGGCCTGTGAGCTGGAGTTTACCAGCCTTATTTTAGGAGTGTTAAACTCTCCCTTACTCCCTCTTTTTTGACTTATGAAGAACTGAGAGTTGCCTTAACTTAGAGTTTCCAGGAGGTTCTCCTGGGTACATAGAGTCTGGGTCTTCTGAAGGCATTGGCATTGCTGACTTGGTTGCTGAGAATCCTCTTTTTTAAAATATATTTTATTGATTTTTCACAGAGAGGGAGAGGGATAGAGAGTTATAAACATCGATGAGAGAGAAACATCCATCAGCTGCCTCCTGCACACCCCCCACTAGGGATGTGCCCGCAACCAAGGCACATGCCCTTGACCGGAATCGAACCTGGGACCCTCTAGTCCACAGGCTGATGCTCTATCCACTGAGCCAAACCAGTTAGGGCGAGAATCCTCTTTGAGTGTCAAAGTCATTAATCCTTTTACAAACTATAATGACTTCATTTCTTGATACCCCCAGAAAATTCTCGCTTGTATAGGAATGGAGAAAGTGACCCTTTATGGCCTGTCTTTCTCAACAGTTGGCATCTGCTTTTGTTAGATGATTTCCATAAATCGATATGAACCTGCACATTCTTACATCATTCTACTCTGTTGGTCTATTCTATGCTCCTCCGTACATTCCATTGTTCCTTTCCTCCCAGATGCAGACTGGGGGTTGGAAAATGGAGACAAAGAAATAGAATACCATATACACTCCATGCCCTTGAGCTCTAAAAGAGAAGCTCCTCTCTCTTTATGATTGCTTAAAATTAATCACAGATCTCCTTCTTCTCCTTCTCCTTCTCCTTCTCCTTCTCCTTCTCCTCCTCCTCCTCCTTCTCCTTCTCCTTCTCCTTCTTCTCCTCCTTCTCCTTCTCCTCCTCCTCCTCCTTCTCCTTCTCCTTCTCCTTCTCCTCCTCCTCCTCCTTCCCCTTCTCCTTCTCCTTCTCCTTCTCCTCCTCCTTCTCCTTCTCCTCCTCCTTCTCCTTCTCCTTCTCCTTCTCCTTCTCCTTCTCCTTCTCCTCCTCCTTCTCCTTCTCCTTCTCCTCCTCCTCCTCCTTCTCCTTCTCCTTCTCCTTCTTCTCCTCCTTCTCCTTCTCCTCCTCCTCCTCCTTCTCCTTCTCCTTCTCCTCCTCCTCCTCCTTCCCCTTCTCCTTCTCCTTCTCCTTCTCCTTCTCCTCCTCCTTCTCCTTCTCCTTCTCCTTCTCCTTCTCCTCCTCCTTCTCCTCCTCCTCCTTCTCCTTCTCCTTCTCCTCCTTCTCCTTCTCCTCCTTCTCCTTCTCCTTCTCCTTCTCCTTCTCCTTCTCCTCCTCCTCCTCCTTCTCCTCCTCCTCCTTCTCCTCTTCCTCCTTCTTCTCCTTCTCCTCCTTCTCCTTCTCCTTCTCCTTCTCCTTCTCCTTCTCCTCCTCCTCCTTCTCCTCCTTCTCCTTCTCCTCCTCCTTCTCCTTCTCCTTCTCCTTCTCCTTCTCCTTCTCCTCCCTCCTTCTCCTTCTCCTCCTTCTCCTTCTCCTTCTCCTTCTCCTTCTCCTTCTCCTCCTCCTCCTCCTTCTCCTCCTCCTCCTTCTCCTCTTCCTCCTTCTTCTCCTTCTCCTCCTTCTCCTTCTCCTTCTCCTTCTCCTTCTCCTTCTCCTTCTCCTTCTCCTTCTCCTCCTCCTCCTTCTTCTCCTTCTCCT